>NC_047064.1:6468734-7068734 GCF_902459465.1 Asterias rubens | reverse complement strand
ACAGTGTTGTATGGTTTAACCAGTATCATTATCTCAACTTCTCATTATGTTTAGAGGTTCGTAACACGCAATGTATAGCAGTCCACCCGCAGAACACTCAACTTAATAAGTCACCTTTGTCATTTATCTGCGCGAGTAGGCGTGATTTTTCATGCGTGACCTTGGTTTGAATATTAACTAGTACAAAGGGCTTCTGAAATTCAGTCTTTTTTTTGCCTTTTCACGGGTTATTGGCTGACGATGACATCATCGACTGATAGGGCAGCATGCTGTTTTTCGTTGGCATGGTACTTTGACCACCAAGCCTAAGTTATTCAATAACAAAAGCGCCCGTCTATACTATGGGCTGAATGAGGAATCCGCTCATACAGCCCATGGTATAGACGGGCGCTTTTGTCAGTTATTAACTTAGGCTTGGTGGTCAAGGTACCATGCCAGCGAAAAACAGCATGCTGCCCTATCAGTCGATGATGTCATCGTCAGCCAATCACCCGTGCAAGAAAACCATTCTGTCTAATAGTTGACTTTTTCGTAATGTGAGATTTGGATTAGCGGTGGAAATCGCTGTATCCTGACTGGACTAGGAACGATCCGGTCTCGCTTTAAACATTTCCAGGTAGAATATGAAATAATCTATCCATACATACTAATTGGGGACTGTTGCCGACATTCATAACATGAACATTTTCCGTGTTTTTGTGACATGTTTTCTCTGTAAAAATTTCACTTTTTAAAATTTGAGTTGCACCGATTGTTTTTATACATAACGACAGATATATTCTTCGTTTCAATTTACTGGTGCATTATTTTGGTTGAGACTTTTCAGCAAAGGCTGAAAATGACCGAATTACAGAAGCCCTTTTGACTAATTAGTACTCAAACCGAGGTCACGCATGAAAAAACGCAGCATATCCCTGTAGATAAATAACAATGGGGATTAGTGTACTGCAGGTAGACTAACTGATAGGTGATAAGTTTTGCAGCCAATTTTTTTCTGTATAGCCGGTGTCAGATGCATTTGTGTCCGCGATGCAAAACTGTCCGCTCCGGACACTTTTGCATATGCAATCGTGTCCGGGGCTTTGCAAAAACCGTCCAGTGGCCATGTACATGACTGTATGATTGCAGCGAATACCCAACGGCCGATGAACATTCAGTTAGCTTGTAAACCAAGGGCGTTTAATTTACTGTAAGGACGGTTTTGCACGGGGCAGACACAACTGCATATGCATATGTATCCTGTCGGACACAATTGCATTATGCAGCAGCGTCCGCGCGGACACGATTGCATGTCCGACAGACATTTTTGCATATCCAATAATGCCCATTAGATAGTAGTGCATACATTGCATGAGACACCGGCATTTTTTGCTACGTGGTCCGTAATCTGTCTGAACTTCGTTCGATGTCTTTATTCAATAATATGAAGTGGTTTGGAAAGTATAATTAATAGCAAACGTTACCCATGGCCTCTGGATCTTCTGTCATGTTCCTGAAGAAGCTTGTGGGTGGACGGGCTGCGGTGTTGGGGTGACTAAGAGCCTCCTTGATAGAAGCGAAGCTGTTGACGACCACCACCAATGTACCGCCTAGATTCATACTAAACACCGGTCCGTAGGTCTTAGCCAGTCGGGTTAAGTTCTTGTACTCGTCCCCGGCCGAGATGAGATTTGGGAGGTAGCCAAGAAGGGGCCATCCAGTCGGGCCGGGAGGAAGGTTCCTCGGCCGTCGGTAAAACCATGTAGCTATGAAGAGAGCTGCCAACCCAACCAGTACTGACTTGACAGTCAATAGGCTAAAAATCACATCAAGAAACGCCATGGTTATGTTCTATGTAAATTTCAGAGCTAACAGAAATGTTAGGTTTCGGAACTCATTAGGTGCACGAACAAACTATTTGGCATATGGTCCCAGACTCTTTCATTGTTGAACTGTTTTACGGATCAACCGTGATCGAATGATACGGCACATCTAGATAACTTGCTGAATATCTAGGGGCCTACATTATTTGCTTGTAAAAGGCACTGGACACGTTTAAAAGACCAGTATTTTCACTTGGTGTACCACAACATTATCCATCAATAACAAACCTGAGAAACTTTGGGCTCAATATTGGTCATCGAAGTTGCAAGAGAATAATGTGTAATGGGATGAAATTGCAACCCCCTTTTTTTGTTACCCCTAGTTTCCCTATGTCCTGCTCGGACTAGGGCGAGTCTAGGGTGGGTGGTTGCCTGGTGGTGTGTGATGAGTGGGTGATTGGTAGCAGGCTTTGCAACCAATCACGGCTATTGAGGAAGGGATGTCTCAGGGGTCAGTGACCAAACCCAAGGAAGTGGTTTGACACTTGGCCACTGGACACCGACAGAGGACGGATAGTGTTAGAATTAACCCTCCAAGTTCCTTCAATAATTACACTTTGCCTCTGTCGGACATCTACGTTGGATTGCGCCAGCCCAGCTTTATCACCACAATAATTGTATATTCATCCCCTGTCCTGCTCTAGGCCGAATCCAAATCAAGAGAGCCAGCAGGACAGCGTGTCATCAACTGTAGCCTACTTATCTTCACTGTATTTTCGTCATACCCACTTGTACCAGAACAGTAATCCTGTCCCCTGATCAAGGACAAGGAACTGGTTCTGAAGTCTTCAAGTTTGTCATCATAATCTTCGCAGCCCCAATATCTTCAACTTTGCTGGAAGAACTTTTTCATTGTCACACCATCTTCAATTCAAGTATCTTCAATTCAAGTTATCGTCAGCGTCCGTCCAAGTCCAACACCAACAGATAGGCCATTCATTTATTTTTGTTTTATATTTCCATTGTATAAAGTTTCATTGTTATTTTCGTTGCATTTTTATTGTCGAGACCCGCTGGGTTTGTTTTTCTCCTCTTTTGTATTTGAGATTTTATTATTATCTCATTTGCACTGTATAAATACAGCGTTTTAAATTCGCCTCTCCCTTTATAGTAGTCGGGATTTGAATAAAACTTTCTTCATATTTTACAACACCACAAAAACAGCGTGTCCCTTGTAAAATTTATTATGTTTCAGCACAGAGTGCGCTAGCCGCACTCAAACCTGTTACATAATTGGCGCCCAATGTGGGGATACGCTGTATTTCGTTTCCAATTTTGATTGTGTGTTCAAACAAAACACCTTTCGACGACTACTGATGGGGCCCACATTATTTCTCGACATTGTTTTCTGCTAAACTTGCCAACTTTCCCCATTGTATTTATTTGTTGTTTTTCAGCATTGCTCTTGCCACAGTTTTAATTTGAATTTATTGTTTTCATGTACCCTTTGGTTGCATGTAATTATTTACATCAGATTTTTTATTTATAACTCTTAACTTCATTTTAATCATTATGTCCGTGTTGGTGGCTAACATTCCACCTGAAGCCTCCCTAGCGCAGATACGTTATTTTCTAGGACGGGCTGGTGCAATCCGTAACATTACTGAGCCGTCACATTCCGGAAGTGCCTATGGCTCATATGTATATTGCCAGTACACTTCTCCGGCAGCGGCGGCTGAGGCTGTTCAGTTCCTTAATGGACAGTCCCTCCTCAATGGCTACCCTCGCTTGTCGCACCGGCAGCCTCCACCCCCTGGACTCGACCCTATACCAATGGCTTCCCTCATCCCCTCCCACGAAGATGTTCTTCGTACAACCCCTCCCTTGCCTATCCTTCATCCCCCGACACCGATGACTGTGCCCATACCAACCATACCACAACAATATCCTATTTCTCACCCAACTACCCCTCCCCCTTCCATTCCTTTTTCCAATCCTCCCCCTCCTGTACTTTCTCCTATCCCCCAGGCGGCCTTTGCAGCGCCGCAGCCAGCGCCGCAGCCACAGCCGCAACCGCCACATGCGTTTCCATCTCATTTTCCCCCACATAGGCCTTTCCCTGCCCATCCTCAGCCCCCAGCTGCTTATGTCCAGCCCCCCAAGATCTCTCCTTTCCTTGGGGATGTGTCGTCAAAGGGGCATGGTGTTGACTTCGACTCTTGGAGATTCGAAGTCGACTCCTTGCTCCGAGACGGCACATACTCGGAGCAGATTTTGGCCCCATATGTTCGCCAATCGATCCGTGGAGAACCCAGTCGGCTAATTCAAACGCTGGGCCCCCACCCTTCGATTGGCGCCATAGTTTGTGAGCTGGAGGGGAGTTACGGCACCGTCCAGGATGGGCCGTCACTCCTCCAGCGGGCATATAACAGCAACCAAGAAGACCAGGAGACGGCTGCTGGTTTCGGTCGCCGTCTCAAACTCCTCGTGTATGATGCGTGCCGTCGTGGTGGCCTTCCTGTGGCCACCATGGACAACGTTCTGATGCAAATATTTTGGCGTGGCCTGAGAGACCAACAACTCAAGAATATCTGTCGCCATAAGAAGGACGAGGTAGCCACATTTGATAGTTTAGTGCGCCTCGTCCGCTTGGGCGAGCAGGAGTTGGTTGCGAAACGCCCCGTGAAGGACCTTCCCCCTGGCCCTCCACGCCCCACTCCTGCCCATGACTTCAAAGATGCCCTCTCGGTAATTTCGTCCTCACTGGCTGAGCTTAAAGTCGCCTTAACACCCCAACCAGCGGCCCCTCCAATCCAGCCCCCACCCCATTTTCGGAGCTTTGCCATGACCTCCAACAACCCGCCCCCACTCAATCCGCCCACACCAGCACGGTTTGAGTGCTATAAATGCGGTCAAGTCGGGCACATTGCCCGTGGGTGTCGCAACCCCCCTAAGCCTCAAAAGTCCCAACAGTTAATTTAAACAGGCACCTGCCTCCACAGGAGGTGATGTGGCAGGCAGCCTCGCCGTCAAACCCGGCGGCCTCCACCACACCCCAACAATCCTAAATCGCTTGGTGGGTAGTGCCAATGAGACAGAGGCTTGTGTGTCTGGTGTGAAATGCCTTTGCCTCGTTGACACTGGGTCACAAGTTACGACAGTTTCCAAGTCCTTCCATACCAAACATCTTTCCTCCAATCCCATTAAGCCCATCAGTAACCTTCTTCAAGTCCAAGGTGCTGGTGGTGCTACTGTCCCTTTCCTAGGATACATCGAAGTTCAAATCTCATTTCCTTTTCAACTTCGTAATGAGCCTGCATCATACTGGGCACTAGCACTTGTTGTACCGGACACGGCTTATCATGCCAATGTTCCCCTTTTGGTTGGTACCAATATTATCGCTCAGTGCAAGTCGCATTGTTTCCAATCGTATGGGCCACGATTCTCTCAAAAGGTAGCCCTGCCCAATGCCTTGCAACTTGCACTCGAAAGTCTGTCTGCCCAAGACAAATGCAAGAAACAGAAACTTGGAAACGTGCGAGCAGCCGGTGATAGGGTTATCACAATTAACCCAAATGAAACCGTTGTCGTTGGTGGTTTTGTAAAAGCCCATCTCCAAGCATTGCATTTGAAAGTTATTGTTGAACCCGCTGAGGGACATGCCCTGCCTGGCATGTTGAAAGTCCTTCCTACAGTCCTTACATTGGACCGCGATGTTCACCATAATTATGTTCCAATAACAGTCAGAAATATGTCCCTAAAACAGTGCTTCATCCACCCGAGAACTGTTTTGTGCAAATTGGAGCACGTTGATTCAATCTCCTCTCCTACTTTTGAGAAAGAATCACGAACCAATCACCCCACCGATGTCGTTCTAGACGAGACAGATGATTTCTTGAATATGTTCAACTTTACTGAGTCACCGATTAGTTCCGATAATCTGACTACAGTTAAAGATTTCTTGAAACACCGTACTTCTGTTTTCTCACTTCACGACAAAGACCTTGGACACACCACCACTGTCCAACATGGAATCACTTTGACCAATAACACGCCCTTCAAAGAACGACATCGCAGAATTCCCCCTGCTCAGTATGATGAAGTTAGACAGCTGATCAGGGAGATGCTCGATGCTGGGGCAATCAGGGAATCACATTCCCCTTGGGCATCCCCTGTCGTCCTAGTACGGAAAAAGGATGGCAGTCTGAGGTTTTGCATAGATTATCGTAAACTGAATGAACGTACAGTACGCGATTCCTATGCACTGCCCCGCATTGAGGACACATTGGATGCCCTACATGGCGCAAAGTGGTTTTCCTCTCTAGACTTGAAAGCTGGGTATTGGCAAGTGGAGATGCGAGAAGAAGACAAAGCAAAAACGGCTTTCACAACCCCGCTTGGGTTTTATGGAGCAAACCGTATGCCTTTTGGCCTTACTAATGCCCCAGCAACCTTCCAAAGACTCATGGAACGTTGCGTGGGGGACCTCAACCTGAAAACATGTTTAGTCCACCTCGATGACATCATTGTTTTCTCAAGTACTTTCGAGGAACATCTCGAGCGACTTGAGTCAGTACTCACACGGCTGCAGCAGCATGGTTTGAAACTAAAGCCGTCCAAATGCCATCTTTTTCGTTCCTCTGTGAAGTACCTCGGTCATGTGATCTCGGCAGCAGGCGTTGAGACTGACCCAGATAAAACTGCTGCCTTGAAGACTTGGCCAGTTCCCAGTAACCACCAGGAAGTTCGATCCTTCCTGGGATTCGCTGGATACTACCGCCGATTCATTGCAGGGTACTCCAATATAGCCAAACCCCTTCATGCCCTTACGGTGGGCCTCCCAATGAAGAAAGGTGTTGGCCGTTCCCACAAGCCCAAACCCCCTCCTTTCACCTGGACCCCACATTGTCAACATGCTTTTGAATACCTGATCACACAACTAACAGAGGCACCTGCCTTGGCTTATGCTGATTTTAGTCAACCCTTCATCCTTCATACTGATGCCAGTGTCACTGGTCTTGGTGCAGCGCTGTATCAAATGCAGGATGGACGGGAACGAGTTGTTGCTTATGCAAGCAGAGGTCTCTCAAAGAGCGAAGCAAACTACCCTGCCCACAAACTTGAGTTCTTAGCTCTGAAGTGGGCCGTAACAGATAAGTTTCATGATTATCTTTATGGGACTAGTTTTAGAGTGGTGACAGACAACAATCCTCTAACTTATGTGCTCACGACTGCCAAGTTAGATGCAACTGGACATCGTTGGCTCGCTGCCCTGTCTGCATATAATTTCACATTGGAGTACAGGAGTGGCAAGCTCAATGGTGATGCAGATGGCCTGTCTCGTCGCCCCCACCATGAGACTGCAGCTAATTCACAGACTGTTCCTGTTGAAGCTGTAAAAGCTGTAGTGGGCTCACACGGTGTTTACCTTGCCAACTCAGCCGAGTCACCCACCCCATTTGTAGAGACTCTAGCCCTGCAAGGCTCAGCTGTCCCACCAGAAATCGATGATCCCCCACTATGGCCTGGCCAAAGTCCCATTCCTCGGGTGTCCACCGAGGAGTGGCGACAGTATCAACGTGAAGATCCTACCATTGGGAAGATCGTTCGATACATGGAGGAAGGACAATGTCCCCAGGGGAAGTTGAGACATCGAGAAAGTCGTCATGTTGTTGCAATCCTACGGGACTGGGACAAACTCACATTTCGAGATGGTGTCCTGTACCGCCAACGTACAGAGAAAAATGGTGGTAGAATTTTCCAACTTGTTCTCCCCATGCTGTACAGGGATGTTGCTTTCCGTTGTCTTCACGACGAAGCTGGTCACTTTGGTCGTGAGCGGACTCTTGACTTGATCCGTTCTCGATTCTTTTGGCCATACATGGCTTGTGATGTTGATAATAGGATTCGCTCATGCCCCAGATGTATCAGGCGTAAGATGCCCCCAGTTGCTATAAGGACAGCCCCAATGGTAAGCATTACAACTTGTGAACCAATGGAACTGGTGTGCATCGATCATCTTTCCCTCAAAACGACTGGTGGTTCACAAGCGGATATTTTGGTTATCACCGACCATTTTAGCCGTTATGCCCAAGCAATCCTGGTACCAAACCAAACAGCTAAAACTACTGCCCGTGTACTGTTTGACAATTTTTTTGTCCATTATGGATTTCCTGGCAGACTTCATTCTGACCAGGGAAGGGGTTTTGAGTCAGATGTTATACACCAGTTGTGTAAAATAACCGGCATCACTAAGAGTCGAACATCCCCATATCACCCCCAAGGAAATGGTCAAGTCGAACGTTTCAACAGAACATTTCTTGAGATGTTAGGGACATTGCCTGAGGACAAGAAGTCAGTGTGGAAAAAATATGTTGCCCCTCTGGTCCATGCATATAACTCCACCAAGAATGATGCAACTGGTTTCTCACCGTACTTCCTTATGTATGGTAGACATCCAAAGCTTCCAGTCGATATCTTTCTTGGATTGGAACCACGAGAGTCGGCCAATAGAACCCAGGGAGAGTATGCAAAGCAATTGAGACGACGCCTTGCTGATGCATACAACCTGGCCTCAAGTCACTCTGACAAGTCTAACTCCCGTAATAAGGCTCGTCACGACATCAATTTGAGAGCTGCCATCTTACACCCTGGTGACAGAGTTCTGGTTAAGGTTGTCGCTCCCACTGGAAACTACAAGATAGCTGACCGATGGGAACAACATCCTTACAAGGTGGTCAAGCAGGTAAACCCTGATATTCCTGTGTATGTGGTGAAACAAGAGCAAGGTGGAGGTCCTACTCGAACACTCCATAGGAACTTGCTCCTGCCCTTCAACTCGTTGCCACTCCCTGTACCTACTTCCACTGAAGGCACAGCGAGCAAGGCAAAGCAGACACAGGAACCACACCCATCAGAATCTGATACTGAATCGGATGCACCCATAGTAGAAGACTCGGTGTCAGATGACGATGAACCCCCTGCTACGGGTCCCCAGGTCCCCCCTAGACAAAGACCCAGCAGAGTTATAAAGCCCCCTAACCGTCTTGGCTTTTCCCTCCAACATGGAATTCCAGAATGGAAGGAAAAGGCAGAGTTTCTTCAATCTTTTATGAGTACCTTCAGTTTAGAGAATAGTAAGGATGTGTGCATTACTGCAATGTTAGACATTATTACTGCAAAATAGAGCGATTTTTTTTTTTTTTTTTTTTTCTTTGTCATTTTTTTCCCTAGGCATTTTACTTGCGCGAATGGACATGCGTAGCGATTGTTTAAACTTATGTCGGGACGACATTCAGAAAGCAGGCGCGCGTGTAATGGGATGAAATTGCAGCCCCCTTTTTTTGTTACCCCTAGTTTCCCTATGTCCTGCTCGGACTAGGGCGAGTCTAGGGTGGGTGGTTGCCTGGTGGTGTGTGATGAGTGGGTGATTGGTAGCAGGCTTTGCAACCAATCACGGCTATTGAGGAAGGGATGTCTCAGGGGTCAGTGACCAAACCCAAGGAAGTGGTTTGACACTTGGCCACTGGACACCGACAGAGGACGGATAGTGTTAGAATTAACCCTCCAAGTTCTTTCAATAATTACACTTTGCCTCTGTCGGACATCTACGTTGGATTGCGCCAGCCCAGCTTTATCACCACAATAATTGTATATTCATCCCCTGTCCTGCTCTAGGCCGAATCCAAATCAAGAGAGCCAGCAGGACAGCGTGTCATCAACTGTAGCCTACTTATCTTCACTGCATTTTCGTCATACCCACTTGTACCAGAACAGTAATCCTGTCCCCTGATCAAGGACAAGGAACTGGTTCTGAAGTCTTCAAGTTTGTCATCATAATCTTCGCAGCCCCAATATCTTCAACTTTGCTGGAAGAACTTTTTCATTGTCACACCATCTTCAATTCAAGTATCTTCAATTCAAGTTATCGTCAGCGTCCGTCCAAGTCCAACACCAACAGATAGGCCATTCATTTATTTTTGTTTTATATTTCCATTGTATAAAGTTTCATTGTTATTTTCGTTGCATTTTTATTGTCGAGACCCGCTGGGTTTGTTTTTCTCCTCTTTTGTATTTGAGATTTTATTATTATCTCATTTGTACTGTATAAATACAGCGTTTTAAATTCGCCTCTCCCTTTATAGTAGTCGGGATTTGAATAAAACTTTCTTCATATTTTACAACACCACAAAAACAGCGTGTCCCTTGTAAAATTTATTATGTTTCAGCACAGAGTGCGCTAGCCGCACTCAAACCTGTTACAAATGAAAGAAAAAATACCCTTGTTGCACTATGGTGTGCTTGGAAGTTTTTTTGAATTATTTTATTTGGGTGAGAAATTACCTCTTTCTCAACATCTACATTACTTCAGAGACGGCAGTTTCTCACATTATACATATCAACAGCTCCCAGCTAAGTTTTTATGCTCACACTTATTTTAAGTATTACCAAAATTGTCCAGTGCCTTTAAACAGTCACGTCCATGGCTCACGCAAAAACATCACGTAGTTGGGTTTTACTGCCTTGCTGAGTAAAAATAACGTTCTTTTCTTGCAAAAAAATAATTATAGAAATGTTGTCACACTGATATTACAATGGGACATTGTAACGCACATTGGCTGATACATTGACAACTCTAAAGGGGAGGTATACATTTGGCCATCACTCTTAAAGCCATTGGACCCTTTCGGTAAACAGTATTGTCCAAAGGCCCACACTTTGTGTATCACAACTTATACATAAAATAACAAACCTGTGAAAAAAAAGATCAGTTTTAATGTCCCAAAATTTGAATCTAAGGCCGTGTCCGAAACGACGACTTCGGTTACAGCTACGTCTAGATCGGCGCGTCTACCAGTGTTGAAGAATAGGCAGACGCGCGCGATCTAGCCGTAGCTGTAGCCGAAGTCGCCGTTTCGGACACGGCCTAAGACAGATTAGCTCCGGATTTTCGACGACTATCCCCCAAAACCCGACCACCATTTGAAATGAAATGGCCATGCAGTAAATAAGCTAAGGAGATTCTCCATATTGACACAGTACGTGTAGCCTATAGACTGCAGTTGTGTTATGATCTGGCAATTATAGACTGACAACAACTGAACGTTCTGGGTCGGTAGGAAATGAGAATGTTGCCCCAACCTGCGAAACAGTTCAGACTGATCAGTTATTCAATAATGTAAAACGTAGTGCATCAGCAACTTTTCATATTAAAAGAACACGTTGCCTTGGATGGGTCGAGTTGGTCTTTGAAAAGCGTTCTGTAACCGTTTGTTGTAAAATGCATTTGGGTACAAATATGCCTCGTAATTGCGTGGTTTTCTTTTTACCTCGTCGACTAACATGGTCGATCATTTATGGGAGTCAAATTTTTGACTCCCATAAATGGCCGACCGTGTTACTTTGCGACGTTAAAGGAAAATCGTGCAATTTTGAGTGATACTTGTGTGGATCATTGTATTATACTTTTGAAACATCTTTCTAACTATATGCATTTCATAACAAACGGGTTTAAACGCTTTTTAGAGACCAACTCGTCCGATCCAAGGCAACGTGTTCATTTAACAATGACGTTGCTGCGGGTCTGGCCTACCCGGGGGGGGGGGGGGGGTCAGACATGCTTCCGTTCACTTCCAATTTTGTGTACAAAAAGATATTGTGTATTATGAATGCTGCAAACACTGTGTATATGGTAGGGCTGCTAAGCAACAGGTGGTATATCTTTTGATATATGATGTCTCGGTCGAACGTTCAGCCTTGACTTTCTAGCACAAATTTGTTGTAGGTTATAGGTGGATTTCACAACAGGACTAGTCTTTTCTCCAGTAAGAACGAGCGTCCTAACTTATAAGGACCAGCCTGAAGTTTTTAATCTCCTACGACTATTAATTTTGGAGCTGTTAGTTGGGACTGAGTCCTAAATTCTTTGTGAACTCGACTGTCCTAGGGAAATCTGTCTGGAGGGGGAAGATTCAATAGAGGGCGCCAGAAGAAATTTAGGCATCGATGTATTAATGGGTGCGTTCGATTAGCTTCCCTGGGTGGACCCCGGTCTGCCCCCGGTACGTTCGAATAGCTTTGACATCATTCCAGGAGATCCCCCGGGTCATCCCCAAGTTCCCTGCTTGTGGAGTGTGTCACTTGGGGGATGGCCCCAGGTGTATGACGTCACCACGAGAGGGCGAGTGTTATCGTTCGATTAGCTCTTGTCAGGGGCTCACCTGAGTGAGCACCGAGGGGTCAAAGGGAAGCTAATCGAATGCAACCACCGCGATTATTGACTTTGTTGTATGTCGTGTTGACCTGTGACCCATCAACAATGAAGGCGACTGGGTACCCCATGGTACCACCAGGTACGAATGTCTGCTCATGGTCTGCTGTGAACTACAATCTGCTTTGTCGTAGCTTATAGTCTACCCCTGGTGCTATACAAATAGATCCTTGGTAAATGAGCCATGGGTGAAGAAAATTATCCGTAGTAAAGCGGTTATCTTCACAGGGGTGGTGCACAGGTGTATACCTTTAGACAACTGCTAGGTCTGAATTACACAGAAAAACATGGCATTTCTACTTGGGATTTGTAGCTCATTGACTGTCAAGTCAGTACTGGTTGGGTTGATAGCTCTCTTCATAGCTACATGGTTTTACCGACGGCCGAGGAACCTTCCTCCCGGCCCGACTGGATGGCCCCTTCTTGGCTACCTCCCAAATCTCATCTCAGCCGGGGACGAGTACAAGAACTTAACCCGACTGGCTAAGACCTACGGACCGGTGTTTAGTATGAATCTAGGCGGTACATTGGTGGTGGTCGTCAACAGCTTCGCTTCCATCAAGGAGGCTCTGAGTCACCCCAACACTGCAGACCGTGCACCCACACGCTTCTTCAAGAAAATGACAGATGATCCTGATGCACTGAGTAAGATTTAATAATAATTTCCAAACATACCTCAGTGTCAGCGAACAAAGAAATAATATTTATTTGAACAAATTCCTTGCACGATATCTGGCGTGTTGCGAATTAAACGTAAATATTTGCAACGGCACAAATTTACCGAAAGATTTCCGTTAAGTATTACAGATTTGCCGTGAATGATCGCAAATAAATATACTTATTAAAAACAAAAATTGCATAGACCAAAACCGTTATGTACCATTTAAGACACTGCTCGAGCGTTGGAAGGGTCGTGTGTTCGAACCCTACCTGTGTGATATTCGTTCCCAGGTATCGGGAAAGTACTGTGGGTAGTGCTGACACTCATCGGTGTATGGGCAAAAAATATATATATACATATTCTTTTGGCCGGTGCAAATTTAACATCTATTATAAAATTATATCGTTGCGGTACCCGCTGTCATAACATAGGATTTGAACTGCCTCTAGTTACCGGGCAATCTTGGTAGTCTATTTGGTAAGACATTGCTATAGAATTGCAAGGGTCGTGGGTTCGAATCCCACCCGAATATGCCGGTGATATTATTTCCCAGGACTCGGGAAAGTACTGAGTATACAGTGCTTCACACATCGGTGTGTGGGTAAAAACCAGAATTAATAACATTTACAAAGTCGTATTTTTTCGTTCTTATCAGGTGTAGGTACCGCTTCTGGTGACAGCTGGTCTCAGCAGAGGAAGTTTTGTCTGTCAGTACTGAGAGGGTTGGGCGTGTGGAGGTCAAGCTTCGAGGACGCCATCGCTACCGAGGCAGGATGCCTCATCAACGGCATCAAGGAACACGAGGGGAACCCATTCAATCCAGCTCATTTGTTAGGTAATGCTGTCTCGAATGTCATCTGCTCTGTTACCCTTGGTAAAAGATTCGACTACGCTGATCCAAAGTTCCAGCAACTGCTGAAGTCAATTACCCGTATCTTTGAAATGTGTGAAGGTGGAGACGTTTACACGTACCTACCCATCATGGAATATCTGTCCTTCACGTCAACTTTCAAGGATATAGAAAGTAGCACACGCTCGATTATCGAGTTCCTCCGGGAAAGCGTGGAAAACCACCAAAGCAATTAGATGTCGACAACCCGAAAGATTTCATCGATGTCTTCCTCAGAGAGATCCACGACAACGAGACTAAGAATATAAAGAGTTACATTACCAAAAACAACATGTTGCTGACGTGTTTTGACCTCTTTACAGCCGGAACAGAGACTTCATCAACCACCCTCCGCTGGGCTTTGCTGTACATGGTGGCCTACCCTAAGGTACAAGCAAAGATACAGCAGGAAATAGATGACAGCGTGGGTAGAAATCGTCTTCCACGCCTCGCAGACAAACCTCAGCTGCCATACACTGAGGCGACCATCCTTGAGGTGCAGCGTCTGGCGTCCATTGCGGCTCTTGGCGTTACCCACATGTTCTCCAAGGACACCAACCTACTCGGCTTCGATATCCCCGAGGGGACACGGCTTCTTACGAATCTTTGGGCCGTAAGTCGCGATCCATCCATCTGGTCCTCTCCAGAAGAATTTAAACCGGAGAGATTTATTGACGAAGCTGGTTCCTTGAAGCCAAGGGAGGAGCATCTGCCTTTTGCTTCAGGTAAATTTTCAGCTCGAACAATCCAATGTTATCCCATCAGCAAATAATATTTGCATTGATTGAACATCGGGGAAAGCCCAGTAGACAAAACAAAACTCAATTACGGAGCACAAGACTTTGCCAAAGATGGTTCTTCGGAAATAATCCTTTTATAATTAGCCTTGTGAACATTTTGATACCAACTTAATTTGGTATTGTTCTTGTTTCCCTTGCAGGTCGCCGGGTGTGTCTAGGAGAGCAACTTGCCAAGATGGAGCTGTTCATCTTCTTCTCACATTTACTGCATCAGTTTTCCTTCAAGAAACCCGATGAATCTCAACCTTTATCTTTCGAAGCTGTCAACGGCCTCACGCTGACTCCGATTCCATTCGAAGTCTGTGCCATTCCTAGAGAGTAAAAATGACTCACAATCAACCCACAATCTCCTTGACCGGGAGAAATGCTAGAACAGAAGCACTGGACACTCAATTTGATGACCAATAAAAGTAACGTATTTTTTTAGGAAAAGAGTACATTTCTCACTCAATGAATTGAATTCATGACCTTTGAATTCAATCTGAAAGCACACAACTTGTGCCACAAGGTTTTTTTTCTCCAATTATCTCTCGCAACTTCGACGACCAATTGAGTTCAAATTTTCACAGGTTTGTTTATTTGTGTTAAGATACATCAAGTAAGAAGACTGGTCTTTGACAATTATCAAAGACACCAGTGCCTTTACGTGGTGATCCAGTGCCTTGATGGGTGTTTTTTCTTACATTATATTCGATGACCACTTAAGCCCAAATTTTTTACAGGTTTGGTATTTTATGCATATGTTGGTATATACACAAAGTGATATTACTGGCACCCAATTGAGCTCAAATTTTCACAGGTTTTTTATTTTATGCATATGTTGAGATATACCAACTGTGAAGACGAGTCTTTGACAAATACCAATAGTGTCCAGTGTCTTTAAGACAACGACCATAACAACCACAACAAGTTGCCATGAGAGATAAAGAGAAGATAAGATCACCAGGGAACTGTGTAAGGGTTTTGTTGGTTTTTCATGAAGCTGTTGTATTTGTATTTTGATCCTACTTTTCGCGTTTTTTGATAGTAATATTATATATTGTTTTGCTTCTTGGTTAACAGTTTTAATCACCTTTCTCTGAAGCGTCTTAATATGTTGCGGATGTAGCACTATATAAATAATGGCAAAATGATAGCAAAATGTCATCATGCTCTTTATCATTAGGACACATTAAAAAGAATACCCTTCCTCATCCTTTTTTGAAGCCTCATCTTTTTTTTTTTTTTTTTTTTTTTTCTTCTACATTTTGTTCGTCTTCAAAAACACAATTTTTCCTACTTTAAAGGATTCGGGTACTTTTTCAAAATGTCCACATGCAGATTTACATTAAACTTACACGGTTTAAAGATAATGATACTGGAAAGTTTCCCTTCAAATATTACTAACTAAGGTTGTGTAGTTTTTGAGTATGAGTAAAACAAGTCACAAAATAATGTTGGTCTCATGAGACCAAATTTATTTTAGCATGTAAAATCCCCTTAACCAGTTATGATATTAAACCAAAACCATAGCATAACTGGTTATCACGTTTTTACATGCTAAAACTGAGACGAAAATTATTACTTTTACTCATTTCTCAAAAACTACAGCACCTCAGTAAGTAGAATTTCAAGGGAAGCTTTCTACTATCATAACCTTCAAACTGTGTAAGTTTAATGTAAATCTATGGACATTGTGTTTTTTGTTAGGAAAAAGTACATAATTAAAGGATACGGGTACTTTTTCAAAATGTCCACAGATTTACATTAAACTTACAGGGTTTTAAGATAATGGTAGTGGAAAGCTTCCCTTCGAATAAACTATAGGTTGTGTAGTTTTTGAGAAATGAGTAAAACAAGTCACAAAATCATTTTGGTCTACCTCATGAGACCAACATTATTTTAGCATGTAAAATCCCCTTAACCTGTTATGATATTATGCCAAAACCATACTGGTTACCCTGAGACGAAAATTATTACTTTTTACCCATTTCTCAAAAACTACAGCACCTAAGTAAGTAAAATTTCAAGGGAAGCTTTCTACTATGATAATCTTCAAACTGTGTAGGTTTAATGTAAATCTGTGGACATTGTGATTTTTGTTAGGAAAAAGTACATAATCACCCTTTAAGTGATGCGCAAGTATAACAAGCAGTCAAAACAACAAACAATCAACCAGCACTTAACCAAAAAGAATGAGACTGTTACTAGACTAAGATGACATCTAACGCCAACAAAATAAAAAATCTTTCAGTCTTTCATTTTGGCTCGTTACCAAGGGGAAAGTTTTTATGCCAACGATTATTTTGAGCAATTTAATAACACAAGGGTCGACGAAGCTTTTGCAATACAAAACCAGCCTGAAGTTTTTAATCTCCTACGACTATTAATTTTGGAGCTGTTAGTTGGGACTGAGTCCTAAATTCTTTGTGAACTCGACTGTCCTAGGGAAATCTGTCTGGAGGGGGAAGATTCAATAGAGGGCGCCAGAAGAAATTTAGGCATCGATGTATTAATGGGTGCGTTCGATTAGCTTCCCTGGGTGGACCCCGGTCTGCCCCCGGTACGTTCGAATAGCTTTGACATCATTCCAGGAGATCCCCCGGGTCATCCCCAAGTTCCCTGCTTGTGGAGTGTGTCACTTGGGGGATGGCCCCAGGTGTATGACGTCACCACGAGAGGGCGAGTGTTATCGTTCGATTAGCTCTTGTCAGGGGCTCACCTGAGTGAGCACCGAGGGGTCAAAGGGAAGCTAATCGAATGCAACCACCGCGATTATTGACTTTGTTGTATGTTCGTGTTGACCTGTGACCCATCAACAATGAAGGCGACTGGGTACCCCATGGTACCACCAGGTACGAATGTCTGCTCATGGTCTGCTGTGAACTACAATCTGCTTTGTCGTAGCTTATAGTCTACCCCTGGTGCTATACAAATAGATCCTTGGTAAATGAGCCATGGGTGAAGAAAATTATCCGTAGTAAAGCGGTTATCTTCACAGGGGTGGTGCACAGGTGTATACCTTTAGACAACTGCTAGGTCTGAATTACACAGAAAAACATGGCATTTCTACTTGGGATTTGTAGCTCATTGACTGTCAAGTCAGTACTGGTTGGGTTGATAGCTCTCTTCATAGCTACATGGTTTTACCGACGGCCGAGGAACCTTCCTCCCGGCCCGACTGGATGGCCCCTTCTTGGCTACCTCCCAAATCTCATCTCAGCCGGGGACGAGTACAAGAACTTAACCCGACTGGCTAAGACCTACGGACCGGTGTTTAGTATGAATCTAGGCGGTACATTGGTGGTGGTCGTCAACAGCTTCGCTTCCATCAAGGAGGCTCTGAGTCACCCCAACACTGCAGACCGTGCACCCACACGCTTCTTCAAGAAAATGACAGATGATCCTGATGCACTGAGTAAGATTTAATAATAATTTCCAAACATACCTCAGTGTCAGCGAACAAAGAAATAATATTTATTTGAACAAATTCCTTGCACGATATCTGGCGTGTTGCGAATTAAACGTAAATATTTGCAACGGCACAAATTTACCGAAAGATTTCCGTTAAGTATTACAGATTTGCCGTGAATGATCGCAAATAAATATACTTATTAAAAACAAAAATTGCATAGACCAAAACCGTTATGTACCATTTAAGACACTGCTCGAGCGTTGGAAGGGTCGTGTGTTCGAACCCTACCTGTGTGATATTCGTTCCCAGGTATCGGGAAAGTACTGTGGGTAGTGCTGACACTCATCGGTGTATGGGCACAAAAATATATATATACATATTCTTTTGGCCGGTGCAAATTTAACATCTATTATAAAATTATATCGTTGCGGTACCCGCTGTCATAACATAGGATTTGAACTGCCTCTAGTTACCGGGCAATCTTGGTAGTCTATTTGGTAAGACATTGCTATAGAATTGCAAGGGTCGTGGGTTCGAATCCCACCCGAATATGCCGGTGATATTATTTCCCAGGACTCGGGAAAGTACTGAGTATACAGTGCTTCACACATCGGTGTGTGGGTAAAAACCAGAATTAATAACATTTACAAAGTCGTATTTTTTCGTTCTTATCAGGTGTAGGTACCGCTTCTGGTGACAGCTGGTCTCAGCAGAGGAAGTTTTGTCTGTCAGTACTGAGAGGGTTGGGCGTGTGGAGGTCAAGCTTCGAGGACGCCATCGCTACCGAGGCAGGATGCCTCATCAACGGCATCAAGGAACACGAGGGGAACCCATTCAATCCAGCTCATTTGTTAGGTAATGCTGTCTCGAATGTCATCTGCTCTGTTACCCTTGGTAAAAGATTCGACTACGCTGATCCAAAGTTCCAGCAACTGCTGAAGTCAATTACCCGTATCTTTGAAATGTGTGAAGGTGGAGACGTTTACACGTACCTACCCATCATGGAATATCTGTCCTTCACGTCAACTTTCAAGGATATAGAAAGTAGCACACGCTCGATTATCGAGTTCCTCCGGGAAAGCGTGGAAAACCACCAAAGCAATTTAGATGTCGACAACCCGAAAGATTTCATCGATGTCTTCCTCAGAGAGATCCACGACAACGAGACTAAGAATATAAAGAGTTACATTACCAAAAACAACATGTTGCTGACGTGTTTTGACCTCTTTACAGCCGGAACAGAGACTTCATCAACCACCCTCCGCTGGGCTTTGCTGTACATGGTGGCCTACCCTAAGGTACAAGCAAAGATACAGCAGGAAATAGATGACAGCGTGGGTAGAAATCGTCTTCCACGCCTCGCAGACAAACCTCAGCTGCCATACACTGAGGCGACCATCCTTGAGGTGCAGCGTCTGGCGTCCATTGCGGCTCTTGGCGTTACCCACATGTTCTCCAAGGACACCAACCTACTCGGCTTCGATATCCCCGAGGGGACACGGCTTCTTACGAATCTTTGGGCCGTAAGTCGCGATCCATCCATCTGGTCCTCTCCAGAAGAATTTAAACCGGAGAGATTTATTGACGAAGCTGGTTCCTTGAAGCCAAGGGAGGAGCATCTGCCTTTTGCTTCAGGTAAATTTTCAGCTCGAACAATCCAATGTTATCCCATCAGCAAATAATATTTGCATTGATTGAACATCGGGGAAAGCCCAGTAGACAAAACAAAACTCAATTACGGAGCACAAGACTTTGCCAAAGATGGTTTCTTCGGAAATAATCCTTTTATAATTAGCCTTGTGAACATTTTGATACCAACTTAATTTGGTATTGTTCTTGTTTCCCTTGCAGGTCGCCGGGTGTGTCTAGGAGAGCAACTTGCCAAGATGGAGCTGTTCATCTTCTTCTCACATTTACTGCATCAGTTTTCCTTCAAGAAACCCGATGAATCTCAACCTTTATCTTTCGAAGCTGTCAACGGCCTCACGCTGACTCCGATTCCATTCGAAGTCTGTGCCATTCCTAGAGAGTAAAAATGACTCACAATCAACCCACAATCTCCTTGACCGGGAGAAATGCTAGAACAGAAGCACTGGACACTCAATTTGATGACCAATAAAGTAACGTATTTTTTTAGGAAAAGAGTACATTTCTCACTCAATGAATTGAATTCATGACCTTTGAATTCAATCTGAAAGCACACAACTTGTGCCACAAGGTTTTTTTTTCTCCAATTATCTCTCGCAACTTCGACGACCAATTGAGTTCAAATTTTCACAGGTTTGTTTATTTGTGTTAAGATACATCAAGTAAGAAGACTGGTCTTTGACAATTATCAAAGACACCAGTGCCTTTACGTGGTGATCCAGTGCCTTGATGGGTGTTTTTTCTTACATTATATTCGATGACCACTTAAGCCCAAATTTTTTACAGGTTTGGTATTTTATGCATATGTTGGTATATACACAAAGTGATATTACTGGCACCCAATTGAGCTCAAATTTTCACAGGTTTTTTATTTTATGCATATGTTGAGATATACCAACTGTGAAGACGAGTCTTTGACAAATACCAATAGTGTCCAGTGTCTTTAAGACAACGACCATAACAACCACAACAAGTTGCCATGAGAGATAAAGAGAAGATAAGATCACCAGGGAACTGTGTAAGGGTTTTGTTGGTTTTTCATGAAGCTGTTGTATTTGTATTTTGATCCTACTTTTCGCGTTTTTTGATAGTAATATTATATATTGTTTTGCTTCTTGGTTAACAGTTTTAATCACCTTTCTCTGAAGCGTCTTAATATGTTGCGGATGTAGCACTATATAAATAATGGCAAAATGATAGCAAAATGTCATCATGCTCTTTATCATTAGGACACATTAAAAAGAATACCCTTCCTCATCCTTTTTTGAAGCCTCATCTTTTTTTTTTTTTTTTTTTTTCTTCTACATTTTGTTCGTCTTCAAAAACACAATTTTTCCTATTTTAAAGGATTCGGGTACTTTTTCAAAATGTCCACATGCAGATTTACATTAAACTTACACGGTTTAAAGATAATGATACTGGAAAGTTTCCCTTCAAATATTACTAACTAAGGTTGTGTAGTTTTTGAGTATGAGTAAAACAAGTCACAAAATAATGTTGGTCTCATGAGACCAAATTTATTTTAGCATGTAAAATCCCCTTAACCAGTTATGATATTAAACCAAAACCATAGCATAACTGGTTATCACGTTTTTACATGCTAAAACTGAGACGAAAATTATTACTTTTACTCATTTCTCAAAAACTACAGCACCTCAGTAAGTAGAATTTCAAGGGAAGCTTTCTACTATCATAATCTTCAAACTGTGTAAGTTTAATGTAAATCTATGGACATTGTGTTTTTTGTTAGGAAAAAGTACATAATTAAAGGATACGGGTACTTTTTTAAAATGTCCACAGATTTACATTAAACTTACAGGGTTTTAAGATAATGGTAGTGGAAAGCTTCCCTTCGAATAAACTATAGGTTGTGTAGTTTTTGAGAAATGAGTAAAACAAGTCACAAAATCATTTTGGTCTACCTCATGAGACCAACATTATTTTAGCATGTAAAATCCCCTTAACCTGTTATGATATTATGCCAAAACCATACTGGTTACCCTGAGACGAAAATTATTACTTTTTACCCATTTCTCAAAAACTACAGCACCTAAGTAAGTAAAATTTCAAGGGAAGCTTTCTACTATGATAATCTTCAAACTGTGTAGGTTTAATGTAAATCTGTGGACATTGTGATTTTTGTTAGGAAAAAGTACATAATCACCCTTTAAGTGATGCGCAAGTATAACAAGCAGTCAAAACAACAAACAATCAACCAGCACTTAACCAAAAAGAATGAGACTGTTACTAGACTAAGATGACATCTAACGCCAACAAAATAAAAAATCTTTCAGTCTTTCATTTTGGCTCGTTACCAAGGGGAAAGTTTTTATGCCAACGATTATTTTGAGCAATTTAATAACACAAGGGTCGACGAAGCTTTTGCAATACAAAACAAGTAATCCACGCTTTTCGTGTCCAAGGTTACGGAAAATTTTTACTTGCATTGTGACGTCAGTGAGCTCTAAACAATGCCCTCATTAACGTCGCAGGAAAGACTCTTTGATTTGGACCCGTTTCCCGTAAAATGCAAACCGGAAACCATGCGTACAGAGTACCGGCTTGGTTTAAAGCCATTGCACAATTTCGGGGGGAAAAGGGAATCAATGTGCGGTGAAGAGGTTTTCAACTAGTGGTTTAATCCCAACGAGGCCTGGTTCTTGATAATTTTACCGAGACGAAGTCGTGAAATTTTCTTGTTACTTCTTATCCAAAGAACTGTTTTGAACACAAACTAAAATCTATCTAAATAGCAAATTGATAGCTATAATGACCATGCACAAGGGACCCTTGCTAAATTGCTGTCGTGTGAAAGTGGCTCTACTGTTTGTAATTATACTAAGACCAACTAATAAAGCCTGCATGCACTGGCTGCCATAATGTTCCTTTATCATTTTTGCAAAACAATCGATCAAAAAATAAAAATGTTATACTACACGGCGAATTTTCATGCTACATGTTTCATTGTGTGATCACCATCCGTCCATCGCTTCAATACTATCCCATCTGCAGCTTCTTTTCCGTTATCATAATACACACCATTTAAATTTGCTCTATAGCACCTGTCATACCACCAGCCTCCTCTGCATGTTTGGGCACAGTGTTCCATGCGTTTGATGTCATTGTCCATGTCTCTTGTGCTGAATAACATCATATTGTTGTAAGAAAAAATAGGTAGAGACATGTTGGTGTTCACTGACCTAAGACCGGTATATGCGTCGTGAAAGAGCGTAAAGTTCTCTCCGTAAACTCGAAAAACACCATACTCTGCCCAAAGTTTTGTGCCGTCCCAGCCTCCAAGTTCAGCGCTGAACTGCCCTGTCCCTTCCGACTCGGTCAAGGCGCGTAGGTTATCGTTTCCAAGCCAAAACTCACCCGTCAAAGTGCCACATCCTGCCCGGTAGTCCGCCCAGTCCCGGTAAAAGTCAACGCTCCCATCTAGGCGCCTTTGAATGACGATCCATCCTCCTCCAGTGGTTGTCATGTCACAGTAGACCCTGAGACCCTCCGGGAACCCACTGGGAAAGATAGTGTATATACCGCTCTCAATACCCACCTCAAGGAGCTCGTTACAACCAAACAGGGAGGAGTTGGGGGTTTTCACATCATCGTCATAGTATATCGTGCCATACTCGACGACAAAGTTATCAGGATACTGGTCTTTGGTGGCATTATTCAGCTCACATCGTTGATCTTTAAGACGGTAGTTCACTGATTTACATTCATGTTCAGAGTGACAGTAACTCACACAGAGAACAGCTGAGCTGAACTTCCTCACTAAGAAATCGACATTCTCGAGAGCCCGATGGTTAGCTGCGAAAAATGTACGGTCGAGAATTGCTTGGGAGCCGTTCAGTGAAACCAGTCCAAGAAGTAAAATAAGACAGATTTTAAATTTCAATCTCTCAAGGTGTGTGAGAACCTTCATTATTTTCTCCATCTTATGAAATGAGGAATCTAGTATGTGTTTTTCTCGAGGCACTCACTGCAAACAAGTGTGAACATTATCCATTATCGCTGCAAGAGTGCCACTGTTTATAGCGCGGCTAAACACGACTCACGTGGGCACGCCCACTTGAACACGTTTTGACCAATCACAGACCAAGCTCTGACCTACGTCTATTATTTTATTTTTTCCTTAAGGCACATTTGTTTACTTGTATCTTTATGCATGATGTTTCAAATAAATTTAAAAGTATACATTGCAATGAAAACCTTCAAATTCAAATTAAACAAAAAACACTTAAAAATAAACTTGACGATCTGTTTTCTCTTTTTTGGGTACTCTTTGTAGGACACAAGATTTACATTGGTAATTACTCAAAATAATTATAAGCATAAAACCTTTCTTGGTGACGAGTAATGGGGAGAGGTTGATGGTATAAAACATTGTGAGAAACGGCTCCCTCTGAAGTGACGTAGTTTTCGAGAAAGATGTAATTTTCCACGAATTTGATTTCGAGATCTCAGCATTAGATTTTGAGGTCGCGAAAATCAAGCACCCAACGTCGTGTGACAATTGTGTTTTTTCTTTCATAGTTATCTCGCAACTCCGACTTCCGATCGAGCTCCGATTTTTACAGGTTTGTTATTTAATGCATATGTTAAGATACACCAAGTGAGAAGACTGGTCTTTGACAATACAAATAGTGTCCACTGCCTTTAATCGTTAAATTTCGTAGACCTATCCAAAGTGTTCCTGAATAAGATCAAATTAAAATCAACCATTTCTTCTGCTTTGTCCTGCCTCTTCGCCTTGGCCCTTTCTTTGTTGACAAAGAATAGATTTTGAGGTCTCGAAATCAAGCATCTGAAAGCACACAACGTCATGTGACAGTTGTGTTTTTTCTTTCATAGTTATCTCGCCACTTCGACGACAAATTATTGAGCTCAAATTTTTGCAGGTTTGTTATTTTGTGCTTATGTAGACTTGTTAACAAGTCGTTAATGGTCACACGCGGTGAGATAGTCGAGTTGTGGCGGTGCTTAGTGCATGTTGAGACACATCAAGTGAGAAGACTGGTCTTTGACAAGGGTTAGGGTACTGTTTTGTAGGACACAAAAGACAATTTCCAAAGATTTAAATTAAACTTTGTTTGAAGAAACTTCCCTTAAAATTTGCTGAGGTGCTGTAGTTTTTGAGAAATTAGTAAAACAAATCACGAAAACTTGTAACACGTATTTTAAAACCAGTTATGTGGTAAAGTTATACCACGAATGGTTAAAACGTTTGAAATACTAAAACTGAGACGGAAATGATTTTTGGAACAATGTTTTACTCATTTCTTAAACCTACGGCACTTCATAATATTCGTAATATGTTACCGGAAGTAGAGATTCAGCGAGCCCTGTATGGCAAGAGTTCAGTAAAACAAAATCCACTTACAAGGACGTTTGTCACACGAGGGCGGTATATAAGACGAGTGGTGTACTTCCAACACCGCAATGGTGATTATTGTTGTTATTTGAACATT
Organism: Asterias rubens; assembly: GCF_902459465.1. NCBI lineage: Eukaryota > Metazoa > Echinodermata > Asteroidea > Forcipulatida > Asteriidae > Asterias > Asterias rubens. Next base: position 7,043,797 of record NC_047064.1, on the reverse strand, counting down.
AAACCATGGAGGAAAAATTAAACTTACACGGTTTGAAGACAACGATGTGCTGTTTGTATGTGAGAAGGGGTTTGGGTATAGACAGACAAGTGTACCCTCACGTATGATGTGTCATATAATATCAGCGGCGTAGCCAGAACTTTCTCTCTTTTTTTCTTCTCTTTTTTTTTTTGGGGGGGGGGGGCGGAGGCGGGGGGGGGGGGCGGAGGCGGGGGGGGGGGGGCGGGGCAGGGGGTGGGAGCATGCTCCCAGGTGGGGGCCGCGGGGGAATTGGTTTGTCGTTTCTCGGGAGGGGGGCCTGGGTGACCGTGCTATTATTTTTAAGGAGTACACTGCGTGGGGGGGGGGGGGGGGGGCACGACATCCTCAAAGTGGATTATTTTGCAAAACGTGTAGCGGAAAGTCACCACTGGAACACCGAACACCATGAAGCTGTAAAGCAGTAAATGCTTGCAAGTTTCGTGGCTAATCAAAGTATTAGTGGAGCACTAGAATTATATTATCGAATTTTGGCTGGTAACCAGATTCTGTTAAGCAATATATTAATTTGCTTAGCAAGTTTTTATGCTTACATGCTTTTTAAAATTGGGGTCTGTCTAAGTCAATCCGCGTCCCGATGAAATGGTAGCCAATTTGGGCTAAGCAAAAGTTTGTTTGTGCTGAGAAAGATTGTGTGCTGACGGGCTTTATAATATTTAGCCCTGGACCAAATTTTATCAAGCTGTTAAGTAGAAAAAACTGCTTAGCAAATTTCTTTGCTAATCAAAGTATCATAGTGGTGCACTCTAGAACTGTATTCGCATACAGTTTCGAATTTGGGCTGGTAACCAGATTTTGTTAAGCAATACACTGCTTTGCTTAGCCATTTTTTATGCTTACATTATTTATAAAATTGGGCCCTGCCATGTTGAGCCTATTTCAATCCACGTCCATACTATAACATTAGCCTAGTTTCACTTCACGTACACGTTGCACACTGCGTGCAGACGACCGAAAGTAAGCTTTTTGATTGGTCCGGGGTAATGCTGACAGCTGCACCCATAATTACCTCTGACAATCAAAACACAGATATGGAAAGCTTGGCCTACGTGACTGCACGTGTAGCCAAAGAAACAATTGTTGTATCCAATGAAATTTAAAAAAATAAATTGTTGTTGTGGGTCAGATCAACCATAATGCGAACGTAGCATTTTGAATGATTATTAATTTAATTTTATTTACTTCCAACATCGACGATAGCACATTTGTTGGCGCTCTTTATTGTCATCTCACCGTGGAGGGAACAAAAGTCGGTGTCCCCGTGAGTGTGAATCGAACCTCCCTCATTTTAGAGCGGCATTTACAAGTTGTATTCAGTGACTTATAAACAGCTGTCCCAAAAAGACAACAGGGCGGGTCTATTATTCATTCGGGTTGAGATTTCTTCCCATTCAAGAAATTACGACAATGTAATTTGACGAGATTGTAACCACGCCAATTCAATAGTACTTTAATGACTATTTTGTTTTCCATCACCGACGATAACACATTTAATTCAATATGGGCGCTCTTGAGTCTCAACATGGAGCGAAATAAAATCAGGGCCCCTGTGGTTGGGAATCGAACCACCCGGCATTTTAGAGCTGTATTCACAAGTTGTATTTAGTGCATGATGCAACAGGGCGGGTCTATTATTCATTCAGGTTGAGATTTTTTCCAATTCAAGAAATTCCACACATTGTTATTGGCCCAGATCCGCACAATGTTATTGGCCAAGATTGTCACCAAGCGAATTCAGTATAATGCAAGCCAAATCGGCATTGATGTGCAGATTTATCGTCTTTGCGCTTTTAGCATAGAAAAAAGACTGAGCAAGACCGCATGGTTTTAGTTTCACACGGGACGGCGGACGGACAACATGGCTACTCTACACTTGGCTGTATTACTATTTTTGTACTCGCGTTTCGGTTGAACTTTATCATAGAAATTTCAGTCTTTACAATGTAAAACAAACTGTATCAGTCTCTTGTCGTACTTAGGGACATTACCTACGACATTCTGAAGGTAAAATGTACTTGAATTTGCTGAAGGAAAGTGACTCCTGACATGAGGACTTTTGGTCAAGTATATCGCCCAAGTCTCTCTTTTTTATGAGCACATCTCACTGTGGTCTAATTTTGTAGTCGAGTTTACAGCCCGGCTTGAGAACTCCCGCGGAGTTTTTCCCTAGGAGTTTTCGCTGGGTGGAGAATTCCTCGAAGTTAGATAGAACATTGTCACCGGTGTACACAACCAACTCGCTGGTGGCATGAACCAACTTTGATGTTGAGCTTGCGAGTAGAGCTGGAGAGGTCCAGGAGTTTGAACATTCTTCTGAAGACGACCAGAAATGGAGGAATTGAACACTTAAATCGACTCATTCTCCTGTTGAACTTTCGCTTTTTGCTTGCGAGCTCCGTCAGAGTTGGCGTGAGAAGCTCTACACTATAACTGAATTACTGAATTACTGTTTCTAGAGACTTTTTTGTTTTTGCTGACTGTTGTCAGAACTTTGAAAGCGGACTTGCGATATTGAGTTTGAGAACTGTTTATTATAGACCCACGTTTTGCTGACTATTGTCAGAACTTGTTAACTTTTATCTGTGGATTGTGTGGTATGGTTGTGGCTACAAGTCGTCCATCCTAAGCAACAAGTCGTCCATGAGGCTAGAGTAGAAGTCGTCCAAGTGATAAGACAATAACTTTAAAAGTGACCTTTGGTTTTGTGTTCCAAAACCGAACACTTTTTGCCGACTGTTTGTCAGAACTTTAAAACTTTTATCTGTGGATTGTGTGGTATGTGTGTGGCTACAATTCGTCCAAGTGACAAGCATGACAAGACGAGAACTTTAAAAGTGACTTTTGGTTTTGTGTTCCAAAACCGAACACTTTTTGAACTTTAAAACTTTTATCTGTGGATTGTGTGGTATGTGTGTGGCTACAAGTTCAAGTCGTCTAGTGGTAAGCAAAGATCATTAAGATGACGTTAAGTGGTAAGCAAAACTCTAACTCCATTTCTTAATTCCCAATAACTAGCAGGTAACTTTTCTCATCCTTGTTGATGTTGTCTACAAATTTGGTCAATGGTTGATGTCATCCACTATTTTTTCTGAGAGGATTTTCTTGGTTGTCGGGGCATTTTGGTCGTGGCCAGAGTGATGCATTGAAGTAAAAAAAATTCTCTTGGAATATTTCCCAGGTTGAAAGAAGCTGTTGATCATGTTTTGTTGACATTTTAAAGATGTACTTTGCAATGATTAATAATTGGTCAGAAAACAAATTAAGGTATTGACTAAGAAACCATTTTGCATTTTTAAGGAGCCTAAACAAAAAATTAGAAAATTGCAATAGTTCATACACAAAATATGTATCTTTTTATAATTAACTAATTCCCCATTTCAAATAAGGAAAAATAAATCACTCAATGGTTTTCTCTAGTATTTCGTAACAGCAAACTATGTTATCATACAATATATACCATTTTTCCTTCAAGAAAGACTCAATCGTGAGAATATCAAAATATCACTGATAAGTGTTCCCAGAAACTAAAACAAAAACTAAAAAACAAGCCATATAAAAGGCATGAAAAACCTTGGTATAAGTTTGTAAATTTCTTAAAAACAAAATTACATACAGCGATAAACAAAAAAGCTCAAAGGTTTTAAAAACTAAAATAATTCTCTGCTTCTTTTCTTCAAGTTTGAAATTTATTCAGTAAGGAATATTAAAATGGTTAATTAAGACAGCTTAATTAAATGTTTAATATTTCTGGTGAATAAAGTTTATACTTATTTTTATGTAAATAAAGTAAATTGGGTGGGGCGGGGAAAGAATAAAATTCTACTCTGTAAAAAGAAATAATTCATTACCTAGGTGCTCCTAACTTAGCAACCCATACTTCCTAGGTGATGAATTTATGTTCAGTTAGGAATATTAAAATGTTTAATTTAGATCAGCTAAATTAACCGTTTAATATTTCTGATGAGTAAATTTCATCAATTGAAATAGTTGAGGTGCGCATGCTTGGTTTTTAGGCCTTTTTCAACAGGATGTGAGCATTTATTGTCCCCCTAAAAAAAAGGAGCAAGAAAAAAGGAGGAGCAAAGAAGACCCCTTGATGTTAAAGGCGATTTTGGTATGTATAATGGTAAGACGGTTAGAATAGAATATGACATAAATAGGCCTAGAACTTAAGTGCTGGGGTTTGCGGCCATTGAGAGCTGGCAAACTTTAAGAAGGCAGCTTCTTGTAAGCAAAAGTTAAACCCCATTTCTCGTCCTTACATGTTGTTCAGCTCGGTACTTGTCAATTATTGTCAATGGTGATGTCATCCATTTTTTTTCTGAAAGAGTTTTCTTGATGTTTGGGCATTTTGGTCGTAGCCAGAGTGATGCATAATTTTTCTCTTGCAACTTTCCCGGGTTCGAAAGAAACTGATGACATTGTTTTGTTGTCATTTTACATTGACATGATTAATTTGCTTATTTTTAGCATAACCATGTTCACTTAGAGAAACTTTTGTCTTTTAAAAAAGTTATCAATATAAACCACAAGGGAAACTGACTGGGTAAATTTGTAAATGATTTTTGGGGTTGAACAAAGAATTGACTAGAGTGGGATTCGAACCAACGACCACGTTAATCCGGAGGTCGTTGGTTCGAATCCCACTCTAGTCAATTCTTTGTTCAACCCCAAAAATCATTTTAAAAAAGTTGTTAAACTTCTAAGGAATTACACATTGTTCAAAGTAATTTTAAAAATCTATACACTTAGTTTAAACAACATGGACTTTAAATGGTTTATAAGAACTCATCGTTTCACATTAAGGAACATACTGAAGTATTTAGGGAGATTTAACTTTAGCAAACAAATATTTTTTCCCCACAGTAAGTAAAGTTAGCCAAAAAAAGCACAAAACTTTGTAAATTAAAAATCAGTATGTGCATATTTCACAAACTGACTAAACTTAAAATGTTCTACAGTAATACCATTTCAAGATGAAATAACCAGAAACAAAACGCTTTTCCCCTTAAATCGCTCAACAATAGTTTTACACCATGTCGACATGGAACACTTGCAATATACACCAATCAATCAATGATTTCTTTCAGTTAGGAATATTTAAATGGTTAATTTGGTTCACGTAAATTAATCGTTTAATATTGCAGACAAATGAAATATATTGATTGATTTGTGATAGAAATTACAAGTAAGCATAGCAACACCAAAAAGCTAGTTTCCAAAACAAATAGTTTTTACAGCCGTGCATGGCAGGCAGGCAGGCAGCGCAAAGGCAGGCAGGAGCGCCTGGCAGGTAAACAGCACACAGGCAGGCAATGTGCTGCAGAGCATGTTAAAAAAAAATTAAAAAGAAGAGGAGAAAAAAGGAGGAGACACAAGAAAGGAGAGAACCAATGAAGGCGTCCTCTCATGATGTTAAAGGTGATTTTGGTACGTATAATGGTAAGACGATAAGAAGGGCATAGAATTGGCCTAGAACTTAAGTATATAGTCTATGACAGTTTGACTTGGCTGTCATAGTCCAGTTGAAAGCTAGAAGTGAGGAAGACGCTCGAGATGATGACACAAGGTCTAAGAGGTACCAGTCAGTGAGGTTTACCAGAAGTACACGGAGTGCCAACAGGTTAAGTATCATGAGCTCACCATGTGTAAGTTTTGGTGAGGTCGGGGTAGGTATACACACCAATAACCAAAGTTTCCCTTTGCAGCCAATAACCAAAGTTTCCCTTTGCAGCCAATAACCAAAGTTTCCCTTTACAGCCAATAACCAAAGTTTCCCTTCGCAGCCAATAACCAAAGTTTCCCTTTACAGCCATTAACCAAAATTTCCCTTTACAGCCATTAACCAAAGTTTCCCTTTACAGCCATTAACCAAAGTTTCCCTTTACAGCCATTAACCAAAGTTTCCCTTTACAGCCATTAACCAAAGTTTCCCTTTACAGCCATTAACCAAAGTTTCCCTTTACAGCCATTAACCAAAGTTTCCCTTCACAGCCATTAACCAAAGTTTCCCTTTACAGCCAATAACCAAAGTTTCCCTTTAATAATACTAATAATATCGAAGTCTTATATAGCGCACGTATCTACCAAACAAGGTACTCAAGGCGCTGAGTGTATACAAACTTTCAGAAAGATAGGTTATTGCAGCCATTAACCAAAGTTTCCATTCCCAGTGAATAACCAAAGTTTCCCTTTACAGCCAATAACCAAAGTTTCCCTTTACAGCCATTAACCAAAGTTTCCATTCCCAGTGAATAACCAAACTTTCCCTTTACAGCCAATAACCCAAGTTTCCCTTTACAGCCAATAACCAAAGTTTCCGTTCACAGCCAATAACCAAAGTTTCCGTTCACAGCCATTAACCAAAGTTTCCCTTCACAGCCAATAACCAAAGTTTCGATTCACAGCCAGTAACCAAAGTTTCCCTTCACAGTCATTAACCAAAGTTTCCCTTCACAGCCATTAACCAAACTTTCCCTTTGCAGCCAATAACCAATTTTCTCGTCCAACTATCACCATATTTTTTCTTTACTGCCAATAAAACCACAATTTGTTTGTTTTCTTGCAGATCACACATCTTCAGGCCTAGCAAGCATTTTGGTAGTGTATAAATTTATAAACAATTTAACTTTTGACTGGAAGTGAAATACCCCAGGAGAGCTTTTACACACTTTCCCTCACCCAAGCTCCTTGGATGTTATTACCTGTCCAAATAATTGAAAGAAGTCATGCAAAAATCTCCCACACATTTGGCTCAAAATTTGCAAAAGGACTAACAAAAGTGATTTCAATAACTTCCTAAAGGTCTTGGTGATTAGAAACATTTTGATGGCTTTCAAACTTCAAAAGTTTTGAAATTATTCTACCAATTCTCTCTCCCACCTCAAGTTGTTGGGATTTTAAATGATACAAACAGTTGGAAATAATAGTCAAAATTATTTATCTCGATTATCTTTTAACAACAGTAGATCGGAGTTCAATTTTGTTGGTAAACATGGTTTACATCTATCAATTTGTTAACTTGTCTTCAGTACTTCTTCATTTGCAGATACAGAGATGATGCTACTCACTTATGCAGTCTGGCAGTTTGAACTTCAGGAATGGCAAGGAGTTTGGTAATGTATCATTCTATAATCTAAAGAAGTAGTCCTGGCAATTTTCTATACCTTCCGGCCAAGTTAAAAAGCAGGACAGCCTGAGAAGTCTCCCGAACATCTGATTAATCTACTCCGCAGTATTAGAATAAAGAAAGAAAGTTCTCTAAGAACACATTGGACATAAAATCTTCAAAGGACTAAACTGATAGCACCTTCCTTGTGTTTAGAAAAGTTTAGATTAAATTTTATTGGTTGCTTGGGTTCAAACTTTTCAAAGAATTAGTGTTGTTCTACAAAACTCTTTTCTCTCTCTCTGTCTCTCTCCGTCATCTCTCCGTCATCTCAAGTTTTTAGAATATTAAAGGATACAAACAATTTCAAACAGTGGTCACAGTTGTTAACTGCATATGTATTATTTCCTATTGTCTTCAGATACATTCTTCATTTGCACGGATACCATTTGTTGATGCAGTCTTGCAGTTTGAACTTCAGGCATGGCAAGAAATTTGGTAATGTATTAGTTTAAGTTACGCGGTAAAGTTTGACTAGAAGTGAATTACTATAAGAAATCTTACTGTAAGAGGCTGTTTCTTGCGCCAAGCTGCTTAGGCATTGGTACAAACGATTAGAAGCAGCCATCAACTTATTTCTCCTAGTCATTGGACTTGAAATCTTCAAAGGAGCAACTTCACCAATTTCACATCTTAAAGATGTTTGATGTTAAAAAAAAGGTTGGATTAAACTTGATCCATTCTAGAAAGTTTCTTTCAACTTGAAGATATTAGTTGCATTCATCTCAACTTGCTTTGATTTAAGTTGGCACAAACAAAACTGGAAACAATCAACCAAAAGTAATCCCACAGGCATTAGACAGAAAGTTCATACAATAGCAACAGATTTAAGTTCCTTTGAGTTTAATTAACATATTTTTATTCTAAAATTACCAACTTTTCCTGTTACTGTCTTCATTTGCACAGATGCCAGAAGTGATGAACTACCATTCGTTGATGTAGTTTGGCAGTTTGAACTCAAGGCGTGGTAATGAATTTGGTAATGTATCAATTTATGTTACAAGGTACAGTTCGACTTGAAGTGAATTACCACAAAAGAGCTTTTACAAATTGTCTCCCACCCCAAGCTGCTTGGGCATTTGCACAACTGATTGGAAGGAAAAATTTACAAATTAAATCTACTACACATGATGGACTTGTCATCTTCAAAAGACAACTTCACTGATTTAACTTTTTATCAATGTTTTGTTGTAAGACAAATTTGGATTGAATTTGAGAAAGTTTCTTTCACTAACTGGAAGATATTCTACTGAGTATAATAATCATCTCAAGTAGTTTTGATGTAAATAGATACAAACAACTGGAAACAATATTTGTCAAAGATTTATCTCACAGCCATTGGTCAGAAAGATTACACTTTATGAACATATCCAAGTTCAATTTTTGTTTATTAAAATGGTTTATAACTATCAACTTGTTACTTGTCTTCAGAACTTCTTTATTTGCACAGATACCAGAAGGGTGAACTGCTACTCACTGATGCAGTCTGGCAGTTTGAACTTCAGGAATGGCAAGGAATTTGGTAATGTATCAGTTTATGTTACAAAGTAAAGTTTGACATGAAGTCAATTACCAAAAGAGAGTTTTTACAAAATGTCTCTCTTTCCAAGTTGTGGAAGCAGTGATCAAATAAATTTGATCTCCTACTTATTGGACTTGAAATCTTCAACTTAGATGAGTAATTAATTACTCCGCGATGATGCAGGCTGGTAGTTAAATCTTAGGCACAGCAAGGAACTTAGTAGTGGATCGATTAAAGTTAGAAGGCAAAGTTTGACAAGAAATACCGCAACACAAGACAGCTTTCCTGAACTGTGTGTCAGGTTCGTCCCTGTAAGGGGGAAAACACCACCGAGCCAGTTCCAAACCTGCCACATTGGCTCAAGACAATGTTAAGAAACGCGGTCTTCTTTAGAGATGCAGTAGAATCATGTCAGACCAGAGCTGAGTGACCAGAGTTATAAAGTGGTCGTGCTCTTAATTACTTTGCACCCCTCATTGACCCTACGCATCATTGGTTATCAAAGAAAGGGGAAACGAAGAACGTGCGTCTTCTGTGCACCAACAAAGATTTATTTTGAAACACCTGGCCACATACTTGGGCCATATTTATTCTTAGCAAGGAATTCACTGCAAGCCAAAGCTGCTTGGATATTTTATTGGTACAAACGATGGAAATAATCTTTATAAAAAAAAGGGAAATCTTCGTCTAATTGGACTGAAATTCTTCAAAGGAGCAACTAAACTGATGAGATGCTTGAGATGCTTGCTAGAAAAGTGTGTATGGAATATTATTAGTTCTGAATTGCTTCCCAAAATCTGAACATTTTTCGACAAATGTTGTTAAACAATTTTACTTTGTTTCATTTCCCTGCAGTTTCCTGGTGCATGATGGCGATCTAAGTGGCGAACCCGACTGTGAAGTGCATCTATGTTTGTGTTCATAGTACAAACGCCTACAGCGAGGGAGCCTTAGTTACTCCACTGTCTACACCCTGTCTCTTATACAGGTACTTGATTTATTTTTATTTATTTTTATTTTTTTGAGAGAGATTGCCTAACATCAGAAGGCTGTATTACAGCCACTCCAATCAAATGCCACCAGGGGCTTGCTGTAATGGGGTTTCGCTGAAACAAGGTTTTGCTGAAACAAGGTTTTGCTGAAACAGGGTTTCACTGAAACAGGGTTACCCTCTTCACAGTCCATAAGGATGTAGGCATGGGTATCATCAATTAGGGAGCCTGACTGGTTGAACAGAATGCACCACCTTCCCAATTTTTTACAGAGCAATTATGGTATTAAGTGCCTTGCTCAAGGGCACTAGTGTTGTGACCAGCATTCGAACCCACACTCTGCTGCTGAAAACGGCAGTGCTTGGATCCAGTGAACTAGAACGCTTGGCCACGACACACCATTATATAAAGTGTCGGGCTAGAGCAGACCCTACTCCTACTTTCACACCCCTACTAATAAGACAAATACAGTTGTGTAAAATCAGTCCAGACTTAAGGTGACATTACTTCAATGAAATTCCTATACACAAAGGATCAATCCAAACAAATAATTCAAGATGTTAAATTTTATACTGGAAAAGTTTTATGTGGGCCAAATTGGGTACATGTAGCTTCCTTAAAAAACAAAGACTTGATGTGAATCAAAGTAAGGGTGGGATTGAAATGGTATGTTTCAGATACTAGTTGAAGCTGACCTTGTTAAAAACCATTCAGTCAAAGTGGTGTTGGTTCTGAAAACAATCAGTGGTTAACAACCACCCGTTCTTTTCACAATCCACACTTCTAAACGAGGTTGATACATGGTGCCATGGCAAACCTCACCTAAAATGATGCAAAGTTTGAAATACCTACTTGGTTAAAGTGATCAAATAATAAACAGTTCCGTCCTTTCCATCCGCAGATTGGACAAGAGTCTTGGAAGATAACATCAGCCTGAGATGACAACAGAGATGCAGGGAAGGCTCTGGCTGGATTGAGAATCATGCAACCAAGAGCTGAAGACTGACTGGAGCAAGTCTAATCAAGATAACGATCAGCATCATCCGGATCACAAGGGCCACACTATGCGCCTCTCTTGACATCTATGCATGAGGTACATCACAATGCTAACCCAAAACGAGGCTATGGGCGCAGCCACTCCAAGTGGTGGCGGAGGTGCGTCTATAGCCTCATTTTTTAGTCGAATTATGACGTCATGCATAGATATTAAGAGAGGCGTATAACCGGAAGTGACATCCAGGGCCCAATTTCATAAAGCCAGAAAGCAGAAAAAGTTGCTACGCACAGAATATTAATGCTCAGCAGAAACAGGCTACCAGCCAAAAGTTTGCACTGCTGTGGCTGGTGCCCCATTCACTTCTTGCTTGTCAAACAAATTTGTCAAGCAGTAACTTCTACTTAACAGCTTTATGAAATTGGGCCCTGAGACTTTGGCTGTATCCGAATTTGCAGCTATGATTCCGGCTGCGACTGTAATAAACAGTGTTTTTCAATGCATGATGATGCGTAAAGCTAGCCGTAGCCAGAGCTGTAGACACCAATTCGGACACAGCCTTGTGAACCTATAGCCATTTATCAAGTTGTGGCCATCTTGTTCCCCTGATCAATTCACATAACTAGCCAAACGGAGGCTTGGATGAAATAAACGTGCCCCTCTATACGCAATGAGAATTAGACCTTTGACATTCAGCGTGCACAGTGCAAACAGGGAACTAGATGGTCAAAACATAACAAAAGCCCATTATGTTTTAAGATAAGGTTATTAAAATGTACTCTGTTTAAGAATTATGTAAGTATGTATCTAGTGCGAACTTTAAAAAACTCTACTTCAGTTTGTAATCTGATTATAGTATTGGTGCAAGAGGCTGGTTCAGGGCTACTAGCGAATGCTTTAAAATGGTGAAGTTGTTGTGATGCCTATGCATTGTGAGACACTACCAAAAACGTGAAAAAAACTTCTTGCACCAAGACATGAACTTGTTTGATATTATGCACTTCTGTAAATAGACAATGCAAGTCTCGCGCTGATTTTAACATTGGCACCAAAAGTGCACAAATTTGTTTCCTTCATGTGTTGAAGCAATGCATGTTGAACCAACCAGGTCCCAAGTCAGTTTGATAATGCGTGAGACTTGCACAGTCTATTATACCCATGTTTTTCCCCTTATTAGGAGGGTTTGTGGTTTTCCCCCATCCCGATATCAGCAATCAAAGGCTATTTACCAATTAAGTTTTTATGGTCTTTAATTTTTGAAGTAACTACCAAAAGTAACTCCCTTTCAACACATGCATAATCAATGTGTAGTAAATTTAAGTAAGAGTAAATATTAAATGTTTTATACCATCAACCTCTCCACATTACTCGTTACCAAGTTAGGTTTTGTGCTAATAAATATTTTGAGTAATTACCAAAAGTGTCCACTGCCTTTAATACATCCCCATGTGATCAGATTTTGACCAATCAGAGTCTGTAAACTGTCCAAAGTTAATACTAATATCTAATGAGTCTTGGTGCAAGAGAGTTTTTTGTTCCTTATCTCTTCACTGTTGTGATTCTAAAATCACATTCTAAAATAAGTTAATATGTTTTTAACTTTTTAAAAGCTTATCCCGTCAGTTTCCATTGTGGTTTATTACTTGATAGTTTATGTTAAAAAGTTGCATCCCATTGTTAAAACATCTGGCACCAAGACTTATATCTGATGTGATTTAAATGAAACTTGGTTGATACCTTTATGTTTGAAGGGAAAGTACACGTTTGGTAACTGTCAAAAACCAGTCTTCTCACTCAATGTATCCCATCATGACCATAAAATAACGAGCCTGTGAAAATTTGGGCTTAATTGGTCATCAAAGTTGCGAGAAAATGATGAAAGAAAAAACACCCTTATTGGATGACTTTGAGTGCTTTCAGATAGGAATAAAAGACTTCTAGCTAGAAGTCTTTTATTATTTAAGTGAGCAATAACCTCTTTCTCAAAAACTAAGTTAATACTTCAGAGGGAGTTATTTCCAACAATGTTTTATACTATCAACAGCTCTTCAATGCTCGTTACCAAGTCGGTTTTTAAGTTAATATTTGTTTTGAGTAACTACCAAACGAGTACCTTCCCTTTAAGTGATGCAGTAGGCTCTACTGATGCCTTTTAACGTCACTTGACCCTGGATATAAGCTATATTTAAGGAAATTATACCACTTGAAAAATAGGCCAAAAGTTGAAAAAGTCGTCATAAGGGAACCAGCATTTTTATCAAATTTTGGCCAGTTTTCAAGTTGCTCCTAAAAGATGCAGTAGGCTCTACTGCGGCCTTTAAATGTCTCTTGAACCCAGATATAAGCTTTATTTTAGGAAATATTGACACTTGAAAAATGGGCCAAAAAACAAAAATCATAAGGGGTAAGTCCAGCATTTTTTTTCAAATTTCGGCCAATTTTCAAGTTGCTCTAAAAAGATGCAGTAGGCTCTTCTGATGCCTTTAAATGTCACTTGACCCCAGATATAAGCTTTATTTTAGGAAGTATTGACACTTGAAAAATGGGCCAAAAAACTAAAAAATCATAAGGGGTAAGTCCAGCACTTTTATCAAATTTTGGCAAATTTCAAGTTGCTCTAAAAAGATGCAGTAGGCTCTTCTGATGCCTTTAAATGTCACTTGACCCCAGATATAAGCTTTATTTTAGGAAATATTGACACTTGAAAAATGGGCCAAAAAACAAAAATCATAAGGGGTAGGTCCAGCACTTTTATCAAATTTTGGCAAATTTTCAAGTTGCTCTAAAAAGATACAGCAGGCTGTACTGATGCCTTTAAATGTCACTTGACCCCCGAATATAAGATATATTTAAGGAAATATTGACACTTGAAAAATTGGCAAAAAATTGAAAAAATCAAAAGGGGCAAGTCCAGCATTTTTATCAAATTTTGGCCTATTTTCAAGTTGCTCTAAAAAGATGCAGTAGGCTCTACTGATGCCTTTAAATGTCACTTGACCCCCGAATATAAGATATATTTAAGGAAATATTGACACTTGAAAAATAGGCAAAAAATTGAAAAAATCAAAAGGGGCAAGTCCAGCACTTTTATCAAATTTTGGCCTATTTTCAAGTTGCTCTAAAAAGATGCAGTAGGCTCTACTGATGCTTTTAAATGTCACTTGACCTGGATAACAGATATATTTAAGGAAATATTGACACTTGAAAAATAGGCAAAAAATTGAAAAATTCAAAAGGGCTAAGTCCAGCACTTTTATCACATTTTGGCAAATTTTCAAGTTGCTCTAAAAAGATACAGTAGGCTCTACTGATGCCTTTTAACGTCACTTGACCCCAGATATAAGATATGTTTTAGGAAATAATGACACTTGAAAAATAGGCAAAAAACTAAAAAAATCATAAGGGGTAAGTCCAGCATTTTTATCAAGTTTTTGCGAATTTCAAGTTGCTCTAAAAAGATGCAGTAGGCTCTACTGATGCTTTTAAATGTCACTTGACCCTGGATATACGCTATATTTAAGGAAATATTGACACTTAAAAAATAAGCAAAAAATTGAAAAAATCAAAGGGGTATGTCCAGCATTTTGTTTTCAAATTTTGGCAAATTTTTAAGTTGCCCTAAAATAATGCAGTAGGCTATACTGATGCCTTTAAGTGTCACTTGACCCTGATATAAGCTTTATTTTAGGAAATATTGACACTTGAAAAATAGGCAAAAAATTTTAAAATCAAAAGGGTTAAGTCCAGCGTTTTTATCAAATTTTGGCAAATTTTCAAGTTGCTCTAAAAAGATTCAGTAGGCTCTACTGATGCCTTTTAACATCACTTGACCCTGGGTATAAGATATATTTTAGAAAATATTGACACTTAAAAAATAGGCCAAAATTAAAAAAAAATCATGAGGGGTAAGTCCAGCACTTTTATCAAATTTTGGCAAATTTTTAAGTTGCTCTAAAAAGATGCAGTAGGCTTTACTGATGCTTTTAAATGTCACCTGACCATGGATATGAGCTATATTTGAGGAAATATTGACACGTAAAAAATAGGCAAAAAATTGAAAAAATCATTTTTATCAAATATTGGTGCCCTTTAAAAGTTTCATAAAGACTTAAAAAATGTCCAATGAAAATGTGTGCTTTCGGAATTCTTTATTATTTAAAGGGATGTTACAGAATTGGTAAGAAAACAAAATCGTGAAGATCATAGATTTACATCAAACTTACATGGTCTAATGATGATGATAGAAAACATCCCTTGAAATATTTCTGCCTGAAATGCCATATTTGAGGCGAAATAAATCATTTACCTTGCGTTTGGAGTTTATTGCTCAGTGAGCGTTTTATTCATTTTTTTGTTTGCATTATTGTCATGCAAAATAAGTAATGGTTTTTTTTCACTAATTTCTCGTGACCCAAATGGCTGATCAATCTCAAACTGGATTACATAAAGTGCTTACACTACCAGCAACATTTTTGTTAGCAAAGCCAATTCTGTAATGTTCCTTTAAAGCCATTGTACACTTTCGGAACAGGAAAAAAAAAACTTACAGGGTTTACAGAAGGTGATGGTAAAAGACTTCTCTTGAAATATTATTCCATGAATTGCTTTACTTTTTGGGAAAACATTAAAACAATTATCAATTCTCGAGAATTACTGATTAATTTTAAACACATGTCATGACACGGCGAAACGTGCGGAAACAAGGGTGGGTTTTCCCGTTATTTTCTCCCGACTTCGATGGCCGATTGTCATCGAAGGTTTGTTATGATACACGAAGCGTGGGCCTTGGGACAATACTGTTAACCGAAAGTGTCCAATGGCTTTAAGTGAGAATTTACTTCCCTGTGAAAAGCTACACTACTTCAGAGGGAGCCATTTCTCACAATGTTTTATACTCACCAACAGCTCTCCATTGCTCATTACCAGATAAGTTTTTATGCTAACAGTTATTTTGAGTAATTACCAAAAGTGTCCATGATCCAGTGTCTTTAAAGAGTTCTCTTCTGGTAACCGGCTCTGCAGACAGGGCAGACTTTGGTCTGTGCCAAGGCAAGCTCCTCAAATGCTTCCAGACACACACGATGGAATACATGGGTACAGGAAAGCAGCACCGTCCGCCTTGGAGTCTGTGCGTCACCCTGAGCTGCCTCAATGTTAGTCTCCTGGAGTTCTTTATCTGTGGATTCATTTGTCCTTTTACTTGCTCGACTGGTGATGCCTGGCTGTTTGGTACGCGCCCCAGATGATTGTTTTCGGGCTGGTTTGAGAGCCCCACCCTGTTTGTCACCGGGTTTATCACCATGCGTGGCCTGTCTTGTTACATGGGATGCGTCACTGTGCATCTGGTTAGGTTTGTCTTCATCAGAGACTGGGAAGTCGAGACCTGAGTCTTGTGAATGTAACGGCATGATGCATATGGGACACTCGGTTTTGCCTCTCTCAACTGCCTGATTAAATCAATCATATCAATGCAACAAATTAATGCACATATCTTATTTGCATATTCCTCATTCAACTTCCAGGTGAGCTCATTCAGTTGGTCTGTTCTGACTTTTTTTCATCAGAAGTCCTACCAAAGCCAGCTTAACATAGCTACAAAATGATTAATCTCTTTGTTCTAGCATGTAAAGTCCGTCCAATGCTCTTGAGTGGAAATACTACAAAAAACATAAATACTTGAAAGAATTATGGCAAACACAAAATCAAAGACTGAATGAATATATGGAAAATATTAAGGGACATGTCTGACTGGCAAGTACAAAAAGTTGCTTGGAAGTAAATACACTCAAAAACAACGAAGGATTTTGAACTGCAATACACATTACAAAAGTCTACCAAAGCAACTGTGTAAACGCCGGGTAAGTGGACAGCTACTAATAGTAACTATTTAAATAGAGAAAGGATTCCTTTCAAAGTAATACTGTTTGGATGTCACCCCAAAACATGAATCTGAGAAACCATTTATACGGTTTCTCAGATTTGCTGCTGGTACCCGTCACCTCGCTAAGCATGGATGTTCAACTGAAACTTTCACATATGCCTTTCAATGCATCCTCCTTCATAATTTTCCCTTTAAATCAGCCTTGCTTTAACAAAACCCAATCTATAAACCTACCTTTAAAAAAAATTGACACCAGAGGATGCCAAGACAGGAACAAAGACAGTCAACAAGATCAAGACATCATACTCAAATATCCCCTCTTACATCCCCTTCCCTCTCCCTATCTAAATCAGCCATTCCTCCACAATAACATTGTTGTTATTAGTAGGATTTTAAAACTTGCATGGTGGAAATAATATACGATATAGTAAAGGTTTGCGGTAACACCATGTATTAAATGATAAACTCTGAATGAGTTGTATTGGGGTGGTTCCAACCAACAGTTCTTTTCAGAACCACCCAAACTCATTTAGAGATTATCATTAAATGGTGTTACTGCAAACCTTTACAATGTTGTAGTTATTGTAATCTACGCTGTTTTATGCTAAACGCTGTTTTGCAATAAACCAGCCAGTCGGTTGTGTTGTTCCAGAAATCTTGTGTGTCTCAGGTGAGCTTGTGTCCCCCTCTTCATTTATATTAGGGATTCATCTTAGCACGACCATCCAGAGCTGGAGACAAGACTAGCTGAGTGTTCTGCAAAGAACCGTTGGTTTCAACTCACATTTCGATCAGTATGCTCTGATTGTCTGCTTTCCCCAGAACCACCCCCAACTCATGCAAAGTTTCAAATACTACTCAGATGAGTGATGGAATAGTGGTTTCAAAATGACATTTGACCTCACCTTAAGTTGAATGCCATCCCATTCTTCTGGTGTTATTGTGCGGAGGGTCGATGCTTCAAGATTTTTAAAGACATCTCTGCTCGCTGTGATTGAGCGATCCATCTCGGCCAAGAAGGCATCAACTTTGGTGTCAAACGATCGCAATAGTCTCTCTGTTATCATCTGGAGCTGTTGTTGTAAAAATAACAAACACAAGATGTTGGGTGTCATGGTCCAGTGGTTAAAAGCATCAAACTCAAGTCCTAGTGGTGAGGTCATCACGAGTGTGGGTTTTGGGTCCTGGTCGTGACACCCAGTGGTATAAATGGGTACCCGCGAGGGTAGAGGTTGATATTTGGTATGAAAAAGCCTCTGGAGCGCTATGGTTGCCCAGGTTGTACACTAAGAAAGATTAAGCGAATGTTATTGGCCCAATGAGCAGGGGAGCAATGAAAAGTGCATCAAACGGTTGTTGTGAAATGCGCAATATAAGAACTTAATATAATTATTATTATTTAAAAAAATAAGGGGAAAGAAATACTTTAAACTATTATCGATCCACTGGCTTTCCAAAAACAATCTTTCTTCTGAAGCAAACCTTATACTGACAAATATTTCCCAGTACAAGGTGTAAGTTTTTGCATTGGGGATAGAGAAAAAACAAATTTGTTTACCCTTTAATCGATGCGGTACCTGTAACTTAGGATTCAAACTGCCTCTATCCATTGAGCTAGCTAGGTGGTCTTAGTGGTGAGACATATCTGCTGTAGCAATGCAAAGGTCGTGGGTTCAAATAATACCCAAGTGATTTGCCTGTGGATTTTTTTTCCACAGAACTCGAGAATGTACTGCTAAAGATTCAAAATGCCTCTAGCCATCTGGCTTGCCCCGTGGTTTAGTGATATGACAGCTGCTCTAGCAATGCAAAGTTTGCGGGTTTGAATCCTACGCAAGTGATTTTCCTGTGGGTTTTTTCCACAGAATTCCAGAAAGTACATCAGTGTAAGAGTACCAACCAAATAATACATTATTTCCCAGTTGTTACTGTGAAACACTTTGAAATTGATATGGTACCTTTTCTTCATAGAATTTCTTTCGTAGTCTTGGATCTTTGGGTGGTACAGTTTGCCTCAGTTTGCGATACCAGCTGTGCACGACATAGCCTCGCCAACACGCCTGGATTCTAAAATCAAACATTCAAATAATACACTTACTTTAAAATTTACATTGATCCGGGCCCAATTTCATGGCTCTGCTTACCACCAAATTATGCGCTTACGTTCACCACTTTTTGCGTACGTGCAAGCTCTGAAATTCTGCGCTAACAATTTCTGCTGACCAAAGATAAGCTGGAAACATTTTGCAAACGTCTTAAAAGACATTGTCTTTATTTGTCTGGTAAGCACGCAAAAAATGAGTTGTATTTTTTCTGCTTTGGTAGCTCTATAAAATGTGGCCCTGTTCAGAGCTACATATATTTTACCCTTTAAAATATTAAGTGCTAGGGAGTAAAGACATCTAAAGAAACTTCCAATTCCAGGACTCACCTTGTTGCACACTTAACTCGGTGGAGTTTAGCACCTTCGTGAATAACCCTTGTTTGGTATTGCTCCTTCCTGCACATTGGGCACGTCTTCTTTCCAGTGAAACGTTCAAATGCTTGAAGACAGTTCTGTAAACAAACAACAGAAGTTGAAGGAATATATTGGCCTCATCCCACAAATATTCTTTGGGAAAGTTTCTGCTTAGAAAAATAATGCAGGGCGCCAGTCACAAGACACAGTCCCCCTAAGCAAAAAATGTTCTTATGCCCAGTAAAATTGTCCAGTATTTCCAGCATCTATAAAGATAATGCAAACAACCCTAGGATTCTAGATTTGTAGGTTTCATTTATGAATTTTGTTTATGTTTTTTTCCCCGTTTCTTTTATGAGATCGGGACCTACATCCTGTCATCAGAAGGCCAAACGGCCACTTCAAGGTGAGGGTTACACAATTAACTGATCTGAGCTGTCAACACAAATCAACTGTCACCAGGGACACGTTGCTGGCCACCTACTCCTTGGACTGAAAGGGTAACCCCTTTACAGTCCGTAAGTATACAGGCATGGGTATCATCCACTTCTATAAGCCTGGCTGGTAGAGCAGAATGCACTACCTTCCAACTTTTTTGAGGCAATTATGCTTAAGTGCATTTCTCAAGGGCATAAAGTGTCATGACCGGGATTCAAACCCACCCTCCTGCTGCTAACAACACCAGAGCTGGGATCTGCAGCTGATTTCACGAAACGCTAGGATGAATCCTAACTCGAGTTAGGATGAGTAACCCGTCCTAACTTAGGATGGGTTCAATGCGTCCTACGTATTTGAATACGGAACTTTACTCGTCCTAAGTCCTAAGATTAATCCTAAGTTAGGAAGAGTTTGGTGAAACCGCCGGCTGGTAAACTAGACCGCTCTGTTACAACAGGCCGCAATGTCCAAGTTGATTTTTTGAAATTTCACCTTGGGGACAAGTTGATGAAGAACTTATGTTTGTAGGTACACTTACCCGATGAAACACGTGAGAACAAGACAGCAGAACCTGTAACCCAAACGTAAAAAACATAAATAATAAAATGATCCGTGAAAAATGATCCGTTAAAAGTCAAGAAACTAATGGTAAACCCCAGCTTGAGTCCCAACAGATGTTTCTCCTGGAATGTCTTGGCTTTATAGTGCTGATCATCTGAAATGAGAGTTGACAAAGCATCATCAGGAACTACTCACCAACTCTGGACAAACCAAGATAACAAAAAGCCCCGAGTTTGAGGTTGTAATTACGCCTGTACAAGGTAAATTGCTTTATGGCATAGAAACAGTGAAGCAATATTTCTGTCGACAACAGACATTGTTTTTTACAATTCAACTCGCAACTAGTTGTCTGCTTTTTTAATTAAGCCAATTTAAATGTAGTAATGTTGGAGATGACAAAAAATCACCTCCAAAAGAAAGGAATCTATTACCATGGTATAACAAAACAACTGTTGCACGCTGTGATGGGGTCCAAGGGTTGTGTACACCCTCGGGGGCAAATGATACCCTCGGCTCCCTTTTTCCCCCTCGGGTGTACAAAAAACAATAAATTCGATCACAGAGTGCAATAATTTTACAAGGGAAGAGAAATGCCTATCTTATTGGGATTCAGTTTTTATTTTATTTTTTATTTTATTCTCTCACCGCTGTGTGTCGAAAATCAGTGCTTAAGGGTCCCGAAAAAAATCCACAAGCAACTTGGGCAGGATTAGAACTCAGGACTCCAACACTCTAGATAAGATATCTCAAACGCTTGAAGATGTTAAACCCCTAAAAATACAAGGACAACTTTACCTGTTGCTGTAAGCCAAATTCTTCTTTGCAAATGACACATGGAAGGTCGGAGTCATCACGGCGATTGGATTTATTCTTAGCATCTCTCCAATCCAAGTCGGAGAGTGGTTGATCAGGAACCTCTACAAGCCCCAGTCGCTGAGCTACACAAAGAAATATCAAACAATGAGTTAGTTAGAATTTCTTCTATCCATAATAACTCATTTTGGGTCAAATTTAGGGTTAAATTTAGGCATACAAGTCTACTAAGCAATAATGAGCAGGATACCAGTCACAAATTGCACATGTGGCATGATGGTATTTCGGTTGGTAAGCTTACTCTGGTTAGCATAATTTTGTTTGACCTGCTCTTTGGGAATGAGTAATCTCATGACATTCCGCATTTCAATAAGAAGGTCAATCTTCACTTCTCTCTTTATAAGAGATTAAACATGTTAAAGGTATCACCATTATCTATTTTCCTCTGAAGAATAAGTCTTTGAAAAAGTACTCATAAATACCTAAGACAGTTTATCCCGGATTGGTCGAGAGGGCATCACAAGGGGTTGTTTGAACGGATGATATAACACCGGTAAAAAGTGTTGAAACATGGGCGTGACACGCGAGCTTGCACCTGTGCTTATAAGACAGTTTCTTCATTCCTATTGGTCGAGAGCAACGGCTGGAACAGTTGTGCCACATCACGCGATATGCGCAACGCGCACAGGAATCTCTTATAAGGAGTTGTTTACCCGAGGGTCTTACCATTTCATAGCTGGAGGGGTGATGCGTTGAAAGAAATCATTGAACAATTATAATTTTTGCATTTATTTTACTTTTTGACCAAAAAGCTATTTATGAATAGAAATCAAAGTGTGTTGAATCGGTTTTCAACTAGTCGTTTAAACCCGCCGAGGCCTGATTCTTGAAAATTTACCTCGACTTTGTCTCGGTAAAACTATCAAGAACCAGGCCTCGGAGGGTTTAAACCACTAGTTGAAAACCTCTTCACCACACATTGATTCCCTTATTCCAAATGTTATCAGCATCTCACCAAGAGTCATCGGCTGTGGCTTCTGGTCCAGCACATATTCCTTCGCCTCTGCCCCTGAGGATGCCCCCTTCGTCTTGGCTCCTTCTTGCCTCATCCCGGAGTCAACCACAGACTTGACTTCCTTCAGTTGCTTCTTGGGAACTCCATGATGTATTTGTTTCTTCTTGAGAGGGTCTGACAGAGAAAGGTTACGCATCATGTGATCTTGAAATGCGACAGCTGCTAGAGCTGTGTTGCTACCACCCTGCGGAATTAATGTTAAATTCAACTATTCGGGTTAATAAACAATTTCATCAGCACAAAAATTTGCTAAGCATAGAAAAGTATTGCTTAACAGAAACAGGTTAACAGCCAAAAGTTACCTTAGGTTAACATGGTTCCGACTGGCCAGTGCCCATCTAAATTTTTACTTAAGCCATGAAATTTTTCAAGCATTTTTCATGCTTTTAAAATAGCTTTTTCAATCTCATTCTCAGCCCTGATATTTCTTGTCTCTTGAGTTTCGAAGTTGAAGAATAACTTATCTCAAGTTGACTCAACCATGCCTGGAATATGAGTTATGAGTTAATGTCTCAAATAAAACGAGCAAGTTGTCAAGATCGTTACATTCTCATAATTAGACGGGTAGGGGTTTCTTCACCAGTAGAAATTTGCTTGTATCATTATTGTGAAGTGGTTAAGGGAGCCCGACTAATTATGAGAACTTGTGCGCACTTTGGAAATGAGCGAAGTTGTCAAGATCATAGAGATTTTTCGAAAAGTTCACGCTCAAATATCATTTGATTTTTACTCAACACAGGTGATGATTAATGAACAATTTCAGGCGTAGGGCTGTCTACAACTTCTTAGACTGGTAAGTTTCATGATGCAGATCGTTGCAGACAAAAATGCAAAAGAGATTTATATCAAAAGGTGCTGCGACCAAGGATATGGAGTGGATTTGACCGATTTATGGGGCTAACTACTGTCACATGCTTAATTTTTAAATGAATGACAGGACTGACTGATGCTTGTCTAAGAAAAACTAGATATCTCCTCTTTTCGAAATTGAGACTTTGACAGTCATCATAGTGCTATCATGTAGGGGAGATTCCATGTAGGCCTAGTTTTACTTTTACAATATTGCAATAATCAATAGGAATGACCCACTGGCTGGGGGGGGGGGGGGGGTCTACGTCACAATTAAACAAAGATTCTTGTTACTACAAACAGTAACACAAAACCAAAACAGTAGACACTCAAGTCTCAACAAATTAAAAAGTGCATAAAAAAAAATAGCATGCACTAGTTAAGGCATGGACATGGTTAAGGCTAATATTAATAATTGCATATTTTCAAGTCAACATATTATAATTATCAATCATTATCAAATAAATCATGCCAAAAATGTGAAACGAAAACAAACAAAAATACCTTATTATTTTTCTTTCTATGGTTGGTATTCATTGTGGTCGTTTCATGCGTCTTTAAACGTACTTCATTCACCAAAAGTCAGCATAAATCTCACAATAACATTAACAACAACATTATCGACTGTCAACATTTCCATGACATCGGCGACGCAAGTTTATGCATTATGACCTTTGACCTCCAATCAATCCCATGTGCTCATCTCGCAGCCCGGTCCCCCGAAGCACTTGCATGTGTTTTTGTATGAAATGAAAAGGTCGCCATACCAAGTACCTGACATTGCTTGAATAAGAAGATTTTTTTGATTTCCAACAAAGTCTGTTGTTTTATCCGAGTACAATGGCTGATACGGGGAGTGACGCAGTTTCGTCGGTTTCAAGCACCTTCAGCGCGTTCAATGAATACCTCACAAATGATCAAGATATGAGGGAGGTAAGCAACATTTTCAAAAATCGAACACTGAGTACTGACTGTTGCCGCGCTGTGTGTCGGATAACAAAACTTTTGTGTTGTTTAAAAACTTACTCGGAAGGTATGCCACAAGAGGGCGCAATTTCGAAGGATTATCAGAACTTAAGATTTCTAGCTTAGTAATTTTGTTCGTTGTATAACAATTAAAAAAAGTGTAATGCATTTATTTACAGTTTCTAAGTTGAAACTTACCATCAACTGCTGATGCTGTACAAATTTTGTCTCTCTAGAAATCGCTGATTGTTAAAAAAAAGTTTGTTGTGTCTGACTGAAAACTTTGAAATAATGAAACTGAACAATGAAAGTGAAACTGAGAAGTAAAATAATCACAATTGTTTGAAATTGTTTTGCTTTAAACATAGATGTTTCATACCGGTACTCTTCTCTTAGGCCTCCCTCTCATAAAAAAATAAATAAAAATGGTTGCAATAAATCTGTACTCATTGAAACGTATACATTGTATATGTAGCTTATCCAGTGCGTATACAGTCTTTATGTTAAATTCAATTCAATTCAGTTAAATAATAAAACACTTTATTCATCCTAAACATCCGAAGAAGATTAAGATAAAGGCCAATTACAAAAGTTTATCTTCTGGGGACTCCGTGTGTAATGCGCTTTATAAGAACGGTTTATTATTCTCTGAAGTCGGGGGATGTTTGAATCTTAATCTGCGGCATCAACAATTTTTTTGAAAAGGAGGGCTTCAATTTCAAAACACAATATAGTAATACAATGTTCTGACAGTCAAAAAAAAACATTCTCAGTTAAGTCATTAATAGGTTAGACCAAATTATTGCCTTTTATGCGCTGTATTACTATGATGAGCTTTGGGCGTAAAATTGTCAATATGTAAATATTTCAGGAGATCCGTGTTGCTGTTCGTGCGATGGAGCAAACTGCTCGAGAGATCATGACAACATTGGAAGGAGTGCATCAGACAGCTGGTCTTAAAGAAGGTAAATGCAATGATGTTAGTTTCTCTGGTAATGCAACCAAGGGGTATGCTTCATAAGTAAACTTGATGAAACGTGTGAGTATTGGGGTGCTTGCTATGTGAACCAGAAACACCCTGGTAAACACCCATTATAAATGTGCTGGGTTCTTTTACCACTACCAACCCTAGTACTTTTGTTAGCACATGGGACCTACGGCTGCTTAATGTCCCATCCAGAGGACAAAGCATTTATGGTAGAGTATCTTGCTCAAGTCAAGGACACAAGTGCCACGACCAGGACTCGAACCCACACTCTGCTGATCAGAGATTGGGTCAGTTTTTCATGGAAGAGGGAGCAAAACAATACAATTTGTCACTTCATTTTTCCTTTATGTTGTTCTTAGTTTGTTGTGTCAATATGTTGGTCAATTCAGTCAGTCAGTCCACAACCAAAAAAAAGTTTGTGTGACCAAATTGATTGTTTGTCTAATTTTGTGTATGTACAGCTCCTGCACTTTGTCAAAAAGCCAGGAAATTGTTGGAGACAACAGAGGGTCAGTTTGCTGCACTACAGAAGAAGGTTCCAATGGATCAATATTACAGGTATGTGCCTTGCACTTTTCTCAAAATTACATTGAGCTTGTTTTTCTGTAACGACTTTTGTGAGAAGAAAACAAATTTAAACTTGCCATTCACATTCGCAACAATTTAAAACCCTGTTTTATCAGTTTCTGACAAGAATTAACTATAAATTCACAATAAAATGTGTGGTCTTTTTGTAATGTGATGAAATTGCAGCCCCCCTATTTTTTTCCTTTTTTTTTTTGTGGAGAATCCCATTACATTTTTTTGGCACAAAAATACGCAAACCGCTCTGTGTTGCAGTCACTCTGTGGACATAACTTCAATCTTATAATTGTGTTTTTCAACACTTAGGAAAACACTGTGTGGATGTTTGTAAGTCCACATAGTGTTTAAACCATGCCTTTTTCTCTTTTGTTCTCAAGTCCACACTTTGTATGTAACGCTTACCCAGAAGAGCTTTAGAGATATTATAAAAGAAAGAAAACAAATCTTTGACTTGCCATTGACATATACTTCGCATCGATTTAAAACCATGCTTTATCAGTTTCTGACATAAGAACTGCCTGGTATATTCACAATATAACGAGTAAATTTTTGCAGGATAGCTTTGGAGAAGGAACTTAAAAGCAACTAGCTTGACTATAACCGCATAATGTCATTATGGACGAACCAACAAGACACTTAAAGTCGTTGTTTTTGGAAATGTCCCCAGATTTCATGATCATTGGCGTTTTGTGAGTCAGAGATTATCCTTCGTAGCTGCTCTGATCATCTACTTGGAGTCTGAGAAACTGATCACAAGAGAAGAAGCTGCTAAGTTCATGGGAGGTAAGTATGTAAGAGTCAAGACTGAAATTCAATTGTTTTTATCACATAGCCCAGGAATAATCTTTGCAAAATTCTAAAAGCAATGTTTTTTGCTTTGATTACAAACATTTTGTATAAATGATTTGAGACATTGCATGGTGAGGTATCAATATATATTTGGTATGCGGTAATACCATGTGTATCTACTTGCCAGGTAGAGTTTGTTCTTAGAGAACTGTCTTTCTTTATTCGGGAGACTTCTCAGTTCTGAAAAGAACTGTTCTACTTTTTAACTACTACCCAGACAGAAGGTATAGAAAATTGGTGGGGACTACCACTTTAGCTTATAGGACCGTAATTAACTGCACTACCGTGGAGTCAGTTCTTGAATTGGTCTCAATGTTTCGACTATAGCTTGCTCTAGTCATCGTCAGGAGAACATTTTGTATTGATACTTTATGAATAAAACAGTGACACCTAACAGTTACATGATTTGTCTGTAAAATGAAAAGTAGTATTTACATACGTTTTTCCATTTTTGTATCCATGTTTAGTTTCAACAAAGAGGGAAGATGGCTTTCATCTGGACCTGGAGGATTTCTTGCAAGGATTGCTGCAGTTAGCCAGTGAACTGGTACGATAACAAATCTATTATTCTTAAAAGAAATTCCAGAGTCCTCTTAGAACTTTTAGTGGCTGTCATAAATGCTGAGTGTAATGACTTGGGGTACCGTACAATTTATTTGAAGAAAAAAAATCCAGGCCGAAAAGATCTGAAATAAGACTAAAGTAGGAAGATTATCTTGCTTGTTAAAAGGAATGCAGACAAAATTGACCTGATCCTTTTTTATCCGATTTCTCCAGTCAAGACTCGCCATCAACAGCGTAACGGCCGGAGAGTACAACAGACCCGTCCGCATCTCAAACTTCATCCAGGAACTCAACGCCGGATTCAGACTACTCAACCTCAAGAACGACTCGTTGAGAAAGCGTTTTGATGGACTCAAGTATGACATTAAGAAAGTGGAGGAGGTTGTGTATGACATCTCAATAAGAGGGTTGAAAACTTCAGCGACTGTGCCAGGGCATGGTGGCGAGGAGACGCCCAAGTCAACTGGTGTGGAGTGATCTTGTAAAAATCTTGGAAGCACTGGATATTTACCGACGGTTTATAAATACGGTTTATAAATACTCAGTCTGGTTAAGGGGCAAGATAACATGACCTCCATTGCCCTGGTCTTGGCCTTGGTGCCCATACGAAAGTTTCCAATAGACTTTAAGATTCTTCAATGAAAGTGCTCTTTTCAAAATGAAAATGGCCTTGCCCTCTCAACGACTAAATTCCATGCCTGTAGTGAGATATTCATCTGTCCTGTATGGACATTGGAAACTGGGCCATCTTTCTTGAGATTATACTCGTAACTGACATTTTGATGTAGAGCTATGCGCTGTACGTGTTTTTCCTCCTTTTTTGTTTTGATCGGCACAGTGAAAAATCAATGAAGCGCTGGATATTTACTGCAATGGCGTACACATGTACTCAGTCTCAGCAAGATTATTCGGGTCATCGGAAACTGGGTCATCTTGCTTGAGATTACACATTCAACCAACATTTTTATGTAAAGCTATGCACTGTACAAGATTTCTTTTTTTAAGGGAAGGGGGGGGGGGTTAATGGTGTACTGCTTATAGAACAGAAAGTACAAGAGCTAACATCATTAGAAGTACATGGAATTTTGGCCATTTTCGTAAAGCTGGTTCCAGCATGGATAAGGCTACAAGCCCAGTGGTGCTTAAAACATGCGGCAGGTTTAGGTCTAGTTTTAATGTCTTTAGAGGAAAAGTACCTCATTGATTTTTTTGTAAAAGTTAATATTAATTTTCATCGATTAGATTTCAATAAACACACCATGTAAAACTCAACTGTGAAAATACTATCGTTTGTTGTAATAGGAGGCGTATTCTGTTTTGTCAGGTTGAATTTGTACAAGTTGATATAGACTTCCATGCTTCACTTTGATTGCAGCAATGCAAGACTTGTTGTGATATAAGGTGGCAGCAGACTTACCAGGTAAATCCATTGTTCGTGGAAATGTGTGCATGCTCAGAACTCTGTAAACAATGGACAGTTACCAGGGGTTGATTTCACAAAACTCTTCCTAATTTGGAACTAGTCCTAGGCAATGCTAAAGGTTAAGACTAGTTTTACTGGTCCTTACTTCAAAATAAGACCAGACTAGTCGCTGCTAAAGACAACCAAAAATCAAATACAAAATCAAATAAAAGAATTGATTTGAAATTACTTAATTACTTATTTATTTATTTCATTTCACACCCAACAGGATGAATATGAGGCAATGAAGAAATGTTCAGTTTTAAATGTGGGAGGAAAACCCCAAAGGAGAAAACCTACACAATCTGGTAGGGACTGAGACTTATAAGAACCGAGTATTATTAGTTGTATCGTACAAGGTAAACCCCTGGTAAAAATAACAAGTGCTCGAAATTTGCAGTAAAAACTAAAATGTTTGATTTATATGGTTGACATTTTAAAAGTCAGATAAGACATTGATAATAAAAGAAAATATACATTGCTACAGGCTGTAGTTCATTTCAATTATTAATTGTTTACATCAACAAAAATTAGTTTAGAAACTAATTTTACTCAGCAATGCCAATAAATCAAGATTTAACGCCATGAACAATGGACCTCAAAAACAAGTAGAGCTCTTGTCTAATGTCAAAGAAAAAAGTTGCTCAATAGCTGCCGTTTCCATTGTTTCCATCATCGTTTTGCCTCCCAAGGAAGATAGCGGCCTGTTTCCATCATCGTTTTGCCTCCCAAGGAAGATAGCGGCCTGATGACGCCAATGCATTTAGTCATTACAGACCCAGCAGTGTACAATCTCGCAGCTCCATTTTCTTTTCTGCTTTGCTCGATTGAACCCTTGGAAGTGTGACTTTAAAATATCCAAATATATTGGATATTTTAATAAGTCCTGTGGTTTATCCATACTATTGGTTTGACTACACCAAACACACTGTCAAAAGACGCATTAAAGCCATTGGACCCTTTCGGTAAACAGTGTTGTCCAAGGCCCACACTTTGTGTACCACAACTTCTATATCAAATAACAAACCTGTGAAAATTCAGGCTCAATCGGTCATCGGAGTCGGGAGAAAACAACGGAAAAACCCACCCTTGTTTCCGCGCGTTTCGCCGTGTCATGACATGTGTTTAAACTGAATCCGTAATTCTCGATATCGAGAATTGATAATTGTACTGGTACCACATAAAAACATGATTCAATTGAAGTATTGCATCAAAATACGTGCATTTTTACACACAAATGCCGACTTCTACACATGGAATTTTCGGGCTGTTTGTCACAATTTTCCCAAAGGGACCAAAAATCGGAAATCAGACTTAAAGCCATTGGACACGTTCTGTAAACAGTGTTGTCCAAAGGCCCACACTTTGTGTATCACAACTTATATAAAAAATAACAAACCTGTCGGAGACGGGAGAAAATAACGGGAAAACCAACCCTTATTTCCGCACATTTCGCCGTGTCATGACATGTGTTTAAACTGAATCCGTAATTCTCGATATCGAGAATTGATAATTGTTTTAATGTTTTCTCAAAAAGTAAAGCATTTAATGGAATAGTATTTCAAGAGAAGTATTTCACCATTTCCTTCTGTAAACCCTGTTAGTGGTAAATCTGTGAACTTTTTTTTTTGTTTTCTGTTCCGAAAGTGTCCAATGGCTTCAAGTATGAAGACTATCATACCTGTGGGGGAATTTTGTACATTATTTTTAGCAAAATAACGATTTATTTCTCATCGCATCGCGCAGATCGCCCTTTTTAAAATCCTTTGGTTAAAGAAATCACAACCACTCATGTATGATGACATTGTATCCTTCAATGCAAGAACCACAACCACAAAAGTAAAATTTAAAAAAACACTCCCTACAGCATTCTCTACAAACAGATCTACAACTAACATTATTTAAAATGGAACTTAAAATTACAGTCCTACTAAAAACAAGCTCTCATTCTAAATGAACAAAATGACCTAAAAAATAAAAAGTTAAGCGGAAGTTAAAGTAAGTGTACACAGTAGTGAGTTTCAGATGCTTATGACGCGCGCAGCTATACAAACATAACAAACATTGTGTTGTGTGATGCAATAACAATATTTCACACAATTAATGATTAGTATAAACTTATCAACTTAAAATGACCACTGGTTCTTTTCAGAACCAACACTACCCCAAAAAAGGAGATAATATTCACATGGTGTTACCGCAAGCCTCTCTTAGTAACTTAAAATGACTTGCGTTTTTGTTTTTGTCTTGACCAAGTACATGTATGTTGGACGATGATGGGGCGTCATGTTGGGCCCAACTTCATAGAGCTGCTTCAACAGAAAATATTGCTTAAACACTTTCTGCTAAGCAGTAATGAGCAGGGTTACAGGCACAAATTGTACTTGTGACATGGTAGTTTGGCTGGTACCCTTAATCTGGTAAGCATAATTTTGTTATGTTTAGCTTCTTTTTTTGTTAACCTTTAAGAAACCATTCACTTCTGTATAATCATCACAAATGCCCTGACATTGTTAATGTTGTTCATTTCATCAAATTTTGTCAGTAAAAATGTCACTAAAAACAACATGAAACAGATAATTAAGTTTTGTGTTTAGAAATTGGGATACTATGCTAACATACATTAACAAATTTCATATCCAAATATTATCTTTTCTTTGACCTCTTAATGTAATTGGAGATCAAAAGTTGCGGCCGTTCGTGGCCGCTAAGGGCATTTCTGTTCAAGCCGCTTGTGGCCACTATGGTCTCTAAAAGGGTAAAGCAGCTCTATGAAATTTGGCCCTGGGGACCAATGCAGCCCTTGACTCAACTCCTACCACTGGAATAACTCCTGCTGGAGTAACTACTGCGACTGCTGCTGTGGCTGTATGATCGACTCCTCTTACGCCGTGCAGCACTGCGGCTCCTTGACCTGCTGGAGTTTGATCGCGACGCGGAGCGAGAGTATGACCTGCGGTTGCGGCGGTTACGGTCGCGGCGTGGAGGTGATTTCCGCCCTCTATCACGCGATCGACTACGCACGGGGGAGCGACGACGACGAAGCGGGCTTCTACTTCTGCAATAAAAAAGATAATAATATGCCCAGATGAGTTGCCATTGAATGACCATGTTGCTATAAATTAGTAAATGTGGGCCAAACGTTTTTCAAAGACATGAAAAGCCTGAGTGCTTTAATTATTTGAGTGAGAAATAACCCCTTTCTCAAAAACAACCTTATCGCAATGTTTCATACTATCAACAGCTCTCCAATGCTCATTAAAAAGTAAGTTTTTATGCTAACTTATACCATAAGTGTCTTGTGCCTTGAGGTAAAAAGTAAAATGAGATTCCTACCTTCTTGATCGGCTGATAGATCTTGATTTCCTACGATGGGATAGGGAGCGACTTCTTCGACGTCGTCTTGGTGAGGGTCGACGGGGTGAAGGGCGCCGTGGTGATGGTCTACGCCTTTCCCTACTTGGGCTGCGTCTATACAGAACATAAATACTTCATACATTAGCCTTCATACAGCATTTATTTGAGTAATAAATTGATCATCTGGAAACATTAATTTTTAATTTATTTTACAGCTGGCGTCCCCCCACAAAAAAAGAGGGGGAAAAAAATGGGGAAAAAATCACAAAGCTCCATCAGGATTCCCGTTTGCCATTCTGGAATTTGAGTGGCATTATGTGGTCAACAATATTATTAAAAGAAAATCTTACTAACCTCCTGTCCCTGGTTTGTCTTCCTCGGCTTCGAGAGCGGCTTTTACCTCTGTCTGATGAGTGAGAGCGACGAACAGGACGCTTCCTCAGAGGAGGACTCCGAGAACGACTACGAGATGATGAAGATGACCTTCAGAAAAACATCAAACTATTATTTTGGTCCCTTTAATATATTATTCAGGCAACTGTTTAACTATTTAAAAAGAAAAATTCAACCAATTTAGTAATATTGGGTATATTTATATTCTTTTTATATATTTGTAGCCTACGTATATTTTCCTGTAATTCGACCCTTGGTCGCCATTGGAAATGTTGTTGTTTTGTTTATTAATAAATAATAAAAATTAAACCGTGCCTAATAATCCTACCTCGACTTTCTAGACTTTCTAACTGGTGACCTCCGCGGGACCCTTCTTGGAGACCGTCTTGGTGTCCGCGATCGACGAGCAACCCTTCTTGGAGATCTCTGAGGAGACCTACTGCCGGATGAGGATCTGGAACGCCTTCTTGATGGCTTCAGAGACCTTCTTGGGGAACCCCTCTGCACTTTTGAACTGGTAGGTCTTCTTGGTGAACGTCTTGGTGAACGCCTTGGTGACCTCCTGGGTGACCTGGCAGACCGTATCGGGGGTGAAGCTGACCTGCTAGCTCTCTTCTCTCGTCTTGGTGGTGGACTACGAGAAGCGCTTCGGCTGCGAGCTCTTCGCTTGGGAGGGCTTCTGCTTCTGCTGCTTGTAGAGTAGCCTCGTTTGCGAGATGGTCTTTCGTCTCTGTCATCAGATTGCTGTTCCTTCTGCACAGAACTTGGGCCAGATTCTCTAGGGCTTCGTCGACGATCGGGACTGGAGGATTTCTTTGTTTGAGAGGAAATCCCAGAAGAAACTGGCATCTCAGTGGGTTGGGAGCGAGACGGAGAATGAGCCTTTTTATCTGATGATCCTTCGGGGTTACCCTCGTCGGATGTGCCCGGGCCTCCCATCATCTCCTGAATCTTGCGATTTTGAGAAGTAAGAGCAGCGAGACGTTCCTCCAAGTCGGTGCGTTGCTTCTCCAGCATCTTCAGGCCTGCTGCGTCATCATCCTCGGTTCCGTTGGTCTCCGAACTGCTGGAGTACTTCTCCTGTTACAATAATGATAATAATGTAAACTTATAAAGTGCACTTTGAAATAAAATTTTTAAAATTCTCAAGGCGCTACAGAAAAGATAATAAAAAAATAAAAAAATTATCTACCGATATTACACCAATACAGACACTTTATCAACTAAAAAAATTAATGTCTGTTTGTTGTGTCCTGTCTATAGGCCTCTCATACAAGCTGTGCTCAGGGGATTTACCTCGATTTCGTTCCCCAAGTGAATTTTGGGGTTTTTTGTTTTTTTTCGGTGTTTGCACTTCTCCTTTCTTTTTGTGGGGGGGGGGGGGGGATTTTTTCTGTTTTACTGTGGATCAAACAACTACTTGTACATGTATTTAAAGACACTGGACACTATTGGTAATTGTCAAAGATCAGTCTTCTCACTTTGTGTATCTTAACATATGCCTAAAATAACAAGTCTGTGAAAATTTGAGCTCAATTGGTCATCAAAGTTGCGAGATAATAATGAAAGAAGAAAACAAATAGCCATACAAAGTTGTGTGCTTTCGGATGCTTGATTCCAAAACCTCATAATCTGATCTAAGATCTCGAAATCAAACTTGTGGAAAATTACTTCTTTCTCAAAAACTACGTTTCTCACAATGCTTTATACTATCAACCTCTCCCCATTATTCGTTACCAAGTAATTTTTTATGCTAATAACTATTTTGCGTAATTACCAATAGTGTCCACTGCCTTTAACGGCTTTGAGTGAATTGAATAATTTGACATACCTGATTTGGTTCCACATTTTTAACAGACTTGTTTTTCTGGGTTGCACTCTCCAGACTGATTTGTTCCCGCCCCTCAGCTGCAACTATCACTGCCCCGGCTTCTGCCTCGTCCTCTGAGGGTGGCTGCCACTGGAAGCGCTCCTTCAGAGTAGGGCTCCGTTTGCGTTGCTCGGTCGCCTTCTGGTACTTCTTGCGATTCTTGGTCGAGTACGGATCCCCGGTGTTGAGTTTCCGCTCCCCGTCACTGCTCTCCTCGTCCGATGAGTCTTCCCCGCTGGATGAGCTCGGGCGAGAGGGTTTATCTTTCCCTGATCGCCCCTTGTCGTTAGGAGGGGAGGATGGTGGAGCTAGAGTGGCCAGCTTGACTCGTTCGGATGGGCTGGTCGGCCAGGTTTGTCTGCTTGTTGATAAGGGTAGAGGAGACCTGGAGGGACTGTGGTCGTGTTGTGGACTCAGATGTCTGGGGGATGGACTCAGATGTCTGGGGGATGGACTCTGATTGGGTCCATGCCTGGGGGTAGAAAAAATTATAATAAATAAAGTTACGGATAGTACGGTCAAAATAAATGGTAAAGGTGACAAATTTCGTCTCAATGCCAAGTTGATTTGAGATCAAAAAAATTATGAATGTCCAATGATCACCTTTAGGTGATTATTGGGGTGTTCAAATTTCTGTGCTATCTGTTTGTGGATGTTGCAACTAGAGACATGGTTGGTACATGCAGTCACCTTGCTAAACATGGATGGAATCTACACTCTTGATGAAAATACTTTGAAAGTTTTGGAGGTTTCATCAACAAATATACAATGCATTCAGCTGAAAATGTCATAGGTGACTTATAGAACAGCATTATTAAGGCCGGTCCATACTATTACTTGCTGCGAATGCGAAGCAAATTTTGACCTCACATGGCTGTTTTTGCAGCAAATATACCACAAGAGTTGAACACAGTCATCAAAATTCATATCGCATTCGCTTTCGCAGGAAGTATGAACCAGGCTTAACATTGACAAGAAACAAGTGATGACCGTACTTTTAAGCTGCTTTTTATGGAACAAATGTCACAATCTTTACCTTCTCAACTGGATTGGTGATGGGGAGCGTCGTCCAACGCTAGAGGCTGGAGAGGAAGAAGGACTCCTCAAGGCAGGAATTCGATGTGCCCTCATCATTCTATCATCAAATTTAAAAAACGTTTAAGCAGTATTGTCAAAACATGTCACAAACAGGTATTTATATAGCAGCATTTGAAACTTAGCATGGCGGACAGAACTGAATTAAGGTTGTTGCAATATCATACACGAGAGTAGGATTTGAAAATTTGCATGGTGGAGATACAACCTAGTAAGGTTTGTGTAACACCATGTGCATGTATGAACATAATCTCAAAGATTTGTGATGGTTTTCATAAACTCGTCCAAGTCAACCAAACCACTCTTCATGTAAACACCAACATTTGTTTCACTGTGGTAGGATTTGAATGCCCTGCTGCTGCCAGGCCTCATGTTGAAAGTAAGAAAAGAGTTTCACACCTATCATATTGACCCCTGACCTACCCTGAATCCTGTTTGTCATCAGTTGATTTCCATGGTTTCTGGCCCGGCTTCCAGCGACTCGGCGGAGGGCTCAAGGACTTGGATTTACGAACTCTGAAATTGAAATGGTAGATCGAATTACTGAAGACAAAAAGGTTTTGTTTGATACTATTAAACACATTCAAAATTATTGTGTTGCATGATGTGGTGCAGACACAAAGTCCATTACATTCAAGTTCAAATGTTATGCATGCAAAGTTTCATATTTGAGAGGGCAAGGCAATTTTGATTTTGCAAAGGGCACAACTTTTTGAAGACCAAAACCAAAGTCTTGTAAGTTTAGCTAATGTTTTTATAGTACAAACAAAATCTCCATACTTGTTATCATTCTTCAGACCCATTTCTCGGTTAGAAGCATTCCGTCTGCCATCCCTCGGGGAGGGGCTCGAATGGCGACGCCGGCTTGCCCCGCCCACATCCCTCTCCCTCCCTGGAGATCGACCCCTGTTCTTCCTCGTCAATGGGGAGTGGGAGCGAGAGCGAGCCTTGGGAGAGGGCGCTCTCTTCCTGTCCAGAGCGTCACTTTTGTGCGGTTTCCCTTTGTCTTTGTCCGAGTGCTTCTTGTGTTTCTTGTGCTTCTTATGGGATCTGAAAAAAAGTAAACACACCTCAAATTATTTATAAATATTTTTTTTTAAGTTTAGATCATGTAAGCCTTAGTAAAACTAAAATTAAACTTTAAAGGCAGTGGACACTATTGGTAATTGTCAAAGACTAGCCTTCACAGTTAGTGTATCTCAACATATGCATAAAATAACAAACCTGTGAAAACTTGAGCTCAACCGGCCATCAAAGTTACGAGATAATAATGAAAGAAAGAAACACCCTTGTCACACGAAGTTGTGTGCGTTTAGATGGTTGATTTTGAGACCTCAAGTTCTAAATCTGAGGTCTCATAATCAAATTCGTGGAAAATAACTTCTTTCTCGAAAACTATGGCACTACAGAGGGAGCCGTTTGTCACAATGTTTTATACCATCAACCTCTCCCCATTACTCGTCACCAAGAAAGGTGTTATGCTAATAATTATTTTGAGTAATTACCAATAGTGTCCACTGCCTTTAATGAGCAGGATCCTGTCACATTTTGCTCTCTATCAATTTCATGGTGCAGATTTTAGGTTCTGCACCCTTGTCCGTTGCCAAAACTGGTAGCATGATGGTCGCTAACAGTTTATACCAACGCTCAAGATAAACACTTCGCTTCACTCAGGTCTCCATTTATACACCTGTGTTAAGAGAAGCAATTAAGGTTCAATGCCATGCTTAAGGACATATATGTCGTGACCAAGAACCAAACCCCAACTCAAGATTCACCAATCAGAACCTGAGCTCGATTGACTATACCACTATGCCAAGTGACATTAAGAGCAACACAAAACATGTTGTCAACTAGAACAATTTAGACACAATGTAAAACTTTAAGGGCAATAAAACCAAATTGTTCTTACTTGTCTTTGTCTTTCTTGTGTTTTTTCTCCTTTTCCGTCTCTTTACCCCTGTCGGCTTTGGCGTCTGCTGCCACATTTTCTCTTCTTCCCTGGACCTGTCTCCCCCGCTCTCTCTCCATTCTCGCTCTTCCTGGCTGCTCTACCTGTCCGAACTCTCTCTGACGTCCCAGACCGTTATCTCTGCTGCCACGGTTTGCGCGGTCAGCTGAGCGATCCAGCCTGGATTGAAGATTGCCACGTCTATAATCAAAGATAATTGACCATGAACAATGAATCATCATAAAGGCAGGGTACACTTTTGACAAGTGTCCAAGACTTGGGCCCAATTTCATCGAGCTCTTACAACAAATGTCTGCTACACAGAAATGAACAGGATACCAGTCAGAAACAGCACGTGTGACATAGAATCTACAATTCAAACACTATTGGTCATCACTCAAAATAAACGAGCAATGGAGAGCTTTTGATATAAAAATATTCACTGATTTTTTATATATACAAATTGTCAGTTTTACCGTTGTGATTTGTATTGTGACATCACACTCTAGTTTAACACTACGATTGATTTGCAGTTAAGATCAATCTTAGCTCTTTGTGAGACGGCCCCCAGTGCCTTTAGGGTTCAAGAGGTAAAATGAACTGCTTGAAATCATCATCGAGTATAAAAATCACCAAACTTATCTCAAAAGGGCGACATTGCAAATCTTACTTGTTATCTCCCGAGGCTGGTTGTAGGTCAGCTCCCCTCTCCCACTTGGCGTCGAGGGAGCTGTTCCGTCGTCCAGGCGGCTGCCATCGATCAGCGGCCATGTACTTCCTCTCCTCGGCCCGCCAGTGAGGGGGTGTTGTACTCCGAGAGCGAGATCGTGAAGGGGTTCGATAACGCTGGAGAGGAGACAAAGTTAATCATATATTAACTTACTGACCATTTGCACACTGTAGTTTTGAATGATGGATATGCCCACCCTGCAATTTGATAACATGTGGCGAACGCATGCAGTACACCGCCAACCCTCTTACTGTCTCTGACCAGTCAATACCACCCACTGTGGTTTTGAAAGATAGGTAAACTATGCCAGCCTGCAATTTGATTGTGGTGAATGCATCTATACAGTACACACCCAACCCTCCTACTGTCTGACCAGTCAATATCACCCATTGTCGTTTGAATGATACATGTATATAAACTATGCCAGCCTGCAGTCTTATATTATGTGATGCAATCATGAACAGTTAGTGAACAGTTAGTTCTGAGTTCAGGGGCCAATTTCAAAAAACCTTTCAGCACAAAAAATTGCTCAGCACAGAAAAACCTTGCTTGATATTATCCTTTAGCCCCAAACCATGTTGGTGGTGAATAACAAGTAAGATGCTAAAAGTCACTTACCATCATCCCTCTCCCTTTAACCTTGCGTCCAGATTTTGTCCTGACTTGATTCGTCATCCGACGCATGCGTTGATTCCTGTCGAAAGGAAGTTGGCACAAAAAACGTACTTAAAGGGAAGGTGTACGTTTGGTAAAATGCATGGCGATAAAAAGCGATAGAAGCCTACAGCAGCTTTCAAGAGTATAAAGCATTTTGAGAAACAGTTCAATTCGAAGTAATGTGGTTATGCAAGAAGACAATTTGTATTACTGCCATAATTTAAAACAACATCCTTCAAGGTTGGAAAAAACAAAAACAAATATTTTCCCTCCAAAACCAATTTTAAAGGAACACAGTGCCTTGGATCGGACGAGCTGGTCTATTCTACTTTTACAACATCTTTCTACTCATATGCATATTATAACAAACGATTACAAACGCTTTTCAAAGACCAACTCGGCCGATCCAAGGCAACGTGTTCCTTTAATGTCTCCATTTTGCAATTTTTGAACAAATGAATGAACTTATAATAGTTTGTAAAATCAAATTTTGCACCCAAGCTTCCTGTTGTGTGAGAATGTGTGCTTCACAATTGAGTGGTCAAAAAGAATGCGGGGCTGAAAAGGTCTGACGCCTACCCATTATTCTTCTCTGGACTTCTCCTGAGCAAAAATGAGTTGGTTGGAACGTCTGGAATCTGCTCTGGGTTGATGTTGACGTGAGACGCCAACTCGCTCTGAAATGAGGGCTGTTTCTTCTCTACCTTGGCACTGGAAACAAAAAAATTATTCAGCAAAAATAAACACCTGGGGATTTCTCTGTGCATCAAATCAATGAAACATTTTGACAACAATAATGAGACACCACTTTGTTACAACAATTCCCCCCCCCCCTTTCTTTTCACAACTGCAACAAATTGTATTTTTCTGAAAAATGTCCTGCATGTGTACATAAAACTAGTGACACATAATGATTAGTTCAAGCAGCATTTTAAATGCTGTTAAAACCCCTTAGGTTCAAAAGTTGTGAAAGAAGAAACAGCCAAGATATGAGAGCAAATGAAACTGAGAACAAAAGGGTTTAAAGTTGAGTTGTTTAACGAACATACATTGACACATTTTCTTTATTTATATATTAGTTTGAATTTATTTTTTATATATTTTTTTGTTTTGTTTTTATGCATTACTTTTGTGTGGGGGAATTTATTTTTTTTAAATTCCGGTTAAAAGCAGGAAAAAATCACATCCCCGTTATTTCGAAAAGATACCATCCTGTACTGACACCAGGATATCACTTCGTCTTGTGCAAATCATTTGTTTCTTACCTTTCTTCTCTCTTGGAATTCTTCATCTCCTTCTTTTCTCTCTTCTTCCTTTTCTTCTTGGCTTTTTCGTCTTCGCTTTCTGAAGAGGAGGTGCTTTCTTCAGAAGAGGACTCGTCTTCTGATGATGAAGCCACTTTCTTCTTCTGTTTGGGTTCTATTGTGAATAGAGGAATAGTTCAAGAGTTAACTTTATTGCAGTGGAAAACGAGACGTCATAAATTAAACACTTTACATATTTGATGAGTTTCCCTCCTTTTTTTTCACAGAACTTAAGAAGTACTGAGGTACATTGCTTAAAACACATCAGTGTACATGGTGTTAGAGTAAAACAAAACAATATCATTGATATGTTCACCTTTAGCTTTGATTTTCAAGATGAGCTCCCCACAGTTTGAGACGCGGACATCTGTCATGGGGCGGCTTTTGTTATCGACCCTCTGGTTCTCAATCTCCAGCACGACCTCTACACCCTGTAACACCTGGCCAAACACAGTGTGAATGCTGCCAGAAAAGAACATGACCTTACATTAAGTTATTGCACTCACCACAGACAGAAAACTTTCTGACATCAGCATATACAGATCGGTGGGATAAATGGACAGGGGACCAGTCTAGTCTTACTGGAGTTTCGCTGATTGTTCATCAGAGGGAGCTGAGGGGACTGAACTCCAACAATGAGGGCGGTTGATAATCGTTTTGTAAAGACAACCCACTAGTTCCCTGCTGCTTATTCACGGAACAAAAATGGGAAGATTACCTGGGATTTTCAACATTTGTCAACACACACGAATGTTTTGCAGGTTTTTTATCGTTTAAGAACAATGTTTTTATTTAGAATATTTTACAAATGATCTTTCTGTAAAAAATGTACGCTGTTTTTTTCTCTCCAATATTAACTCCTTGGCGTATAAATCGCAGGAGTTAAATAAGTTCAAAATCAATGTATAAACCACAGTTTATAAGCCCAAAATGACGGTATACTGCACTTGGAAAAATGTCTGATCCTGCCACCACTTTTGTATTTGGTGTAAAATAAAGTAGTATTTAATTTTCTCAAATGAGATATTCCTTTGGTAAAAATTAGCAAAAAAGTTGTACTGTGAAGTTAAAAATAACAGATTTACATACCTGAAAATGCTTTACAAAAATACATGATTTATATCTCAGGAAATCCATACAAATCAATTTTTAAAACAGCAAAACCATAAGCTAAGAACCAAGAACCAATATCGGGAAGCGAGTCTAAAGCCCGGTTCATACTTCCTGAGAATGCAAATGCGATACGAATGATGACGTAAACAATTCGCAAAGAATAATTCGCAGCAGTTGAACTGTGCCCAACTCTCTAGTGAAGATTGCAGCGAGGGCAGAGTTGTGCATTAAATTCACTTCAAATTCGCAGGAGTATGAACCAGGCTTAAAGGCAGTGGACACTATTGGTAATTACTCAAAATAATTATCATCATAAAACCTTTCTTGATCACAAGTAATGGGGAGAGGTTGATAGTATAAAACAGTGTGAGAATTGGCTCCCTCTGAAGTGATGTAGTTTTTTGAGAAAGAAGTATATTTCCACGAATATTGATTTTGAGACCTCAGATCTACAAATTTGAGGTCTCGAAATCAAGCATCTGAAAGCACACAACTTCGTGTGACAAGGATGTTTTTTCTTTCATAGTTATCTCGCAACTTCGATGACCAGTTGAGCTCAAATTTTCACAGGTTTGTTATTTTATGCATATGTTGAGATACACCAAGTGAGAAGACTGGTCTTTGAAAATTACCAATAGTGTCCACTGTCTTTAAGTCAATAGTGCCCAGCGACCAAGAACCAATTTTGGGAGGGGGGAAGGCTGTCAAACATGAGAGTCTTACCCATCAAGATGAGGCGCAGGCTTGGTCGTGCTGCATCATCAGACATCAAATGGATAGAATGAAACCAAGCAATAATGAGAGGAGGGGGAAAAAAACAGAAACTCAAATTAATACATGAACTAGAATGCCATATCACCCAGCCTGGGCGACTAGTGAAATTTACTACTGGACTAGTCGCACCTCAAATAGTCGCGACTTTGACACTAGTCGCGACTAATTTTCAATTCCCAAGATTCTTTGTGGCATATTGTTTGCCATATGCGCAATACAGTAAAAATTCACGCTTAATGGATTGAAGGGTTGTGTCACTGATGTCTGATTGTGTTTGGTAAGTAAATTATGCTGTCGTGAATAGTCGTGACTGGACACAATTGGTTAACCAAACAGGTAGACACAACTTTTTTTGAAGTAGTCGTGGCGGCACGATTAACCGAGTAGTTGAAAAGCGGTAGTTGCGACTCCATTAAGCAACCAATAGTTGGGACTTCAACACGTCACACTAGTCGCCCAGGCCTACATGTACATTTCAAGACTCTGCTCAAAACTCTTCTGTATGAATCAATTTTCTTTTCCTTCTTCTGAGCATTCAGAGATTTTCTTTTGAAAGGTTTTAGACACTATATAAATACTTTTGTTATAAATGCAAACAATTGTTTAACAATTCAAGATTGAATGCTACTTTGATTTTACAAAATTTTATAGGGTTATAGCAAGTGAGCCAAAGCTTTATTTTAAGCAATATGTAACCTGCTTAAAAATAAGCATGGACGGTAATGCCAAAATTGTCAACAACTTTACTTCAGTTGATCTTCAGTTCTTACTAACTAGAGCAAACAGAAAAAGTAAAACAAATCAAGTAAAAGCTCATGAGTTCCATGCTTAAAAAACTTTTTAAAATAAATACAACCGTTTCCCTGACCCTCATATACCAACACAGCCAAAACAATTGTAAGCACTCTTTCAGCCCTGTTATTTCATCTTTGAAAGGGCAAGGCCATTTTCCTTTTGCAAAGTCGATTCCATAAAGTCTACAGGAAACTTTTGATGGCGCACCAAGGCCAAGACAAGGGGCAACGGAGGCCTGCATGTAATTCCAGACTTGCTTGTTAAGATTTTTTTCTCCATATTTTAAACATGTAGCCGCCAGATTCAAATAATCTGCTGATAATCTTCAAAGGGGACTTGGCATATTTAAGTTTACGGACAATGAAAATCTAAAATCTTTTTTAAACAAATCTTAAAAACCTTGATTCTGAACATTCACCCCTGAAAATCCACCGTTTGTGTAACTCTTTTTTAAATGGTCAGGCCTGTATAATGCTCCGTTTTTGA
Organism: Asterias rubens; assembly: GCF_902459465.1. Lineage (NCBI taxonomy): Eukaryota > Metazoa > Echinodermata > Asteroidea > Forcipulatida > Asteriidae > Asterias > Asterias rubens. Next base: position 7,001,068 of record NC_047064.1, on the reverse strand, counting down.
AAGGGCACCAAGGCATCTCCTTGGTAAAGGGCACCCATTGTCTTAAGAAACAATCATTTTAATGGCACCAAGGCAATGACCAGGGGGCATGGAGGCAATCACATTTGATGCCTCCGTGAAGTATCAGGCCTGCCTTGCCATTAATCGACTGTATATACCAACAGCTTAGACCCCAGGTAGAAAACTTTTGTTAAACAACACACTGGCCGTGTTCATCTGACAATCAGATGCACACAATTACGTTTGGACCAATTACCTTCAATTGCTGGAAGAATAGAAGTTTTTCTGCAAAATGGTATTCAACACAAAAACAGCAAAAATAGAAACTGTCACTTGAAGTGAACATTCAATGTTTTATAATACACAGTTAGTCTAGTCTAAAAAAAAGAGTACAGTACAATCCTGTTGCCTTCCGTTGAAATACTTTGTTATCATGGATTGCATAGTGACAGAAAGGAAAAATACAAAGTACATGTAGAACATTTGCAATCAGTCTAGCTTTGACACCATCACCCATAATTTTTACCAATCATCACACATCAAAGCATGTCCAGCAACAGCAACATTACCCTTCCGTTAAAGGTATTATACAGGATTGGTAACAGTGTTGTAGCCACGGTTGGCGGTGCCGGGAGGGCCTGCCCAGAACTAGCAAAATTTGCCCAGCACTCTGAGCAAAATACACTGTGCTGCCCAGCACAGATTTACCCCAGATTACACTTCAGCAAAGATGGCCCCATGTCTAAACATGAATAACTCAGCTGAACCGCTCACCCTTGGTGGACTAATTTGGATTAAGAGCCCATCGCTCAAATTGGTCTAGCTACAACAATGACTGGTTAAGAGAAAAAAAAATCATTGCTTACTTAAAGTCTGAAAGCTTACTGATTATGAAATTCAGACTAGAACCATTTTTATTTGGTGACATATTTCCCTCCAAGAGAAAACTATTTGAAAACCTATTATAAAAAAACACAACAGCTGATTTGGATTGTTATAACCAAAATTACAGGCTATGTGTGTACACGCTGTGCATTGTTTTTCACTATTTTGTTCTGACTCACACAACAAAATAAGCCAACATTTCTCGCAGACCTTTGTTATTTCATGTATATGGCGTATAAACAAAACATGAACACTGGGACTATTTAGTCAGTTCTACCAATCCTGTATAACACCTTCAAGAAACAACATTCTTCACCAACGTCTTCATTTGTTTTCACTTACCTCAAATAATAACCTCAAATGGAACAGGGTTCTCCCCATGCAAAAGCTACAAGTCGCCTAGTATATCAGGCCGATACGAGCGAATTGCGTGCCGATTCACACAAATTTCAACCAATACTCACAAAACTACATTGAAAACATTCTGAAGACCTTGTTCAAATTCAGTGTCCTTTGGCCAATTATAAAGCATGTAGTAGTCATTTTGTGCTTACATAGCATCCCTTGGCAGAATCTCTATTTCATAAAGCTATATAACGTATTTAAGCATTGAGGTAGAAATGCAGGTAAATGCTGGCTAACCTGCATTGGGGGGTGTGAGTGACGTAACAAAGCCATTCCATGGTGAACGTGTATGCGCGCCTAGAAATTATCTGCTTACTTGAGAAATCGTGGGGAAATCGCCTATAAATGCTTCCGCAAATTTTTCTGCAACAGTAAGCACACAAGCTTGCTTACCGGTAAACAGCTTTATAATATTGGGCCAAGAATGCACCCAGCTTTGCAAAAAATGCTGGAGAGAACCCTGTGGAAGTCTGCAGTTGACCCCAAACTTCTTATCAAGCATTCACACTTCACCTCACTACTTCATTTATTTCTCTTCATCCGTTAAACTCAACACAACATCCCCTCTCCTTGTTCTCCTTGTTCTCCCATTTCACATTCTCAACTTTAATGATTCTGATTTTTTTTTACAAAGATACTTACATGAAGAACTGTGAACCATTTGTATCTTTGCCACGATTGGCCATGGATAACAAATATGACTTGTCATGCTTCAAATCAAAATTTTCATCTGTTTTGGGGAAAAAAAGATAACAAAAGAAACTTATCATCAACCCATAATATTTGTTGTAACATCATTCAAGCCCGGAGTCTGACTATGTTACACTTCAATGAATATTCAGGCCTCAAAAGTGGCTTAGCATAACAAAATTATGCTCACCAGAATAACCTTACCAGCCAAAATACCACAAAATGTACCATCTTTGACTGGCATCCTGGAAATTTTCGTTGCAGAGCAGAAAATTTTTAAACAAAATGATCTGCTTAAGTAGCTGTATATGAGATGTGTGAAGAATTGGTGTCATTGGGCTTTCAGTGCTCCTAAATCTTTTTAAACATTTGGATTTTCGTAAACCAACATGTTCCTCCTCAATCGCGGGCACTTTTCTCCCGAGTGCAGATAATTTATAGCAATCCTTGTAGAAAAAAAACTCCTCAGAATAATTATTAGCATAAAAACTTACTTGGTAACGAGCAACAGAGAGATGTAGATAATATAAAACATTGTGAGAAACGGCTCCCTCTGAACAAATGTAGCTTTTGAGAAAGAGGTGGTTTTTCACTAAAATATTTGAATCTGTAAAAAAACTTCAAGCCAAAAGCCCTTTTAAGGCATATGAAAGCACTCAAATTTGTGCAACAAGAATGTTTTTTTCTTTTACTATTCTCTTTCAACAAGGACCAATCGAGTCCCAATTACATTTTATGCATATGTTGGGAAACACTTAGTGAGAAAACTGGTCTTTGATAATTATTAAAAGTGTCCAGTGCCTTTAATCAAGCTCACAATTAGTTTACCAAGTAAAAAAAAAAAGAGATGGACCTTTCAACAACATGTTATCTGTACTGATGTGAATGCAGTGTCGGGAAGTAAACTTAAGATAGGACAAGTCCAGATGTCGTGCTTTTATAAATTCAACATCTTTGTCTCAAAAAGAATGTTGTTCAAATATTGAGATTGAGTCTCACAAAATTATCTTTTAATCCTGCCGGGTGCCGGGTATCACCCGCCAAAAACAGAACAGATACTGCTATAAATGACACAGTTTAAATGATAAGACTATGCTGTCATTTAGATTCTGGTCTTGTTAAATAAAAGGTCCAGGGGACGATTTTTACAAAGAGCTAAGAGTAATCTCAACTGCAAATCAATCGTAGTTTCAAAGCAATCAATAAGCGCAACTTTGACAGTAATAGTTGCACTAGTCGCCAAAACCTACACAAAACACTAATGGAGAATTTTCAAGCAAACCTACGCACCACTAAATGTTCCGCCGTAGATAGACTCGCCCCCTGTTCCATTTCCTAAAAAAAGAAAACAAAAAAGGAAACAAACGTTAAAAACATAAAGTACTGTACAATAAAAAATCTTTTGGGACAGGTGACAACATTGTTAATTTATATTTAATAAAAAATCTCATAGATGTACTAAACAGAATTTGTTTTGGGTACACATAGCAAACACCCTTGTTCACAGGTTTCCTCAGGTTTGCAAGCTACATGTACTGACATTAAGTTCCCTTATGAGGCATCCTGGTTTCATTACAGACATTTATAACAATAACAGATTTTTTTTTTTTTTAGTAAAACCAGGAACAGTTAGCATGTCATTTTACCAATCATTGGCTTTTTTCACCAATCAATCTTTAAAATGAAGTAAGGTTGCTTTGCCACACTGAACAGGGCCACTTGGAGAGAATTCTGACTGGTCCATGGGTGTTTTAACTGCGATTGGCGATAAGGGAGAGCGCTGAATTCAATTCAATTCAATTCAAGAATACATTTATTATGTATTGAATAATAATATTAATTCTTACCTGCACTGAAGTCTCCTCCTTGAATTATAAAATCTTTGACAACTCTGTGAACCGGCGTACCCTTGTAGTGCAAGGGTTTCTCAGTTGTCTTGCCGATGCCCTTTTCTCCTGCAAAAGAAAAATGGATGAGTCCCCCTTTTAAAAAATGTTTCCTTATTATAAAAAAATAAATAAAAAAAAAACTAGCAATTGATTTAAATTAAATTACATTATGTTTATGTCAGAACATTTGTAAAAAAACTGTGGAACATAACAAACTTTTCACATGAGGCAACTTTTGCAGGCAAGCAACCAACCACAAGACTACTGTGGTAACACATGACTCAATTTTCAGCAAATGTCTTAACAATCCCCCCCAAAAAATATGTGACCATTCTAATGTGAATGCCTCTTCTTCTTTGAGATTACCTGGTACTGGTTGCAGTGTAAATTGCCTCGTGTGACATGAGCCAAACCTTGTACCATGTCAGTTTTGAGCACATGTTGCACATTTCTTAAAATGAACAGTAGTTCACGGATTCCTTACCAGTGCAAAGGGCTCTGAAGTTCTCACAGGTCAGGGGGCAGATCTCAGAATACAGCTCAAAGATAATCCTTCCAGCTATTCAAACAATAGAAAGAGAAAGTTTAAATTATAGGATAAACGTTGAGTGTGTAACTTTCATAAAAGCAGGGGTGAGAGTCATTGGTGACAAAAAGGTCTGAAAATATTTAAGTGTAAAATTTTGAAATGATGGTATTTCCCATTTTTTAGTAACCACCGGAGTTTATAGACAACAAGGAGCTGTCAAGAACAGTATCCACAGTGCTTAGAAAAGTAGATCAAAAAGCAGGATTTTTTTTCTAAAGAAAATAATCAGCTTATTCATTTCACCAGTCAGACTGGTCTGAATTCAGATAAAAGTCTGAAATTCCTTGTCTCTAGAAAAAGGTGCTGTTCATTATGATAAATATCTCTGATTTTATGTGGCAGGAGATTCTGTCCCTTGAAAATTCTGTCCCCCATATGGCGATCTTTGAACAAACTTCTTCTGAGAAATAGCGCCCTCTTTTGAATCCTCCTCCTCCAGCCAATTTCCCATATGGGGGACAGGGTCCCTGGCAGACAGCTTTCCCTGAGACATCAGAATGAAACCATAGATTTACCGAGAGTTCCATTGACTGTGATGTCAAAGAAGCACCGCGATCGTTGCTTCGTCGACGACGTCACCATCTTGGCTCGAAGCACCTGTGGGAAAAACCACAGAAATAATTTTGTTAATTTGATAGTAAAAAAATGATCAATGTTGTTGCATCAATAAACATAAGTGCGGACAAGTCCAACTCGGTCCAAGTCATCTTTTTCCAAAGTCAACTCCGTTTGAAAAAAAATAAACAAAATTTGGTCGATGGGGAAGTGGTGGAACATAATATTTAGTTATTTAGAGAATATTATTTTTGATTAAAAAGTAACAAATGCAACAAAATTGTATTATTTAATGCGCTGCACAGCCACAGACATGACAGAGCACAGGCAGGGGGCACAGACAGTCACACGACTCATTCAGTCACACTGTGACTCACAGTGCAGGACACAAGTCCTCAGTTAGCTAAGCCCCAACAGTAACAGATTTTAATATTTTGGGCACTACGTATCAGCTTGATTTGAATTTGATACCAGAAGAAGACAAAATTAATGCGAAAAATGCCACACATTTCGAATTCGTAGTCAGTGCCCCACCAATCTTTGGTTTTCAATGCGAGTGAACAATGCCTTGCGAAAGAAACTAGACTTTGAGCTACACGATCAAAAAGTAGAAAATTAAAATTACAGCTCAACAATTGTCTCCCTTGAAATTGAATAAACGCAAATGTTTCTAGCTTTAATAAACAACTTAACACACAGGGGAGCACTTGACAATAGTATACTTAAAAGCATATAGTTAATAAAGGTGTGTATGACTCAAAAATAGCTTAAATATTGAAGAACTTACCGCACAGTTGCACGGGATTCAGATTTTTAGAGCAAGCTTCGCGTGTTGAAAGGGCGCCCCCATTTGACCGGGTACCGGACACTTCGGCACCTTGCAAACTCGGCACCAGCAAACTCGTCACCTCGCAAACTCGGCACCCACTCGGCACCAAGAATGTCGGCACCAAACAAACTCGGCACCGGCCTGTTTTGGTCCAACAAACTCGGCACCAAACAAACTCGGCACCGGCCTATTTTGGTCCACCAAACCAAACTCGGCACCAACAGCAAATACCACCCGAAGAGTAGAGTAGTATATTATATTAACACCATAAAAACTGGTTTGAATTTAGTTAAAATAATTAGTAGTTATGCTAGCTCATATGACCATAACTAGCTCATATGACCGGGCGGCAGCGACAATAGCGTGCTCACCGGTGTTTAGTGGAATCGTGCAATGTCTCAGCAGCTGTGGGTTCCGATCATCTTGTTATAAAACACAGTGCACGACAGTCTGTAATAGAAATTATTTACACGTACTCTTTATTTTGAATAAGTGTTTTATTGGATCAAAGTTTCGGGAAAATGTTCCCAAAAAATACTTGGACATCGAAATTACGTATTTTCGACTCGGTCTTCAAAAGTTTACACAAAATAAATATTAATTATTTTGATACAGATCTTTGAAAAGGGCGACCTCACCATGACAGTGAAAATACATGGTATGTATCGTCGTCGGTACGACGTCGAACCCGTCGATACACACGACGAGGATCGGGATTTATTTCAATTTCTAACTGGGTGCCGAGTTTGTAACATTGGCAGATTGAGCGTTTTCAACCAGGTGCCGAGTTTGTAGTTGTGCATGTGCCGAGTTTGTGGGTGCCGAGTTTGCAAGGTGCCGAGGTTGTGGGTGCCGAGTTTGAGAGGTGCCGAGTTTGCTGGTGCCGAGTTTGCAAGGTGCCGAAGTGTCTGGTATTCATTAATTATTTTGACCAGTAGCTTTAAACATTCTTTGCACGTAGACAAAACCTTTTTACCGAGAGCAGGGGCTGCCGCGCCCGGCGGCCTGCCCATCCACATGCCAAAACTGTTCCACTGGATTATTGACAAAATTTGTCAATAATCCAGTGGGACAGTTTAATGTAAAACTGTGTTGTCTTTCTAAGAACCTTTAGGGCATAGTAAACCGCATGCTATGAATGCAAAATAAAAACGTTTTATTTTGCTTGGATCCCCCAGAGAGTTACTCCCCTAGAGCTCCCCACCACCAAAAGCGCTCGCTCCCGCATGCAAAAAAAAAGAAGACAAACCAAGGCGTATTTTTCTTCCTCCATACTCGAGCTAAGTCAATAACACTATCCCAAAGAAAAGTGAACATAAATGTAGTATTCTTTATGACCTCGACCGAGTGACTGGGTGGGGCGCTAGATTCCTTTTTAGCGAAATTTTGACATTATCGGTCATGACCGATATAATGTCAAAGTTTCGATAAAAAGGAACGACCGATAATGTCAAAATTTCGGGAAAAAAAGGAATGTAGCGCCCAGGCACTAGGTCTAAAGGCCTCCATGAGTTAAGAGTTAAGTTGACCGGGTGCATTAAACCAAAGAGCTAGGATGATAAAAGGGGTGAAAGTAGTACAGGCCAGTAAAACGGGAATATTGATTGATTGTGGTTTGTGCGCTTTTTGCGGATTCACTTTGTGGGTAGACCCAGTGACTGATGGGGCGATAGATTTTTTTTTTTCTCGAAATTTTGACATTATCAGTCATAATGTCATTTCAAAATTTCGAAAAAAGGGAATCTTGCGCCCCATCAGTCACTGGGTCTACTTTGTGGGAAATAAATAATATTGTGGATTGACAATAACATTATTTTTTGGGGAAAAAACTGTAGTGACCAGAGACCTTGTCAGATTCCCTATCATTCTGAATAATGGATTGCCAACAAATATTAATGTCTCTTCGAAATGAAGCACCAGAATTACCAGGGTAAATCAATATTTTTGCCAAAGCTTCTTTATAAATATAGTTTTGCAAAAATTAATGTTTATGTCCCCCCCCCCCGAAAAAAAACCCGTCTTAATTAATAATTGTTCGAAGGCGGCACCCTCGTACAAGAGCCGAGCACTTGCCCCAAGTCTATTACTTTGTGATTTGTAAATATCCTCACTATGATTTTCCATCAAGTCCAAGCCTCAGTGAACATTTGACGTCACACTTCGATGCTCGGATCAAAGACGAAGGGAACCCCACACGCGGCTCTGACCGGCCGGTGCGCCTAAAAAAGGAAGAGAAAAGATCTCCACATTGAACTAGAGAGGGCGCTCTCATCGGCCTTGTCAAAAAAAAACACGTTGTTGAGTAATTCGTGACGTTTGTGTGTGATGTAATTCTCAGGTCGTGTGCGACAGCAGCAAGTTTCTAATTTATTTTATAGTCAAATTATCATAATTTAGAACCATTAGATATTTCTAGCTGGCGCCCCCATTCATAAATAAAATGAGTCATCCTTCTGCAACTGCAAGCCTTGACGATGCAAGCAGAGTGACACCCCCTCCTCCCGACGGCGCGTCTTCAATTCAGGGGCCATCGGTGAAGAAACAGGGTGCCGCAATGGAGCCTTCTCGGACGGCGATGCGGGCCAGGGTTGTCATCGCGAGCACTGGCATCTCGCTCGGATTTCTGGTGTTAGTGGTGTTTCTCGCAGTGGAAGAATATAGGAATTTTCATATTGCAATTTGGGGATTGGTTAGTGGTGAGTTCTGAAGTGCTATACTGATGATAATCTATCATTAGACTTAAAAGAATCATAAATTTAATTATAAATTTATGGTGGGTGATTCACTCTCGGAAATGTTTTTCTTATGAGAAAATTTGCTTGATTTATGAATCTGGATGGATGGCTACAGATTTTGTCATATTGATAGAATCAGATTGTGTAAGAAATACATGTAAATAATGTAGCCCTGCTCTTTTTTAGTTGCGATAACGTAACCCTCCTCCCGACGGCGGAGCCTGAGACTGCTGCCGGAAGGAGGGTTACGTTATTGTAACTACCCTGCTCTGTGAAGGATGCTGTCTCAGCTAGCTGCTTGATGAAAAACAGCAGATACGCCATACTGACAATCCTGTTTTGGTCACAATGACCAGTACAATATAGTAAAATAAATATTGTCGTCTAGCTGAATCACAATTTCTTGATTTGTGCAATTCATAATCATAGACGTTAAACCACTTGGAGAGAGAGTGGTTGTTGCCAGCTTGGTGTTTATATCCGCTTGTGTGGGAGTTTGCTGAGTTCCCTTGCTTGATGGGAAGTTCATCGAAACAAATAAACATGCTGTCTGTTTCCATCATGAATTAGAGAAAGGTCATGGTTACTCTATATTTTATGTCTTGTACACATAATCTATCTGCAACCTTTCCTCTTCTATTCTATAGTATCTATTGCTACATACTATTTGCAGTAATTGTAACAAACCCAAATAGAGTTGTACTTGTCACTAGACTGGAGTAGAACTAGAATTAGAACGGAGGGTACATCGAGCCAAGTATTGTACCCCTCCTCCCCTGTGTTGCAAGTTTCTTAGCATGTGCTCTATTTTATTTCCATATTCAGGAATATTTGCTGCTCTCACCCTTATCGTTCACATCCAGCACACTAGAGGAGACCGTGATGTTTGGGTCAATCGACTCAAAGCACCCATCATCTTAGGATTTATAGTTCAACTCGGATCCATTGCTGCTTTTATTACCTACCTTGTCTTAGCTCTTGTGGAAAAACAAAGTAAGTCAAATGAACATCACTGCAGGCCTGGAATTTCATCTTTGAGAGGGCACCCTTGTCTTTTTGATTGGAAATCTTTTGTAGGGCGCACTGGCCTATATACGCGCCCCGGCATGAGCGCAGGCGGCCATTTTCTAAGTTGACAAAACAGCCATCTCACAGCGTGTGCTTGTGCGGCCATATTGTAAGTTGAACAAACAGCATCGCGTGAGCGTTCTATAAAAAAAACTCAAACGTGTACTTCGTATTCAACGCGCGTACAGAATGGCGCGCTTGTCATCTTGCGGTTCCGTCGCGTTTGTGCAAGCAGCATCACCAGTGCGCCCTCTAGTTCTAATATATAACTCTATGGGGCACCAAGACCAGGGGCAACAGAGGCCATGGCCCCCGTGTCATGCGTGTAATTCCAGGCCTGCACTGTTCTAATTTAACTAATTTAAGCTGATGAAGTGAAAAGCAACTGAGATGACTCAGGTCTTCTTCTTTTCCCTTTTGAGTGCAGCCTTCAAATTATTGAAGATAAACGCACTGCCAGACGACCCCCCCCCCCCCTTCTCAAAGCGCAAAGTGTGTACTGGGGTATTTTACGTGCATTGACTAATCAACCTGTGTTTGCATTTATGAAATTCTGAGTCATTATTTACAATTTGTATTTCTGCAGCTCTCATGCCTGTGACTGGAGCTCACCATGGGTATTACTTGACGGCCATCTGGGTCTTCATGACATGGAAATGGTCATTTGCTCTCTTCTTTTTCTCAAGAAGTTACAGGAAATTCTACATCACAAAATACGTCTCGATACCATAAAAAGTCTCCATCAACAAAAACTTTGCCACCGGTTGTGTGACATGGATTTCAAGATCTCTGCATTCCAATGGTGGTAATGTATAGAGTCAGTCACTGCTTTATGTTTGGTCAATTACGGTTTCCCTTGATGCATGAGAAACCGGTCATGCGCATAATGCGCGTAGGATGTAAAGCGTGAAACATACTCACTATCATCCTGCTGAGTAAATGATCAGAAACATGAATGTTTCTTAATGGTGAACCATGACGGACCAAACATGCAGTGACAAAACAATGAATATTTAAGGGTCCAAGGACAACCTTGATTCATGTTTTCATTTAACTTTTTTGTAAATGCATCCCTATAGACTGGTGTCTTTTCAGCCGGTCTTGTTTGAAGTTTGGTTAATTCAGAGTAGCACTCGGGACATGAGGCAGATAATGGATCAATGGGAGATTTGTGGACAGTCCATTTCTAACAGTTCTCGCCAGTAGTATGCATGCTCAGGGGCCTAGGCGCTCAATACTGAGCATGTGCGCACACGCTCAGATCCGCAAAAACGGACCAATATGTCTGCTGCCGCCAGTGTTTCAAAAGTCTCCCTTTAGGATCATAATTCAGAGGAATAAGATCTATTGAAAAGTGCAAATATGTTATGAACCATGGACTTTAATTAAGTATTAAAATTGTGTTAAATGAATGCAACAGGTGTCACCAAAAGATCAATGACAAGGCGCTTTTATACCGATGGCATTTTGTCATTGTTACAGACACTAATTATCCATGACAGATGGCAGTGTCAACTAGTGTCACTGGCTCGTGACATTGTCACCAATGTATCATTAATGTCATTTGATGGGTCACTAAGATGGGTGTCATTGTCTCTACCAGTTGTCATTGTCACCTGTATTTTCAAATTGTTATTTAAAGAATAGACTTGTGCAAGTCTCGTGCAGATTCAAACATTAAAGTGCTTGTTGTTTTTTTCATCATAAAGCATTGAGGACTTTAAGTACTAAATGTTTTGAATATGCACAAGACTTACACAGTCCATTAGACTCTACTTTGTATAAATGTAAGATATGATGCACAGAAAAACCAATGAATAACTGAATAATTTTGTTCTGCAAGTTAGCCTGGTTGGTCGTCTGTTTCCGTTGTACTTGTCAGTATAGTGTGGCAGAGATTTAGGCAGCCAGCCAGTGAGCCAGAGCTAGCTTATAGCATTGTGCACATTTTATAAAACAATTAGTGTAGGCCTAAGTGGCTATAGAGCAGGGACATAATATTTTCAAGGTTTATTATATATATAAAAAAAGGTTATACATTGTATTTTCATCGTTTGATTTTTTTCACACTGCTATAAATTATAAAATCAGCCGGGTTCTGATTCATACCTCGGTACAAATACGTTTCATGCAAACAATACACACACAAAAACTGCCCATGAATTCGAGACGGCTAATTGTTTTCAAAGGCATCCTGTGAATAATAATGAGTTTTAAGTACAGATTGAATTCCCACCTATGTAGAGGCCACAATCATGGGTACATCTACATCTAAATCCATATCAAATCATGTTCTACATAACTACTGCCCCGAGAGTAAGTGTAAATTGATATTATGGGGGCTCGGACAAAATGGAGTGACATACCGTCACGTAGAATGAAGGGTGCTTGAGTTCCTCGTATGCTCTCCGGCTACGTGATACCTCCTGCTCTGCGGAAGCAACAACGGCGATGTAACTTGGCACTACTATTACATTATCTACAATTGAACTCTCTTTTATAAATGAGTAAAGAATCTGAGAAGGGTTGTAAAGGTGTTGTTGACAATAATGCGTTTGATTCACTGCCGAGTTTGATGTGATACTTTGCAGCGGATTTAAGCAAACGTGGCTTTTAAGAATGCAGCACTTCCTTTTGCTACAGATTAATTCACCCATTTTTCCCCCAGTGACTGTACAGAACCAAAACCTTGCTTTAAAGAATGTCTTTCACAGATAAGAATATATTTATATGTGACAACTCTATTGTGTAATATATTTTATGGTTGAATTTGCAGTGCACAACTCTTTTTACAAAGGCATTTAGCAAGTACTGTGTTCATTTGCTAGTTTAAACAATGTTAGTGAAATGTTGATTTTCATAGTTTATCAGTAGACCTAAATGCACAAATTATGTAATGACTTAAAGACCCAATAAATCTGAATGATAACCGTAATTAAAATAGTGTTTTTAATACAAATCTTTTGTAAGAGATATAGAGTTTTCCCACTTTATAAAATGTTAAAGACGCGAGGTCCCCTTTTGGACAGATTTTACGCAAAAATTTAAATTTAAATTTTATAAATTATACATGTAGCTTTATTTTTGTGGGTTGTAGAAAGTTACAGAGAAGCTTTAATTAAAGGTAAACAAACGCACAAAAACACCAATGATAATGGTAGTTTAATGAAAACTAGAAATGTATTGTGTTCAGGATCCCAACATTATCTCACGTTCATTGTCTATGACAGTCGCAGTCTCATCAATGAGGTATAATTATGTCATAAACATAATGTATTTCAGAATCTTACAGTCTTATGTAAAACTACACTCTATATGCAGGGTAGGAACTTAATGGCATCATCAGTCACAAATGACTAATCTCTTTATGATAGTTTAGGCTCTTAGCTCGTCTTGGTTCCAGGAATAATAGCTCCCTTAGGCGGCAAGCGGTTTATGGTACATATGATAGGTCACTAGTTAGGTTTTTATGGCTATATTTTGTGTTTATGACTACAAAACTGCAGCGTTGTGAATCAAGACTACATGTAGCTCTGAGTAGAACCAGTTTTACATCACAGTGTCTATCAGGACTGAAATAAGCCCTGGAACACAAGGTGTCATAACAAAATAAAATCAGAACACTAAATAGTAGCACAATGATGTTTTGTTTAAGAAAATAACAATTTGGTAATCATTTTTCATGTTGAGCATTACAGTGGAAAAGTACGTGTCCAGGTTTAGGAAAATAAGTACATAATTATCTGGTCCCAATTTCATAAAGCTGTTTTGCAAAACACACTGCTTGACACATTTCTTTGCTTAGCACAAACTAAGTGGGACACCACTCATAACAATGTTAACTTAATGGTATGTTGGATTGTAACCAGTTTCTTCTAAGCAATAGGCTACTATTCTGTGCTTAGGTAGTTTTTGTGCTTTCAAATTTTATGAAATTGGGCCCTGGTGTTCATTAATGGAATTCATACATTGCCATTTGATATTATAAGTGCGATGTGCAGAAGTACAAATTTATTATCATACCCTTAGGTGATTTCAGTACATCTGATTCATACCTCTGACTAGTGGTTGTTGGCTCAATATAAAGACAGCTGTCGACGGACGCTCAGGCTAATGAGCGTACATGCCAATGGGCTTGTTTGTGTGCCGAAATTAGCAATAGCTTCATAAACATTGAAGCCTTCAATGTTTTCCATCCACAAGTAGGTCATATAGGTAAGGATTCAATGCACCAGGGATTGGTTTCATGAAGCAGCTTGAGCACAAAAAGTAGCTAAGCAAACTAAATATAATGCTTACCAGATTAAGGTTACCAGCCAAAAAACCATGTCATATACATACATTGTACCATCTGGTATCAAGCTCATTCTTGCTCAGCAGAAAACTGTTAAGCAATGTTATTTTGCTGAAGCAGCTCTATGGAAAAGGGCCCAGATATTCAGGGAGAGATGATGGAGGAATTTGGAGGACTTGGGACCATCCTAATCCTTCAAAAATCCTCCACAGTCTTACTTTGTGCGACATTGTACTGTAGGGCCATGCAATTATTATTAGAACATATGCATTCTAGACTAGTAGTTTTATCTCTCTAACTCTGAGAATTTGGTAGTGAGGTCCCATAGAGTGGAGTATTTTTTTTGAAAGTCAAGCCAAGGTTTTGGTTGTTTTAGAACTAAATCTGTGAAAGACCCAGCCACGCTCTAAGGGCAAGAAATTTTCAGACTTCAAATTAAATTGTTTGTTTTCTTCTTTTGGTGTGGTTTTAAGCCATTGGACCCTTTCGGTAAACAGTGTTGTCCAAAGGCCAACACTTCCTGTATCACAACTTATATACGAAATAACAAACCTGTGAAAATTTAGGCTCAATCGGTCATCGGAGTCGGGAGAAAGTAATGGAAAACCCACCCTTGTTTCCGCACGTTTCGCCGTGTCATGATATGTGTTTAAAATAAATCCGTAATTCTTGATATCGAGAATTGATGATTGTTTTAATGTTTTCTCAAAAAGTTTGATGATTAAGTAAATTTGATTATTAATTGATTATTGATAGTGCTTATATTTTTCTGAATTTACTAATTTTATTTTGTACTAGCCTATAATAAAGTAGGCGATAGGCCTGAAGTGTAATCTTTATTGGTTTTGAAAGAGTACATTTTTTGCAACCTAGATTTTTTTAGAAATTGCACAATATTTATTGTTGCAATGGTGCTCACATTTTTGAAAGGACAGAGTGTTAATGATTGAGCATATTTTGTATGGTTTTGCATATTTCAACGTTTTCAGTTCAAGTGTACCAGGCACTTGTCAAATTCAACCAGCAACTATTTGAAAAATCACTATGTCTACTTCAAATTGTCCCCATGGTTTTGAGAGTACCAGCTCCTTTCAAAAGAAGACGCTGTTGCAAAATGTTGTTCTCAGTACTGACTCGTATCCCTGTGTTTGTATTAAGATAGTTTCTAAATTTTCATCAGGGATAGAGAATAATATTTGTGTTTATCCATACATCGATGCATGTTACTTTTTTCTAATCAGTACATGTATGTAGTTTCTTGGCATATTAATTCGTCTTATTGTAAGGCGCATTGGATCATTTCGAAAACAGATAGAGACATAATTGCTGAAGACACTGTCATACAAAGACTACTAATTCCAACTCCCTCAAGTCTCACCTGAGTAATAAGTCTATACCCAAACGGATTTGACTCAGATTATGGTGGTATGCTTGATCCCATGATGTACATGTTAATCATGATGGTTACCAGTGCAGTCCTCAGTCCAACAGAATCAAACATCATGCAGGTTGAAATTTGATGGTTTTGAGGTAGTTGATGTTAATGCGGTGGAGTATTCACCATTGCCTGATCCCAGAGCATGATAATTACCAGTGCAGTTCACAGTCCAACAGAATCAAACAAAAACATGCAGGTTGGAATCTGACGGTTTGGAGGGAGTTGGGGTTAATTAAATACGACGGGTTATTCACCAGTTTAAAACTAAAGATCCGTTACACATATTTAAGAATCAAATATATTCGGATTGAAGTGGGATGGAATAATTAGCAGTGAATATGTAAATATTTACAAGGTACATGTATTTTGCATACCTTCTACCATTGATTGACAGGGTTGTGTATAATGTGAACTTACTATTGTTGTCACATTATGTTTATGTTTTAATATAGAGTGGTTTTGTAGATACAATGTACACAAAATATGCACAGAAATTAAAGGTTTCGATGACAACAATGTTATTTGTGTATTCTTGAATCCAATTTTTATCCATGTAGACTGTGTGAAGGTCATACCATTTTGCTAGTAGGTGTTATTTTCTGTCCCCCCAGTGATAGTATTTATTATGTTGATTTTGAAATCACTGGTGCTCATCCGACCTCGATGAGACACCAGCATTCGTTGCAGTCCAGGATAAAAAGAGGTCCATAAGAGTGCTATCTGGTTGTGCATTGATTAGAGTAGATTCATGATCAATAGTAACAAGCATAATGTTGAAAAAAGATGGTACGACCATGATGCGACCAAGCTAAATGAGTCATTTGTTGAAAAAATCAGTACAAAGCCATTCAATTTATATAAATAAAAACAAATATATAAAAAATAGGGGGGGGGCGAAACAATTTCTTTGACTATTCTAAACTGCCCCAAGTTGTTTATTTTGTCTTCGCAGATCATGTTGTCATTGCTTAAATTAAAGAGCAAAATAGTGTCATACTTACTTATGACGACAGCATATTCATATTCACAGATACAAATTGCTGTTAAAAGGGTCTTAAAATGGGGAACTACCTCGCCGATTTCCCCCAATACTTGACATCATTGTCATCAGAAAATATCGCCTAGACCTCTTTATACGTAGCCCTACATGTGCAACTAAAGAGAATTACACATTTGTTGAAATCCTTGTTTGAAGTAGTGTCCCAAAGTGTTTTACCAAAACAAATTTCACCCATCTTGACAGCAGTTTTATCATCATGTCGTTTGAAAACTATGCTTCTATTAAGAACGTGTGCAATTAAAAGATTAGTACAGATATTTGTTGAAGTCCTTGAACTGTTTAATCAAAACTGAAGTAAAGGGCAAAACTTCCTGCTTATCTGTAATCTTTTAATTTTGATCAAGGTTTTCTACAGATTTGGTATGGGAAAAAAAGTCATTGTTTAATTTAAGTCTGAAAGCTTCAAGGAACATTACAAAATTAATTTTTACTAACAAAACAGTTGCTGGCAGTGTAAGCACTTTATGTAATCCACCATATACATAAACTGACAAACCTGTAGAAGTTTGAGATCGATCGGCCATCTGGATCACGAGAAAATAGTGAAAAACTGATTACAAATTTTGCATTGCATCGATGCCAAAATAAAAATGAATAAAATGCTCACTGAGCGATAAACTCCAAACGCGAAGTTAGATTATTTATTTCTCATCAAATATGAAATTTCAGACAGAAATATTTCAAGGGATGTTTTCAACTATCATCATCATTAGACCGTGTAAGTTTGATGTAAATCTGTGATCGTCACGATTTTTGTTTCTTACCAATTCTGTTCCTTTAATCGACATTGAAGTTCACATTTAACCCATTTTCCCCCCAAGAAAAAAAAGGTTTTCCTCTGACAATGTGTTTACATGCTGAAAATTGTGCACACAACGGATTGAACCCATTTTTAAATTTTTATTTTGAATTTGTTTATTTTAATCAGAAATGAATTGTTATGTTGGTGCTGAAAAAGCTGTTTATAATAAATTCGTCTGCAATGTTGGTCAGAAAATATTGTCAATTCAAAAAGGAACTTCTGTGATCTTATACATGGTCGATTCAAAAAGACTAAGCGCAATTAATTTGTCAGATCTGAAAACATACATGCTACCAAGCTGTTTTCAACAACTAAAAATGGTATTAAAATTATTTTTATATCTTGATGACCGTTCCAAATAACTTGACTCCTGAAAGCAAAAAGTTCCAAATTAAAGTACAAAATTTTATTGAAAATATTTTGGTCTTGCTCAAGGTTCTGCTGTATAAAAAAATCAAACATAGAAAATATATTTCTTGACGTCCCTAGACACAACCAGTTAAAGGTGTTGACACATTCACACGCAATAGAAAACCATTCATCAAATAATAAACAAATATACAAGTAAAAAATTAAAGACAAATAATTAGTCTGAAATGATTGAACTTCCATAAAATGTTTTTTTTTCATTTGTTGAACAAATCTAACTAGTTTTTAACTTCAAAACCTTAATATCCTGCTACAATTTGTTCACTTATCTTTAAAACCTAACAAGGAAAGAGATCTGTATCCTGCAACAATTTCTTTCACAGAAAACGTTCCCCTTGTAATTACATATAAAACTAATTAATTCTTACAATCCAACTGGAAAATCCGTAGTCTTAATATAAATTCCAATAAGTTCCACAGCTAGCTCAACAAGGAATGTAAGTGTGTTATTTAATGAAGTTAACACCCACCAAACCCCCACCTCAAAAAAATAGAACCCCCAAAATCACATAATTTCTGAAGGCACTCCATTATAACATGAGATTATAAACATCCTGCGCCTTGAACACCCAGCAGGGTGGATACGTGCGCATTACAAGTCTTATTATTATTATTATTATTATTATTATTATTATTATTATTATTATTATTATTATTATTATTATTATTATTATTATTATTATTATTATTATTATTATTATTATTATTATTATTATTATTATTATCCTTTTGTAAACCGTCTTGCAGTTTGCAGCAATTGTGTGAAATGCTCAAGTATGGATAACTTTTTATAAAAGTACTGTTTTATGTATGCCCCTAAAAGTATACATGCACTCAAGATTAACAAGAATCCTATTTACAAGATTTATGCTCAATAAAAAATACAGTGCCTTGACAAATCCAACAAGGAAAAGGCTTCAAAGGCAGTGGACACTATTGGTAATTGTCAAAGACTAGCCTTCACAGTTGGTGTATCTCAACATATGCATAAATAACTAACCTGTGAAAATTTGAGCTTAGTCGGTCATCAAAATTGCGAGATAATAATGAAAGAAGAAAACACCCTTGTCACACGAAGTTGTGTGCATTTAGATGGTTGATTTTGAGACCTCAAATTCTAAATCTGAGGTCTCAAAATCAAATTCGTGGAAAACTACTTCTTTCTCAAAAACTATGGCACTTCAGAGGGAGCTGTTTCTCACAATGTTTTATACCGCCAACCTCTCCCCATTACTCGTCACCAAGAAAGGTTTTATGCTAATAATTATTTTGAGTAATTACCAATAGTGTCCACTGCCTTTAAGCTGTGATTGAGAATAGCTTGCTGCATTTGCCTATTAGGCTCCATCCCACAGCAAACAGACACAGCAAAGCCATTGTACATTTAGCCTGATTTGATGATAAGACATTCAAAATGCATTTTTACAAAAAGTAAAACTAACGTTACACAATGGAAAGTACATGTAACAAACACCATGAAACACCATGGTATTCTGGACAGGGCCCAATTTCATAGAGCTACTTAAGCACAAAATTTTGCTTAAGCAAAAAATTCATTGCTTAGTAAAATCAGATTACTGGCCAAGACTCCACTCAATTGTTATGCTAAGTAAACAACAGCTCAATACTAGCCATAAGCAATGTATATGGCATGAAATTTTGGCCAGTAACATGTGTAAAATAAGCGAGCTATTTTCGTGCTTAAGCAAATTTTTTGCTTAAGCAGCTCTTTGAAATTGGCCCCTGGGTGTTTTCCTACATAGGGTTTCTTGTTTATAAGATTTGTGTTCATTAAAATGAAACTAAACAAGGAAGGTTTTAATGATTTGGCTAGGTTGCTGAATTTGCCTATTGGCTCCACACATCACAGCAAACTGACACAGCCAACTGACACAGTCAGAGTACATTTAGCCTGGGGCCAATTTCATAGAGCTGCTTAAGCACGAAAACGGCTCGCTTATTTTACACATGTTACTGGCCAAAATGTTATGCCATATACATTGATTGTGACTGGTATTTAGCTGTTGTTCACGTAGCATAACATTGAGTGGAGTCTTGGCCGGTAATCTGATTTTACTAAGCAAGGTTTTTTTTTGCTTAAGCAAAGCAGCTCTACGAAATTGGGCCCTTGTTTGTACTTGAGACATTCAAAGGCATTTGCAAAAAGTAAAACTAACATTCAGTACAAAAATTGAAAGTATTTGTAAGAAACACCATGACATACATGTACTGCAATGGTATTCTCCTACAAGATTTGTTTCCAATAAAAAGTATAGTGTCTTGACAAACTGAACAAACTGAACAAGGAATGCTTTTAGCTTTGGGCCTTTTGGTTTTACACAACTGACATGGCAAGGCCAGAGTAAATTTAGCCTGATATGCATGTACATAAGACATTTGAAGGCATTTGCAAAAAGTAAATCTAACATTATACAATGGAAAGTAAACGTAAGAACCGCCTACATTTTTTCCCCAAAATGTTTCTCATGTTTATGGTACAAAGTAAATTAATGCATGGAGTAACCTTTTCTGTGAATACCCACAAAATGCTAGTTTTTGAGAGAATGAATAATAAAGGCATGATAGTCTTCCTACTTTGATCTGATTTCCACTTGGGAAAAATCAGAGAAATTGTGATCAATAATAGCCTGACAAGTCTAATAAAGCCTTATGTAGGTCAGACACATAAGGATGAAATATAATGCCTGGTAATTGGACATTAGTGGGAATTTCTCTGCAAGCTGATTGACAACTTAACATGAAAACAAGCCTGAACATGTGCCAATTCATAAATTGATTATAGCATGATTTTGAATAAGTCTCTCTTGAGGTCAATTCTGAGACCATTTACTAGTTGAAATTTTAAAAGGTTGTGCGTAAGTTTTTATTTTGTTTGTGTGTTTTTGGGCGACCAAAGCTAAGTATGTATTTCAATTTCATGTTTTTTTGTTTACTTTGGTCTGGTTTTCGATTTGTTCTGCCCTGGAAAAAAAGGATCAGAAAGAAACTGTGATTAAATAGCCTGAAATGTCTATTAAAGCATACACCATGTGTACATGTAGGTCAGCCTATGCACTGGATAAAATGTTTTCCAACTTTTTTTAAAAGGGTCCAATATCATGCCCCGGTTTAAAAAAACAATCGTTTCTGGCAAAAGACAATTATTCAAGGCTACTCACAAATAACATTGCTTTTTATGACAGACAGTGCAAGGGTTTCTGAACCTTAAATACAAAAACAACTCTCGCTGGCCCGATTTGCAAATGTCAAATCCTACCTTAAGCAAACGAAGTCTGAGGAAATGTGGGAGTTGCAAATCCCCGTTAGGGGGCAGACAAAAACAAGGTGGGTTAACGAAGCATTATACGATGTCAAAGCAACAGCAATTTCATCTGGAAGGCTTCATTGACCTCGAAAGGCATCGTATAGGCCCAGGTTTTAAAAGGCGTAGGTTTGTTCAAACTCCTATAGCTTCATTTTTATTCAAGTTATTAATTTTGTTTAATATAATATTGTTGTTTATTCCGAAAAAACAGAAAGTGTCCCTAGCCTATTTGAAAGGTAAAAAAAAAAATAAAAAATTGTTTATCCCCGATGCAAATTTAACATCTCCTATAATCGTTGCGATACCCGCTGCCAAAACATAGGATTCGAACTGCTTCTAGCTACCGGGCAACCTCGTTGGTAAGACACTGCTCTAGAATTAAAAGGGTTGTGGGTTCGAATCCCACCCGAGTAACATGCCTGTGATATTTTGTTCACAGGACACGGGGAAAGTACTGAGTATACAGTGCTAACACACATCGGTGTATGGGTAAAAACCCAAATTAATATTGTTTATCCCCGATGCAAATTTAACATCTATTATAGCCTATTTGAATACAAAAAAAACTTTGTGCATCCAGGGATTGATTTTACAAAGCACTAAGATTTGTCTTAGAGGTAGTACAGGATTGGTAACGAAGAAACATCAATGTTTAGTTTTAGTCTGAAAGCTTACTGAATAAAGTTAATACTATAAACAAAAATCTGTGGAGTATTTCCCTCGGAATAGAAATCATACTCAAGAAATCTGTATCCAAAACCTTCCAAAAAGTGCAATAGCTGATTTTGGTTGTTACAACCCAAAATAAATGACAATGTGTTTACATAACCTTTCCCAAGGAGCAAATGCCTTGGTGCCCTTGCCCTTTTAAAAATGAAGCATCAGGCTCAAAGAGGGATAAACATTAACATTGTTACATTTAACTACATAATACATTGTAAACAAAGTATGCTAGGCACAAACAAGTGCAACATCACTCATATTGAACTACTTGTTATCATAAAGCACAAATAATGGCATTGTTTTGGTCCATCTTGTATAAAACAAACAAATTTCAATATCATCCGTTTTAATATCCTCTGGCCCATTTTAACTTTCTCTTTGTGGAAAATAAACTGGATTTTTTTTATGTTATTGGGACACCCAATAAAAAATACAGATATATCAAGCTTTTGAACGACATGTCAAAGGGATTAGGCATTTTACTATGAAAATAGTATTTGAGTTTTGCTGTACAAAAATGTTTTTTTTTGCTGTCCAAAATTACAATTGTGTCTCCATTACTCTCTAAGCTGAGCAGTAAGACATATTGCATTAGCACCAATTACCAATAGCCTAAAACTACACTATATAGGCCAGGGATGGCTTCTGTGGCCCTGGTATTGGCCTTGGTGCCCCTTTAAAATGTTCCCAGATTTAAAGATTTTCCAATGGAAGTGCCCTTTGCAAAAAAATAGTGACCTTGCCCTCACCTTGCCCTCTCTCACAAATCAAATTCAAGGCCTTGCCTGTGCAAGTCTTGAGAGTATTTGAGTGTCAGGTCTGGAAACTCATCTTTGAAGGGGCAGGACATTTATGGGAAACTTTTGAAGGTGCACCAAGGCCAAGACAAGGGCAACCTGTCTTTCAAGGCATTGTTAGGACTGTTAAGTGCGCAACTTTGTTTCCTCCACACCTTAACGGAATGTAAAATCGGAACCAAAGGTTTAAAAAAATATGTGTGATACTTGCATGATCACCGAGGATTTATTGCTTAATGATGTGTGATCCATGATTGGTAATGATTTTCAAAATATGTGCATAATTTTAAATCTGAAAGTTCAAACCCTATAAAAACTTGATTCCTAAGAAACCAGAGAAATGATTTGGTCTCAAATACTGCCCCTAAGGGCGAACAATGGAAAATAATAGTCACCCAATACAAACTCTGTTTTGACTTGCAAAATCGACGTATCGAAATTGAAAACAAAATGTATGTACAAAAACCCCGACATTGTGACAAGAAGCATTATTTGCTGGGAAAAAAAAAAATTACGTAATGTTCCAGTTTTTTTTTTGTCTTTTCTGTGTTAAGTACAAACTACAGGATTGAAAGGAACGTTCAATGTTCTTCCCCCTGAGAATCTGAAAGAAATATCAAACCTATGAGCTGCTGAGAGTAATGGACAATTAATATAAAAATACAAAAAATCAATATTGGCCTGAGGTTTCGATACTCGCAGAGTTTTTCTTTAAGTCTTTCTCTTTAGCCTTGGGTCGAAATGTCAGGCCATTAATTATTTTATTTTCAGTTTTATTCAGTTTGCAACAGCAATTATTTTTTTTTTTTTCTCTTGAATATAAAATAAACGAATAACGGTAATAATGCAACTTACTGAATCTTTGGTCTAATTCTTGAATACAAAGGCAACATTTGTATAGTGGTAATCAGACTAGTTTTGCCCATTTGCAGGGGGCAACTACATGTATCCTTATCAGTAGTTTGGCGTAAACCTTAATGAATAGTTCAACAACTTTATAAATTGTACTGTTGGTGGTTGTAAAAGGCTAATAATATTTTTCAATGTGTTTGTTACATGCTTTATTTCTTTGTTGAATATGGTTTAAAATGACAAGGTGATAATTCTGGACGGATTTGAGTTGAATACATGGTGCACACAAAACTTCATTCTGAAACTACAAAGAATGAGGTGTTATTACAAAAAAAAAACCTAGAAAAGTCTTAATTAAAAACACACCTCGATTCTTCCAGAATCCTTCCAAAATCATGGTGTTTTGTGGTCTAGCCGCTGTTTAGTGCATACGACTCGTCAAAACGGATCAAAAACTAGCTGCTGAGAAAGCATTTCTGATTAATCTTGCTCTGATTTGTATCATCCAAAACAGGGAATGTCTTTTGTGCTATTGCCCCTGGCTAAATTTAGCAAACTATTTATATTAATTCAGAGAAGTAACCTAACGTTTACATACCTATTATGGAAAGGTTTGTGGTAACACCATGTAATGACTATCTCTAATCAGTTGGGGTGGTTCTGAAAAGAACCGTTGGTTGCCCTGATCCCCTTCTGGAGAAACATACCTGTATTTAGTATGACTGACTGAAAACCATTCACTCTTGATTACAATTATCACACGCAAAGAGTTACTTTGCAAAGTTGCCAACAAAATGCAAATGTGCCATAAGCTATTAAGGCACAATGAATTATTGAGAATAAATGCTTTGCATGAAGTACTAGATAATATTAACATTAATTCTGCTAGCTTGAAAACACATTACTAGATAGAGCCCCCCCCCAATCTACTTGCAACTGCCACTGGCGACTGAAAATGACTGGTTGCCATGGCAATATGAATCAGAACTGTTCTTGATAGTATGTCCTCTTGATTGCCAATAAGGCTCATACCCTTCCATATTGCAATAACATTCTGGTATTTCTAAACTTAATAATAGTGAAAATAGACCCATGTAGTGTTGTTTGTTGCAATTGCTCGAGTGCTTTAAAGGCACTGGACACTATTGGTAATTCCTCAAAATAATTATTAGCATAAAAACTTACTTGGTAATAACGAGCAACAGAGAGCTGTTGATAGTATGAACAATTGTGAGAAACATCTCCCTCTGAAGTAACATAGTTTTTTAGAAAGAAATAATTTCTCACTCAAGAATTTGAATATAAGGCTTCAGGCCTGAAGCCTTTTCAAGGCATCTAAAATCACACAAATTTGTGCACCAAAGATGTTTGTTCTTAATACAGTATTTACTCAAATTAAACTACCCCAAAAATGCTTCATTTTACCTGTAGTAGTGTCGCATATCTTCAAAAAATATCTTTGTCATCGAAATTATCAAAATATATAGCATTTTCTTAGTCCTACACTTGACTTGCAATCTGAAATATCTGAATAGATGGTTCATGGTTGTGTTACAAATGTTCATTATTTAATGCAGCAATTTGTCAGCGTTTTAACGAAGTAGCACTCTACGTGTTAAGGATTTTTTGTTTCATTTTTTTTTATTACATTTCTGTTGATAATGCATGGAAGACCTACAATTTCATGAAGTTTCAAAGCTCAGACAGCTTTACTTTTTTTATTACGCTCATTAGTGTTTTCATTTTTTGCTCAAACGTGGAAATTTTGGTTTTTAAGAAGTAGCACCCGAACCCCTGTTTACCGTTGTAATGCATGTACGCACTCGAGTCAAAGTGTGGTAAAAACGTTTTCACGAAGTAGCACACAAGTTGTGTGAGCGGGCGCGCTAACCTCATTTCAAAAAGTAATACAAAATGCTGTGTTTGGAGCATAGGCGAGTGCTACTTCGTGAAAACGCAAGAAGACATATTTTGCACTTTTTTGGTTTCACGAAGTAGCACGGGTCTTCTCTCGTGTCTAGTTTCATAATTAATTATGCAAATGAGTTAAAATAAGATTAATTGTTAAGTTCAAGTCATCAAGTATCTACATTGAAAATTTTAAATGGAAATACTTTGAAGTTTTGAAGGGAGGGGGGTTTCTAAAAAGTGTTCAGCTTCAGAGGCCGTTTTCTCGGATTGTTATTTTTTGGCTGGTATAGCAGTGATTGCTACTTCGTGAAAACGCTGACGAATTGGCTGATCCATTAAGCTCCACCAACAATAGCAACTGTCAATCAACGGCGCCCTCGGGAGTTAGCGCGTATGATGCACGCGTGTTCCTCTGTATCGCACCACACACAAAAGACATGATGAAGCATTCCGTAAGACTGCTTTTTGATCGGATTTTATCATGTCAAATTTTGATACGCGCGCTTTTGATGTTGTAATTAGGCAGTGTGTTAAGAGAGAAGGAGCCTTAGTATGGTCCGTCATTCTCGCAGGCAAACTAGGTCAGTCAAGGAAAGTGATCGTTTTTTGTTATCATTCAATCATTGTCACCATGATTACGTACAAATTAAGTACCAAAAGAAAGGGCCACAAAGTATAAAAGAATACCATCAATTAACATCAGGGCAAAATTTTGCTTAGTAGGAATGTTGTGCTTAGCAAAAGTTGACCAGATACCAGTCAGAAATTGTGCATGTGACACTGTAGTTTGGCTGGTAACCTTTTTCTGGTGCTTAGCTTGTCCATTTATTTCACCCCAATGAAATTGGCCCCAGGGCCCACTTTCGTAAACTCAAGCCTGTAACCACACAAACTTGCTTAGCAAAGAAAATAATTGCTAAACAGAAACAGGTTATCAGCCAAGATTACATGAAGTTTACACTGTTGTGACTGGTGCTCCACTAAATTTGTGCTAAGCAAAAAAGTTTTAAGCAGTATTTTCTGCTCAACAGCTTAATGAGATTCGGCCGAGCTTAGTGCCATGAGAATGACGCTGACACACAACAGAAACAGGTTACCAGCAAAGGTTACATGAAGTTTACACTGTTGTGACTACTGCCCCACTCAATTTCTACTAAGCAAAAGATTTGTTAAGCAGTATTTCCTGCTTAACAGCATTATGAAATTAGGCCTAGCTTCGTGCCAGTATGACATTGATTCACTAAGAATATAAATGCCCTCATGTGGATTTCTCAAGACGGTCGTGGTTTATTAATAACCACCGACAGTGATCCTCGACCAGCGAATGCATCTCTTAAGATGATCACCCCTGACTGCCAGATTCCACCGACGACTGGGAACTACCGGTTGCCTCGGCAACAGAATCAGGACTGTCTTGACCCAACTCATCCTGGAAGTAGCTGTGAGTGAGAGATTCCGTAGCGGTCAGGCGATCGTCCGGACCGAAGAAAAGCAGTTTCTGTTTGAGGGTTGATACAAGATTACAAGAATTGGCAATAAATAATAATAATAATAATAATAATAATAATAATAATAATAATAATAATAATAATAATAATAATAATAATAATAATAATAATAATAATAATAATAATAATAATAATAATAATAATAATAATAATAATAATAATAATAATGTCAAAATTATAATAATAATAATAATAATAGTAATAATAATAATTCCAAATGTCATCTCATTGACATAGCGGTGCCAGGTGATATAAGGGTAGCTTCGAAGGAGATGGAAAAGATCGAGAAGTACCAGGACCTGGCCAGGGAACTTCGTAAGATTTGGCAGGTAAAGGTAAAAGTAGTCCCCGTGGTGGTTGGAGCACTTGGCACCATTCCCAAAGCACTGGGGAAACATCTAGATGAAATAGGGACAAATGTGAGGGTAGATCTATTACAGAAGGCAGCGCTTTTGGGAACAGCGAGGATCCTGAGAAAGACCCTTGAGATCTAAGGCTACGGGACGTAGCCCGGCTCGAGGAGTTACCGGCCCAAAGGAAAATGAGATCTTTCTTTTGCATGCTGTGATAAAATGAAATAATAATAATAATAATAATAATAATAATAATAGTAATAGTAATGCAAAGGTATTAATTTAGCACCTTATGCTAGGCCTCAAATAATAAAAATAAATACATTGAGGTAAAAAGCAACACAACAAAGAATAAATTTATAAAACCACATAGTATAAAATAATTAAAACAAAATAAAATAAAACCAAAAGGAGCAAATACTGACTAGAGCTTAGTTGTTGTAATTTAGTTCTGAAATCCAGTCACTTATCTATTGATTTCCAAAAAAGCAATATCCTGACAAAAAAATTTAAAAATTCAGTAGAATGACAAAAACATCTCTTGAGCAACTAACTACATGAGTAAGCTTCTGTAGCCATAAAATATTCACTGAAATTTTGCATTAATAATTATAAGTTTCTTGGTATAAATATTAAAGCCATTGGACCCTTTCGGTTCAGAAAAAAAAATAAAAGTTCACAGATTTCCAAATAACTTACAGGGTTTACAGAAGGCAATGGTGAAAGACTTCTCTTGAAATATTATTCCATGAAATGCTTTACTTTTTGAGAAAACAGCAAAACAATATAAATTCTCGTTAACGAGAATTACGGATTTATTTTAAACACATGTCATGACACGGCGAAAAGCGCGGAAACAAGGGTGGGATTTTCCGTTGTTTTCCGATGGCCGATTGAGCCTAAATTTTCACAGGTTTGTTATTTGATATAGAAGTTGTGGTACACAAAGTGTGGGCCTTGGACAACACTGTTTACCGAAAGGGTCCAATGGCTTTAAATGAATTTATGTTGTGCCTCACATGGCCTCTCAAAGCAAATAGGAAGGAAAATAAACAACAAACACAAACATTTAAAAAATTAAACAAGGAAGCATAAAACACAATAACGAGCAAGAGGAGGCAAGGCATAATTTGAGGGGTATTCCATTTAGTCAGGCATTCATTTGTGCATCTTTTCGAATCTCATATGGGGGTCAAGGGGGGGGGCAAGGGTTCTAAGTGCCCCTAGTTATGCAAATGATTTGACGGTTTGCATAAGAGTGTCTGTTGACACAATGTGCATCTCATACCTTAACTTGTGAAGCACTTCTCCACTTCCCAAGCCAAATAGGACCAACTTTACAGGCACTGGACACTATTGGTAATTGTCAAAGACCAGTCTTCTCACTTGGTGTATTTCAACATATGCATTTCAAAATACCAAAACCTGTGAAAATTTGTCGTCAAAGTTGCGAAATAATAATGAAAGAAAAAACACCCTTGTCACATGAAGTTGTGTGCTTTCAGATGCTTGATTTCAAGACCTCAAATTAATTATAAATCTGAGGTCTCGAAATCAAACTCGTGGAAAATTACTTCTTTCTCGAAAACTACTACACTTCAGAGGGAGTCGTTTTTCATAATGTTTTATACTATCAACCTCTCCCCATTACTAGTTACCAAGTAAGATTTTATGCTAACAAGTATTTTGAGTAATAACTAAGTGTCCACTGCCTTTAACTTTATGAAGTGCTTAAATCCACTTCCCAAGTCAAATAGGACACTTTAAAGCCTAAACTTGTCCAGTCCCTCAAAAGTTGAAGCACAGACCCCCCGTGTTCGGATAGATTGTTGTATCTGCACATTCCAAATTGGTTTCATGGCCTCCAAACGTTAATTATTATAAAGTGACTGTGGGTATACAACAAACTATATTTAGCTTGGTGCATAAATTTTCTGCCTTAATAGTGTGGAACACCCCAATAAGTCCAAGTCTGCTGCCACCCAGTGTCCGACTTTCTCTTAAATAGACTATCTTCGTGTGTTGCGTTGTCAAGAGTTTCACCCTCAATTAATTGAATAGCCCCCTCTGTTGGCAAAGTGCAGCTCTGCTTATTATTGAAACCGCACAAAGCCAATTCTACAGACACAAGCAATGATCATTGTTATACCTCGTAACAAACTGTGAAGTTTAATTGGTCGAGAACCAATAATGTGACGCGCAACAAAAACGCATGTTACATGGCTCGACGGGCCAGGTAACATGAAAAGTGATGTACATGTACACCGGTGTACATCACCTTGATCGTTCCCGGCGTTGGTCGATTTCCCGCGGGTTCGAGGGAATTGTTTCTTGCTCGTCTGCTTATTAAACAATGAATAGTCCGTCGTAATAATGTTTGAAGATGACAACAGAACTTCGAGAAGAGGAATAACAATTATACAAAGGTATAACAAAACAATTGTTGCACGCTGTGACTGGGATCCATGGGTTTTGTACACCCTCGATGGGAAATGGCACCCTCGGCTCGCCTCGGGTTCCATTTTCCCCCTCGAGTGTACAAAACGCCATGGACCCCGTCACAGCCTGCAACAATTGTATATTGGTACTTTTTTGTTAAAACAGAGCCATCCTTTCACACTCAATTATTTGAATAGCCCCCTCTGTTGGCAAAGTACAGCTCTGCCTATTTGAAATGGCACAAAACCAATTCTACAGACACGTGCAATGATCATTGGTACCTTTTTGTTTATTACATAGCCATCTTGTCACATTCAATAAGTTGAACAGCCCCCTCTATTGACACAGTGCTGCTCACCCTATA
The DNA here is from genome assembly GCF_902459465.1 of Asterias rubens. Taxonomy (NCBI): domain Eukaryota; kingdom Metazoa; phylum Echinodermata; class Asteroidea; order Forcipulatida; family Asteriidae; genus Asterias; species Asterias rubens. The sequence continues at coordinate 6,971,128 of NC_047064.1, read as the reverse complement.
GTTGAAACAGCACAAAGCCATTGCTATAGACACGTGCAATGATCAGTGATATCCTTTTGACCCACCATTGTGAGCAACAGATAAATATATATAGAGTAACTCTTTAATGATCTTATATTGGGCAAACTTCAATAACTTTTGAGTCTTTGTTGACAAAACTAAATGATTATTACATACATACATAGGAATCGACAACCGTCTTCGTGGATCTATTGCCCATGACGGTACATAACTTGCCTATGTATTGTACGACTGGATCCACACGCAATTTCATTTTATTAACCCCAAGGAAGACAAGGAAGGATGTTTCTTTTTCAGATGTGGTAAGAAAACCCTAAAGAAATAAACCAGGGAAACCCAACCCAGTCAGGTAGGGAATGAAAACCCCAAAACCCACATAGTGCCCCCGGTGGGATTCGAACTGGGGTCCTTTAGCAATACTGACCGCCAACCCAACCGAACTATAACAACACTGTTATACCCAGCCTCGCTACCATGGGCAGTGCGCTTTTTTTCCATACCTTTCATCACTAACCCCTAGTAGGGATGTGCTGAAAAAATATACTGAATAGCTACAAATAGTTTTAACATTTGGGTGCTTGGCGCTGAGTGTGCATGTCAAAATGAAGTGTTTTGACGAAATCCACTTCAAATAAATCATGTTTTACCCAGTCACCCTAAACAACATACATTTAGACATATCACTAGAGGAGAGCAAAGCAAGAGGGCAATTACCTGTAGTAGATCAAGCCCCTCTGGGCATATACCATCAATGTAGTTGTTCAGAGGGCGTGGCGGTGATGGATGGAATGAGCTCCAAGGTAGTGACACATCCGGCCAATCATCTTCATGTGGCAGACCGATCAGACTGCATAGCAGGAAACAATCAGGTTAAACACTTGGTGAAATTTTGTTTCTTCTTCATTTTTGTTTTTACAAAACTCATGATTGAATAATTAGTTTCATTCTGCAGCTGAAAAACTTACATCTGAGAAATTGATTTGAACTGTAGTGATAAACAACAATAAACATTTATACTACCTGCTAATTTTGGCAACTATGGCTCACCAAAAAATACAACCCTGGCTGTTACTACTACATACATGTAATGTTCATACAATGTATAACATTACATACATGTATGTAAACACATACTTACATATACATAACAAATTTATACAGCGCTGATGCACAGATCTAATTACCTTACAAAACAAACACATGTACAAAGACATACACGTATGAAACAAAACAAAACAAAAGTAACAAAACATTCTGTTGTGGAAACAAATGAGCTAGTTTTAACAGCTTTATCGCTGCCAGCAGTGTAATAATAGAAACAGTAACAAGAAGAAAAGGGATGTAATTGTAAATAAATATCAAAACTAATAAAAACCTATAAACAAAACTTGACGAAAAAGAGATAAGGGGCAGGGTGAAGGGAGAACATACTGGAAGGGAAGGGGAAAGGAAGGGACAATTGCACGAAGAAATGTAAAAAAAAAACCTGAAAAATAGATTACAGTAAGGAAGAATAATATATATTATATACAAATTAACAAAACACATTTGAAAAGGACATTGTTGTAAAACAAAAATTCACAAAAATAGTAATGACTGTTTCGATGTTAAGTTTTAATAACGACTGTTTTAACATTTTTTAATATTTTGGGTTTAACAAAGAGAAAATTACTACAGCAGGACATGAACCTGCAACCTCTGGATTTATAAGCCGGCAATTTACCAACTTATGGTAGCAGACTCCCTTTAGTAAATTCTTCCTTGTTCAAACCCAAAATTTAAGAAAGTTGTAAGGTTAAATCAATGCTTAATCTAAATGTTTCAATCAACACTAAGTAACTCGTTTCTTCACATATGAATCTGAAAAAGGAAATACCAAATTGGAAGAAATCAACTTACTCAAATATCTTATAGAGTTGGTCTACATCTGACGTCCCACAAAACAATGGTCTGCAAAATAAGAAATTGTTGCGAGGTTAATAAAAATTAAAAAAACTTCATGGGATAAAATGCTTGCTGAAAGAAGTGTTTGAAAACTACCAGTCTGTTTAAAACAATCAAAGAAAAGAAAACCTTAGAATAATAAAATAAAATATTAAATAACTAAAAGAGCTGTTAAACAAATGCTGCTACCAACAAATTAATAATGCAGACTAGATGCAATTCTCATGCATACTAAATTTCTGGTCATCTTCAGAAACCATGTATAGTTTTTTTTAAAAGTGTCTGTTTCCGCAACTGGCCACAAAAACTTACAACTTTGAAAATGCACTCGATAAATATAAATACATGAAGCAAGCAATAAACCACAATAGGAAGCTGACTAGGTACATTTTAAAGACACTGGACACTATTGGTAATTGTCAAAGACCAGTCTTCTCACTTGGTATATCTCAACATATGCATAAAATAACAAACCTGTGAAATTTTAAGCTGAATTGGTCGTCGAAGTTGGGAGATAATGAAGGAAAAGAAAAAAAACACCCTTGTTACACGAAGTTGTGTGCTTTTAGATGCTTGATTTCGAGACCTCAAATTCTAAATCTGAGGTCTTGAAATCAAATTCGTGGAAAATTACTTCTTTCTCAAAAAACTACGTCACTTCAGAGGGAGCCGTTTCTCACAATGTTTAATACTATTAACCTCTCCCCATTACTCGTTACCAAGTAAGGTTTTATGATAATAATTATTTTGAGTAATTACCAATAGTGTCCACTGCCTTTGAATGATTCGAGGTTGAACACAGAAAAATTTACCAGAGCAAGACTTAAACCAATGACCTCCGGATAATGTTCCAGCACACTACCAACTGAGCTCCCATATGCCCTATGTTGGCAGTCTCCCTATTTTGTCAATAATTTTTTTCGGGCTGCCAGCCAGAAGCCATACAACCGTTACCTAAACTGCAGCCACAAACCCAAGTTAACGATACAACCTGAGAAGCAGCAGCCAGGAGATCACCATAAGGGTATTCAACTTTTTCTTTGTTCAACCCCAAATCAATATATCAAGACTTAATGAGAAAGTGGATAGACAACAAAAATTTGACCTGCACTTCAAATGTATTTTGTAACTTCGTTAGCATGAATACAAGAAGAGAATTAGTACAAACAAATCTTACTTTCTTCTAAACAACTCGGCAAATATACAGCCAACACTCCACAGGTCAACCGGAGTGGCATAGGTGGACTGCAACAAAACCTCTGGGGCTCGATACCATAGAGTAACAACCTATTAGATATGAAGGAGGGGGAACGTGCCAGGGCCATGCAATCAACAACATTAACAACAAACCATCACCATTAGTAATTAAGAGCATGTCGGAGAATAATGAACACACCATTGAATTATATACAGGCTAATTAAAAGAGGTTCGCTGTATTAAACACTATGTGAATATCTCTTTTCTGATCGAAACTTTGAGTCGTTAACCACTGGTTCTTTTCAGAACCAACACTACTCAAAAGAGATATTCACATGACGTAGCCGCAAACCTCTCTTAGTATACCATTTAAAAAAAAAGTTAGGACCCCGTATATATACTGGACCTTAACTATTTTTAGTGACTAGCTTAGGGGAACCAGTTATCCTGTCATTTCACTACAAACAAGATCAGTTACCGCGATTTCCCATTTCTAAATCATACATATTTAACAAATTTGCAGGTGACAAACGGCATTATTCAAAAACTTCTCCAATGATATGCCCAATACTATTTTTACAGGCACACAATGCTGAAAGAAGGAATGAAGCGAGACTATTGCACCAAAGAATAGAGAGCCCTGGTAGCATTATTACCACTAGAGGGCTTGGTTTGGGTTTTTTCTTTCTTAAAGCAAACAATTTAGCATGCTGATAAAAAACAATTCAGCACCAAAGTATAGAAATAAGTTCTTTTGAATGAGACTACTTTAGTCAGAGATTGAAATGTGGATACTTGTATGTTCAATTTCACCTTTCATGCACTCAGCCAAAAGAAGAAGAAAATAACTTCAAATTCTTTGGCTTAAGCCCAAATCATACTTCCCGCAAATGTGACACGAATTTTGACATCACAATTAGCAACAAATAATTCCAAAGAGTTAAGCTGTGTTCAACTCCTGCAAAACATTCGCTTCAAAAAACAGCCTTGTGACGTCAAAATATGTAACGCATTCAAATTCGCAGGAAGTATGACTCGGGCTTAACTCTGCATATAATATAATGAAAGAAAAATAAACTTATAAATGATTCCATTTCTAAGCATCAGAACAAAAGATTGACAATTCTACGAACCACAGACGTGAGTGCCATCTGGAAGCCGTACACCCTCGCCAGGCCAAAGTCTGCCAGTTTGAGTTGACCGTCGCAAGTCACAAGAATATTCTGTGGCTTGAGATCTCTGTGAATGATCCGATGCGAATGGAGGAAATCAACACCAGTTATCAACTGGTGCGCCAGATCCTGTTGAGACAGTGAGAGGACAAACATAGGAGGGGAAGTTGGAATATACAGTTTCTTCCAGGGCAAACTTTCATAGAGCTTCTGAAGCAAACATTACTGCCTAAAATTTCTTGTTTTGCAGAAATTAGCAGGATACCAGTCAAAATTGTACATGAGACATGATATTGTGGCTGGTAACCTTATTCTTAAGTAAGCATAACTTTGTTGTGCTTAGCTACTTTTTGTGTTTAAGCAGCTCTATGAAACTGGGCCAAGAAGCTAGCCTTCCAGGGTTCAATTTTATAGAGCTGCCTTAGCAGAAAAAGTAGCTAAGCACAATAAAATAGTGCTTACCAGAATAAGGTTACCAGCCAAACTACCATTTCACATGTACAATTTGTGACTGGTGTCCTGCTCATTACTGCTGAGCAGAAATTTGTTAAAGGGATAATTTCTGCTCAAGCAGCTCTTTGAAATTGGGCCCAGCAGGGTTGAGAGTCACTGCTGAACAATGGGAGACTTTCTGGGACGATAGAGGGCAGCAGACTTACCGGGTAAATCCATTGTTCTCAGAATTATGCGCATGTTCAGAACTACGTAAACAATGGAAATTTACCCGGTATGTCTGCTGCCACCTAGCATTGGAAAGTCTCCTATTCTGAAACTGGAATCCATTGAAATGATGGAATTTCCACATTTTGGTAACCCCTGGAGAATCCAATAAGCATTTGGGAACAATTTCCTCAGCACTTAGATCACGTATATCAAAGAGCATGACTTGTTGTCCTTGGAGGAAAGACAGCAATTTGTTACGTTTCCCAGCCAAACATACAAAAGTCTGAATTCAGATAAAAGTATGAAATTTCTCATTCATAGTGTACAGTATCTCCATCCCAGACCTAGTAACTGGGGTGCTGTACTCCTCTTTTCATTTTGTTTGCTCGAACAGGCGAAGTGAGAATAATGTTTCCTAGGAAACACTGCTCTGTGAAAAGGCTACTTAATTGACATACTTTGGCAAGAGAGGGGTGAATATTTCTACATTTAGTCAACAAACGTTGGTCAAAGCACTTGAACACTAGTTATCATTAAAAAAAAATCCAAACAATGAGAAGACAGGCGTGTATGCTTTAGATTGATACGACAGCTTCACCTTTATCTTAGCTGGATCCAGACCAAGCAAGAGAGGAGTGAATCTTTCTACATTTAGTCATCAAACGTTGGGACAAAGCACTTGAACACTAGTAATGCAGCATCAGAGTCTAGCATACTGGGACTGATCGAAACGTCACTTGAAACCAACGATTCTTTTCAGAACTACCCCAACTCATTAAGAGATTCACATTACATGGTGTAACCGCAAACCTTTATACAGTATATCGTATTTCCACCATGCAAAGTTTCAAATCTTACTTAACACTATCTTTAAAAAAAAATCCAAGCAACGGGAAGACGAGCGTGTATGATTTAGGTTGATACGACATATTCACCTTTATCTTAGCTGGATCCAGACCAGGTGGAGGACATCTCTCCAGGTACGTCGATAGATCTTGATCAATGTACTCAAATACTAGCGTTAAATTCAACTCATGACTTCCTGTCAACCCTCCGTAGCAAACATCTATTAACCTAGAAAAATGGAGATGAAGAAAAAATGAAATGTAAGAAACAAATCACAACATCGGCCCTTTTATGATTATGAACATGCCTAATTACACAAAGCATGGATTGGGCATTTTTTCTTTCCAGGCAAACGTGTGCAGATAATTCTCCACGTTTGTCCTGGGAAAAAAATATGCGCACGGTCGGGGACAATCGGCATTTGTAGTGTAGTGGTAAAACAGAGTAGTTGGGGACTGAATTACGGTAAGCAAATATCATTTTTAACAATTTTTGAGATTAAGGAGTGGATTTTTTTTCGCCCCCAGGGCCAATCTGCCAATGAGAGTTCAACCCTATGACATGGGTACGAGTTGACTGTGGCACGAGTTGACCTGTTGGAAGAATTCCGATCATGGTGCCAGTAACTGCTTTGTTAACAATATTTATTTCCCAGCCCCCAAACCATATCTTGGAACTGAGCGCCAGCCCCCCCCCCTCTTAAATGTTTGGTTAAGTCTAGGATATCAATGATGTTCAACAAGTCTCTATATGGACTTTGTAACTAGGAAAAAAAACAATGAATTAGCTTTGGCTCAAAGCATAAATCGTGTTTTTAAATGTGCTGGGCTTATATTTAGGTCCTATGAGAAATAATGGCATTACAATAACAAATTATTCATTGTATTGTCTTTTAAGCAATTTTCACTTCAGGGCAAGGTCAAGAAAAGAAAGATTGGACCACAAATTAGCATCAATGTTTGGACAAAAACAAAATCATTTCCTCATGGAAGTGACTTTTGGGGGGGGGAAAGGAAATGTAATTTTTTGTCAAATCTCAAAACAATACAAAGAGAACCATGGAACTAGACAGGAGAATACCCATGTGAGCTCAGTGTTTATTTGTGGTCTAATCTTTCTTAATTGTTCAGGAAATAAATATATCATAATATATGATAAATATCAACTAATATTGCAGGACAGCAGGAAATACTTTTGTCTTTATTAGTGGAAAGCACAATGCCTTTTTAAACACCATTTTCTTTTATTTGTTTTTTTTAAACATTATTTGAAGGTTGAGCAAAGACAAATTTAGCAGAGCTTTCTAGCTTTAATGATGGTGGTCTCCCTATCAGTCTTGAACTCCATACTACTCAAGTATCAGACCTAGGGTCGATTTCACAAAAAGACTAGTCCTAACTTTAGGACTTTGCAGTTTGTGAGAACTCAAGTAAAAACACTATCAAAGTCTTCTCATAGCGCACATTACCAACAAGGTACCCTTAGTTACATTTTTCCAGAAAGATAAGTTATTGAAGATATGAATTCTGAGACCCAATTATGTAGCACCTCATAAGGGTTTCAGCAGCCACTGCCAGGAACACTACCACTTCCTGTAACGCTATCCCCAGGTTCATAAACATCCCATGCAGACTTCTTAAAAACCTTTCACATTCAAATCATTGGAATGTAAGAACTTTTCTTATGAGGTGTTACACTGAAGCAACAAATCAATGGGACAAATAGACTGTGGGTCACTGGATCTCTAATCCAATAACAAAGAGAAGTGACCCCTTCCTAAACATACTGCAGGGGGGAAGCAACACTGGGGGGAAAGAATGGTGTAGACACTAGACAGACTTTCACGTGGGTATTTAAAGGGACACGTTTAAAGGTACTGGAAATCTTTGGTAATTGTCAAAGACCAGTCTTCTCACTTGGTGTATTTCAACATATGCATGAAATAACAAACCTGCAATTTTTTAAAACTCAATTGGCTGTTGAAGTTGCGAGAGAATAATGGAAGAAAAAACACCATTGCTGCACAAGTTGTGTGCTTTCAGATGATTGAATTCGAGACCTCATGAGGTCTCGATGTTTCAATTCAAATATTATTAGTGAGAAATTACTTCTTTCTCAAAAACTACATTACTTCAGAGGGAGCCGTTTCTCACAATCAACAGCTCTCCATAGCAGTTACCAAGTAAGTTTTTATGCTAACAATTATTTTGAGTAATTACCAATAGTGTCCAGTGCCTTTATAAAGGGGCACACCAATTTGTGGAGTCAAAGTTTTGACTCCACAAATGGCCGACCGTGTTAGTTCACAAAGTAAAAGGAAAACCATGCAATTTCGACGCATTTTTAGTGTGGATCATTATATTCTACTTCAAAAAAAATCTTTCTAACCATGCATTTTTATAATGAAAGGTTTCAAAGGCTTTTCATAAACCAACTCGCCCGATCCAGGCAACCTTTCCCTTTAGTAAAACAAGTGCCACATTGTTAAAGCCCAGTATTCATAGTTGTCTAATTCTACTTCCATGATGTGACCAGTGAACACAGACCTGAATGCTTCGTTTTTTAAAGTGCAACAAGGCCAATTCTCCTTGGTGAAGGACACCCTACATATATGAGGACATTTTTAATTTGGACTGGAGCATTTTAAGGGCACCAAGGCAATGACCAGGAGGGCATGGAGGCAATCGCCTTCATTGCCTGTATAAAGTGAAGTATCAGGCCTGCCAACATTATGAAATAACAAAAAAAACTGTTATGGAAGTCAGTAAGAGAAAAAAAAAACGGAAAACCCTTAAATGTTTTACTGTTTTAAATCATTGAGTTTTTGACTCAGGAGATTTACAGTACACTAATTTTTTATATTCATTTCTCAAAAACCATATTATTCCAAGCGCAAATATTTAAAAGGGAATTTCCCACTATTATCATCTTTATACCATGTAAGTTGTGTGCAAATAATGTGAACATTTTCCAGATTTTTCTAACAACCTAAATTTTCTCATTTTTAGCAAGACTTGAAATACAAAAGAATTTACAGGAAACCATGGTTTTAAACTTCGAACTCTTTGAAAAAAGGGGAGATAACACAAATTTGTTACTTTCCTGTTTAATATACTTTTTGAGATTCTTACATCCATCGATTAAAAAGTTTAAACAAAGTATCTGGTTAGGGACTGTTCTATGATTGTTATGCAATTCTGATGAGTCTTTTGCCCCGTTACTTTACATTAGGGGTCTTGTGTCATTTGTGCAATTTAATGTTTTCTGTGTTTTAGTCGAATTACATTTAACTATCTTTTTAATGTAGTAACTGACAAATTGTAAATTTAAGACCGCAATTCAGTTTTTTACTGCCAGTGTCTTTTTAAAAATATTGTTGAATAAATAAACCATTAATAATAAAAATTAAGGTACTTACTTGACAATATTTTTGGGCTCCAACTTTCCGAGATGTTTTAAGAGACCAATCTCTCTAAGTGTTGACATCGGCATACCGTCTTCTCCTGTATGTAGACGGACCTTCTTAAGGGCAACAACTTTTCCATTCTCTGTGTCCCTCGCCTTGTACACAGTACCATAGGCACCAGTTCCTATCTCGGCTACCACAGAATAGTTCCCACTATCAGAGTGTATTTCCATTTTTGATAATTTTTCTGTCGTTTCTTGCAATCTCAAGACCCCGGCCGGTTCTCATCAACAGGTTCCCCTCTGGGTTCTTTACATCTTCCTTATTATGGTGTTACATGCACTTGGGCAGATAAGATTAAACCCATGTTGTGCCTGCAGAAGTGTAAACAAACAGAACATGTTGAAACATTTTCATATCTCAATAAAAACAAGATAGCTCACACGAAAAACTTAGAAGTTACATGGACCAAATTTCACAAGTTCCTAATTTGTTTTATTTTGTAGAAGTTATTCTCTCAACGAATTATGACAGAATGATGCTGTTTCAAAACGAAAAACATACACAAACTTTCACATAATGCCTTGATCAATGCACAAAACACATGCACAATTGTTGATGAGTACATGGCCGATGGCCGATGGCATAATTTAACCCTTTAGAGAGACCCTTCATTTCTGTATTTCATCTATCACCGTACGCCAGACATGGTTGTGCTGTTGTCTTTTTGAAGAAGAAAAAAACGTTATTGTAAAAGTTCCTGAACAAAATACTATAAATCAGAAATTTGGTTTTCTTTGCTTTATTCTTGCAGAGAAGGACAGGGGACCAGTCTAACATTACAACAGCATAAGGTCTTCAAATACTCCAGTCTTTAGACCCAAACTACCTCTAGCATGGTGCGGTTTTCTTAATTTTCTCCCACTCAAATCAGTGGAACATAACCTAGGCTTGAATAATCTGAAAAGGTGGGAGTTGGTTCTGATGCAGCAGTGAAGGATCTGTCACCCCAATTCACCGATCCATTAGGCTCCCCCACGGCGCACGTGTGAGCAAGTACAGGTGGGTCTCTCCGATGCCATTCTGCACAACTCACGCGCGCCAAGCATACACAGATCGGACCTTAATTTGTCGGACTTTTGGTTGCGCAATGGGTTGTGATTGGTCAATACGAAATGGGGCGGGGCTTAATGGATCGGTCTATTAAGAGTAGAGGTTAGGCTCATGAAGCACCATTAGCCTCGAGCAGCGTCTGGTGAGTATGGATGGATGAGGCTGGAGACCAAAGGGCATGTTAAAACTTGCTTTGCAGTTTTTCCCATACTTTCTCAAGACGAAGCAGAAGGGCCTTATTTTATAGTGACTCAACAAGTGTCTGCCAGGCCAGTATGCTTCGTTTTGAAAGGGCAGTGGCACCAAGGCATTTTCTCCTCTGTAAAATGAACCCTGTGAGGAAACTGTAAATTTCTACTGTGAGCAGTTCAAGGGCACCAAAACAATGACCAGGGGGAACAAAGGCAATCGCCTTTGTTGCCTCCGTGAAGTATCTGGCCTGGCTGCGGAGCGAAAATAAGCAGGAAACCACCCACAAATGGTGCACATGATATGTACAGTTTTGGCTGGTAACCAACCAACTGTGCAGAATGTTGCTATGAAATAAGAACCAGATCATCGATAACAATTGCTACCAATGTGAAAGAAGAAGTGCAATGTTAAAGAAGAAGTGCACCAAACCGGCCTTGAACTTGGCTCCTGAAGGGGCACAGCAAGTTCATTCTGGTAAGAGGTATTTTATAGAGTAAATGTAGGTTTGTATTGGAACCTTACAGAAGGCACCACAGCAAAAGTGTGCAGGGCACCACGGCAGGGCACCCCGGCAACTAACTGCTGTGGGTGTTGTACATGTGCCTGTTATTTCTATGTCTGTACTTCTGAAACAACAAATTTTACAATGTATCAAAGATATTCTGTTGATAACAATACTATTTCAAAATGCATAACATCACAGCTGAAATGTTCATTATGTGCAACTTTTATAAAACATGGTCCTTGAGCTAACTACAGCAACCCACAAACACGATCATATTACTTTTGTCACATTCTCATTGCAAATCTACTCCTTTCTCAGTGGTAGACTATCGTGCCCCCTTTAAAAAACAAAGTTCAAGGCCTATATTTTGGGATTGTGTTTGCTCAACTGATCCCACAGACTTGGTTTAAAGCAGACTATTATAGTAATAACATTTGATTGTAAATAATACTGTGTGTGTGTGCATAACCATGGTAGATTCAAAGTTTGAAAACTGTACCCAAATTAACATCACAACTGCATCATGTGTACTTAAGTTTTCTAATACAAACCCACCAGAAGGTTGGTTCCCTTACTGGAAAAGGTTAACTTGAAGGGCATGAACCCTGTGTGTGTGTGTTTGTAATGTGTCTGTCTGTATCGGATTTTAAGCAAGGAAACAAATCCAGCTTGGAATTCAACCTTTGAGAAGGCTTCAAGGCTATTTTTTTGTGCAAAGGGCCCTTCAATTGGACGATGTTAAAGTCTATGTTAAATTGTTAAAATATTTATTTTCCGCATCCGGGATTAAGAATATAATTATTTTTGTTAACCCTTACACTGATGTGTGTTAGCACTGTATACTTGGTACTTTCTAAAGTTCTGTGAAGGAGAAAAAAAGTTGGTGCAGTACCTGCTGCTAAAGTATAAGATTTTAAGAACTCTAGCTACGGCCAAACTCGATGAGCTGTTAGGTAAGACACTCCTCTGGAACTGCTGTTGAATCCCACCTGAGTAATACATGAACATGTATTCCTGTGACTTTGTTTCACAGAACTCAGGAAAGTGCTGAGAATACAGTGCTAACACACATCGATCTTAAAGTCCAAGGGAAACTTCTGGAGGGGGCATCCAGGCCAAGGGTAACAGAGATGACCTTCTTGGCATCTGTGTATCGAATTCCCCACCTGAAATGGTTTTAAAGGATGTGGGTAACACAAAACACAATGTCCACCGATTTACACTAAACTGACACCGTTTGTGAGTTTAATGTAAATCTGTGGGCATTGTGTTTTGTGTCCTACAAAAAGTTTATTCCCAGACCCTTTCAAATTTCAGCTCAATTTATTATAAATGCACTCTGTGTGAATCAGCGAAACCCAAACCACACTTTCTTTACACTGAAATAAAGCATGAAACTGCAGATTGTCAAAAAACAAAGTGGGTAGGGAGGATGCAAGGAAAAAAGTTCACAGAGCTGCTGAAGCAGATAATTTTGCTTAGTACCTTTCTGCCTAAAGAAACAAAAAAGCAGGATGCCAGTCACATGTTGTGTGACATGGTACTTTGGCTGGTAACCTTATCTGGTAAGCATTTAATGTTGTTGTGCTGAAAGCTCCTTTTTGTACTTAAAAAGCATGACATAATTTATGTGTTGACAGGGATCGACCTAGAATGTTTTTCGGCAAACATTTATGCGGAAGATATTTGATAACAAATTGGATATTTGCTATAACAAATTGAACAACTGCTCACTATACTTATAACCCTATAAAGACAAATTATTTCCGTATAATCATCAAACAAAAACATCGTAAATACTGTTCTGTTTATTTATTCCTTTTTTTTTCAGCAAAAATGTAAACAAAAATAACAGAAAATTTGGTCTAAATTGAGAAGTTGGGTATTTATTTATTTAATAGGAAACATTGGAAAACTTAAAATCTAGAGTATGTGGAAGTAGGTCAAATCTTGCAGCCATTTGAGGGCATTTTGGTACAAGACGCTTGTGTGGTCGCTTTAATACTGTGGCTCCATATTAAACATACAGCTAAATAACAGTCCAACATAAACTCACACAACCATTCATACTTGTTCCCTTTCTCTGTTGCATCTCATCGAGAATTTTAATAAAGAATCCCACAAAGAAATCATTGATACATGGTGATATCAAAGTGCATTCTTTTTAAAAATAAGACCAAAGACCACCACTTTTCTTTTTTCCTATTAAATTTTTTTCCTGTAACAGGTGGAACGTGAAGTGCCGCTTTGTGTTACTGCCTGACTGCACAAAACAAACATGCTTCAAATATTTTACATAAAACACTCGAACATCAATTGTTTAGCCGCGATGGCCAATGCGGGAAATCATCAATGCCCTGCAAAGAGATATTCACATGGTCTTACCACAAACCTATCTTAGTTATAAATTTTTCCACATGGCAAAGTTGCAATCCTTATAATAAATGCCCTACAAGTTAGTATTTAATGGTAAAAAATTTCGGCTGACGGCAACCTACTGCCTTATAACTGTAACCAAAAGAATTTCAATTTCCCAACACCCATAATTGTCATCATGCAACACTAGTGTAATATAACTTCCTCGGTGACAAAATGCAGCCAGGCGGCACGGAAGTTAGGCCTACATGTACCAGTCTTAAGTATCACAGACTGTTATTGTACAGTACTGTGTGGCTATAGGCTACAGCACAACATACTGACGTACGTACGGCATACATGCGATGCAGACTGAAGAAAGTCACTCAGTACAGGACATTACCAATGCCTTATGATTGGTTGAAAGTTCAAACATTCTACAATTGTTGACCATATAGTCATGGATACGGGTTTGTTTTAAAAAGGTTAAAATTAGACTTTGTCAAAAGGGCTTCATAGTCCCCAATATTTCATTTCCAAATGTCGGCTGTGTAAGGGTTTATTACATTGTGAACCTAATACTTTGGTTAATATTAATAGCGTCGTAAATTTTTCAAAGGAAATGTCGCAGATGACTTCCTTGATTATGCAGCATCAGACTTTAATCTTAAAGGAACATTACAGAACTGTTTTTTTTTTATAACAATGTCATCCACCACGCATAAACTGACAAACCTGTAGAAGTTTGAGATCGATCAGCCATCTGGGTCACAAGAAAATAGTGAAAACTTATAATAGTTATATATCACACTTTGCATGACATTGATTACAAAATGGAACAAAATGCTCAAATGAGCGATAGACTCCAATCCAAACATAAATTAGATTAAATTTATTTCTCATCAAAACGACATTTCAGACAGAAATATTTCAAGGAATGTTTTCTACTTATAACATATTATTACTAATATTAAACTGTGTAAGTTTTATGTAAATTTGTGATCATAAAGTTAGACGAGATAAGGTTCCTTTATAACCATTATTAGATTTGTTTTGTTTGTGTGAAGTTTAGAAAGCATTCAGGTTGCATACAGTAAAACTAAAACCATGACTTCAAGTTCAACTATTCCTTCCAATCAATCCCATGATGATTACATTTACCCATGATTTACCACATCTGCAGCAATTTACAATAACTTGTTATGTTGAGCTTTATAATGTGATATGAAGCCTAGCTTAGCATGCCTAGGCCTTAACTATTTCTACCTCCATGTTTCTACCAACAAGTGGTTGGAAGAGTACACACGTTTTTTTAGTCTGATGAATGAGCCAGGTTTTCCAGGGTTCTGGTAAACTTATGACATTATAATGTAGCACCTCATACAGATCCCCTTTTTAAGCACTCCTTTGGCTCATAAAGTTAATTTTCCCCACGTAAATCTTAATGTAAATTGTTGTTTGATGAACTTTTGTAAATAAAGTCCGCCCTCTACCATGTCTACCACGTTGGGAGCGATCGAGAGCATGGTGGTGGAATCACTATGCGCTATACACACAAAGAAAACAAGTTGTATGATACTCAGCATACCATGGAGCAATTGCTCCATGAGCATACTCAGCATGCCCAGTGCAAACCCAACAAGTTCCCACGGTATTTAATGGACGTAATGACTACTTTGAAAAAGACTTTCAAAGATACAACTAACAATACTTGTATCACTACGTATTGTGGCAAATTATTCACTTTTACTATTTTGACATACCAATTCTCCAACTTCAGTTGACTTTTGTAAGTTCAGTTTTCGCCGGACCTCGTATTTTGTTCGTACCCGACCAACGCGGGGGGTAACAACGTGACAAAAACTTCCGGTCGGTGGTGGCGCCAGTGCTTTTAAAGGGCCTATAATAATAAAAGAAGAAAACACCCTTGTCACATGAAGATGTGTGCGTTGAGATGGTTGATTTCGAGACCTCAAGTTCTAAATCTGAGGTCTCGAAATCAAATTTCTTTATACTCGGCGACCCACACATCAAAACTTGTTTTTTCTAAATCGCTTAAAAGAATTTGAGGATGGGAATTTTATACCATGGAGGTGACCTCCATGTATTATACTAATAAAGACAAGAACAAAATTGCGGCCCGCACTCAGCAGTGCAGCTGCATGTGAGAAGAAGCATTCCTCTAAAAGAAGCAAAACAGATCCTTATCTTCCCTTTGATCTTTCTTTCTTTCTTTGCTTTGTTTCATGTTCTTCTTCTATATTATGCGTCCATCCATGGAGTCATGTAAGCTGTAGTAAGGACCACGGTTGGCCAACGGAACTAGGCTCATATGGTCACTTGTGCCGCCGCGGGAGTAGAGTCAGATGAGATGTTGGGGTTGTGTAGACCTACCTAGTGACTGAGGCGCTAGATTCCCTTTAGCGAAATTTTGATATTATCGGTCATCTAACGCCCCAGGTCAAAATTTCGAAAAAAGGGAATCTAGCGCCCCAGTCACTGTGTCTGGGGGTTTTGATGGTAAAATGGTCTATCATCAATTTATCATGGGGGAATAAGGACCAACTGCTGAAGAGAGAACCGCTCATATTGATCACCTCATATACAAAAAAATCATTGAAAATTCGAAAAACACGAACCACAGAGCCGAATCTTGTTTCAAAGTTTCTGTAAACAAAATACATTTCTCTGTGCACTCTGCTAGACCATGGCTAGACCTTCTTTCTCACCTAAAATAAAATAAAAAAAATTACATGATGGTTAATTGGGGCATAGTGTTCCAGAAATTGAGGGGTGGTGGTAATTTGGCGTGGAGGAAAAACTTTCCGCTTCATCCCGGGTTTGGCATCTGATCTCATTGGTGCTGTATGGTTTTGGTGACTTAAATTTTGCCAACATAAAGGCCCGTATACGAAGTCTCTAGTCAGGGATGAGATTTGTCAGACTTTTATCTGAATTCTGACTTTTTAAGTCAGCCTGGTGAAAAAAATCAGCCGTTACTTTTTCCATTGTATCACAAAATCCTGTTCTTTGATCCACTTCTCTAGTGCTGAGAACACTGTTCCTGAAGTGGAATATACTCCAGAGGAAACCATACAGGTGGAAAGTCACAACATACATCAACATTATTTATATCCTGTGTAGTTGCAGACTTTTTGTGAGCAACTTATGACTCTCATCCCTGCGAAGTGTGTTTTGTGGATTTTCAGCCAAGTTTAAAGACACTATGTTGTCAAAGACCAGTCGTCTCACTTAATGTATCTCAACAAATGCATAAAATAACAAACCTGTGAAAGTTTTAGCTCAATATTGGTCGTTCGAAGTTGCGAGATAGCAATGAAAGAAAATAACACCCGAAGTTGTGTGCGTTCAGATGCTTGATTTCGAGACCTCAAATTCTAAATCTGAGTTCGAGGTCTCGAAATCAAATTCGTGGAAAATAACTTCTTTCTCAAAAAACCACATGACTTCAGAGTGAGCCGTTTCTCACAATGTTTTTTACTATCAACCTCTCCCCATTACTCGTTACCAAGTAAGGTTTTATGCTAATAATTATTTTGAGTAATTACCAAGTGTCCACTGCCTTTAGGCCAGATAGTTCAGTTGGTAGAACATCTGCATGTTTTCTCTGTTGAGTCTTTTTAAAAGTACCAAGTTCCTTAAGAGCTCTTTCTTGAAAAGGGTTAAATGTTGGAGAAAATTTCACTATGAGGAACCTTGTACAATCCAAACACTGTTGTCCTTTCACACCAAGTGCAATTACCAACATTTCACAACCTTGCTAAAATTAAGCAAGGGACACCAGCTAAATTGCTGTCGTGTGAAAAGGGCTTATGGTAAAAAAACACACCACAGAATCAAATTAACCGTCAAAACAGTAAGTCAGACACAGACACATTGAGTTACCAATAGCTCATTTACAGTACCTTATAATCTATTACTTTATTACGATATGATGATCCATTACAATTAAACACGCTAGAAATTATTACAAACCAAAATTATAAATGAGCACTGTCAATGCACACAATCTAATCTATGTAAAAGGTCATGTCTTTTAATTTTGCCTCTTCCAGTTATACAACAACGCTATTTTTTTAGCTGTTTGAAAAATGGTGAACACAATGGGGATGCATTGTTTTACCCAAAACTAATACATAGTGTCATAGTATTGTGTCCACCAAACCTCAAAATGGCTTATAAAATAATCATACAAGCAATAAACAGGCTCCCAAACGAAGAAGTTGAGCTAAAAAGGCACAACTAAAATGGCAGGCAAAAAATTGGTAGGCTATTTATTAGTACACTTTTGCACTGAACCACTCTGCTTGGCAATTACTGTTTAAAATAACACAAAGATAATATTTGTGAGTGGTTTCCTGCTTATTTTAACCTAACAAATCAAATATGCTTAGCATTATTTCCTTCCTGCTCAGCAGCTGTGTAAACTTGGGTCATGTCTTGCTTGGCTGTATTTTCAAGTCTGTGGGATAACTTTGCTTACTATTAACGAAGCACACAATGCTTTCACATGCTTGAGTGCTAGGACTGTCAGCGCAAGCGGAGTCTGTTGGGTAGCGGCTTGGGTAATGTTTAGTAAAAAAAGCTATCGCATAGCCTTGAATTCAAGACTATGTCTTCCTCTTCTTAGGGCTGCCTTGTACAACACCACTGCATGATCTCAAACCTACTTCATTCATATATTATTTCTTTCACAATAAGAGACCAGGGCCCAATTTCACTGAGCTGCTTAAGCAGAAATTATTGCTTAACAATTGCGTGCTAAGCGGAAATGAGCAGGATACCAATCACAAATTGTACAGATTACGTGGCAGTTTGGCTGGTAACCTTACTACTCTGGTAAGCATATTTTTGTTGTGCTTAGCTCTTTTTGTGCTTCAGCAACACAATGAAATGGGGCCACCGAGAGGTAAGACAAAACCAAAGAGTAAACACAACCTTTAAAAAATAATTTAAGAGGCATATAGTCAGAAAATATATATAGACTACATCCTTTTGAAGATCGAACGGCTAATCATGCATTATTTTTTCTTTCATAATTTTTGATTTTGTTGTTAAAAACAGACAAGTATAAAGTCACAAAATGGAATACTATTTTTCTAGTTAATGCTACTAACTACTATAATTATTACCGCTCTCACACTCTCAAGAAAATAACACACAAAAAAACAGCACCTACATTCTTCTAATCTGTCATTTCAAAGACGATAATGATTGCTTACACGGCTTAGCCCAAGATTTTTTTAATTACTGAAAAACACTCAAATAGCTGATAGTAATAATATGTCCTGATTTAACCATTTTGTAAATTCCTGATTGCATCACTAGGACAAATTACCTTGCTGAGAACTTGAGCAAGATACTTTACAATGTATGCCATAAAAAAATGTTTAAAATTAAGGGGGGAGGGATAGACTTCATGTCTCCCAGGCGCATTCGTTTCTTTGATTTCAATGAGTTTATACACAAAGATACTGCCTTGGTGAAATCAACTCAAGTTCTTGGCCTAATTTTATTCTGCTCAACAGCTTTATCAAATTGGGCCCTGATCAGTTTTTTTTTTACGCTTGGTGTTGGTTAAATGCTTGAAGCCACCAGCCAGAAACCTAAGTAAAAGTTTTTGTAAGGGGGCAAAATAATAACCTCTGTGCCACGACAGGCCCAAGAGTGTGATGAGGAAATCGCCTCCATGCTCCAGGGCCCAAATTTAATAACATAGAATGAGAAAAATCAACCATTACTTCTTAAAGGCAGTGGACACTATTGGTAATTACTCAAAATAATTATTAGCATAAAACCTTTCTTGGTGACGAGTAATGGGGAGAGGTTGATGGTATAAAACTTTGTGAGAAACGGCTCCCTCTGAAGTGCCATAGTTTTCGAGAAAGAAGTAATTTTCCACGAATTTGATTTTGAGACCTCAGATTTAGAACTTGAGGTCTCGAAATCAACCATCTAAACGCACACAACTTCGTGTGTTTTTTTCTTTTATTATTATCTCACAAGTTCGATGACCGATTGAGCTCAAATTGTCACAGGTTTCTTATTTTATGCATATGTTGAGATACACTAACTGTGAAGGCTAGTCTTTGATAATTACCAATAGTGTCCACTGCCTTTAATACACACAAAATCGTCACACACTTACTGCCCGAGTGCAGCACAATCATTCTGATTAGCCTTATTTGCATATTCAATAATAACAAGAATAACATGCCTAATATATTTACAAAAGATTGAATTATGAGTGCAATGATTATTTGCTTAAATACAAAGCGACTATTTACTTTCCATTTATAATCAAATGTTATCATATGAATCATTTACATAGCCAAGCTTTTTGACAAAGCACGATTACAACAAATAATTAGTGTATTAACAACTTCTTTTTACGCAACCGTATTTAGGATCAAGTGCATAAAAAACATTTACAGTTCAATCCTGAAGTCTAAGTGATACCTCCTCATACCTCACAGCCCTACTTTAAAGGAATATGCTATGGATCGGTATAGTTGGTCCATGAAAAGCATTTGAAACTGTTTGTTATGAAAGCGATATGGCTAGAATGTTTTTTTAATGTAGAATATTTGATGATCCACACTAATATGCCTCGAAATTGCCTGACTTTCCGTTTACTTAGCGAACTAACTTAATCGGTCATTTTATGGAGTCAAAAAACGTGTGAGTTCACAACGTATAAGGAAACTTTGCAATTTTGAGGCATATTTTTGTAAGTTATTATATTCTGTTTTTAAAACATCCTTCTAACCATGCTTCTTATAACAGGTTTTAACTCCTTCATAGACCAACTCGCCCAATTCAAAGCAACATGTCCCTTTAATTAAAGCCCAACAAACCACTTACAATTTACATCCTCCTTTAAACAGAAAAAATTTCTACCATTTTCACTATATTGGCATAAAAAATACAATTCCGCATAATAGCCAGTTTTTTTTAAAGACCCCTGATGGGTTTCTGCCATTTTTAGTTTTTAGGTTTTAGTTTTTAAATAATTATTATTCATATTTTTTTTTACAAAAAGGGGTTCTGTATGTTGAGTTTATCTGCCTAGAAAATGGAATGGCATGTAACATAAAAAGTGCTGTACAAGTTATAAGGGATTGATTTTTGAAATAGGGTGCTGTATTATGAGGGTGCTTTTTGGAGGCTAGGTGGCAACAGACTAACGGGGTAAATCAATAGGAGACTTTCCAACGCTAGGCGGCAGCAGACATACCGGGTAAATTTCCATTGTTTACGTAGTTCTGAACATGCGCATAATTCTGAGAACAATGGATTTACCCGGTAAGTCTGCTGCCCTCTATCGTCCCAGAAAGTTTCCAATTGTTCTTTGGTTATGTGCACATGTCCAGAACAAGGTAAACAATGGTAATTTACCTGGTAAGTCTGCTGCCACCTAGCGTTGGAAAGTCTCCTATTTACCTGGTAAGTCTGCTGTAACGTAGCATTCCAAAGCAAAAAAAAAACGTTTGGCACAAACCATTCTGCAAGTGGGGGAATCCTTTCAACCTCTTTAAAACAGTATCATCTTGTTAAATTGTGGCACTGATCTGTGGCTAATACAAATATTAGTAGTGTCTAAAACATTTGAAAAGGGGTTGTTTAAAACTTTCACAACAATATGCTGACAGTATAAAACATCGCCGAAAAAACCCCAGGTTTATTTTCACCTCCTACATAAAATGCTGACCTTGACGAAGATTGAAGTTCAATGGTTAAAATGAATACAAAATATATGAAAGAGTTTTTTCCATTTTTATCGTGTTTACGACAAAATCAAACCAGTTGGAATCTTCCAGAGTTTTGTTGGTAAAGGTTTGGTTCTTACAAAATCTGAACAACAAAAAGTACAAACTGTTATATATAAAAAAGTGTGTAGTGATTCAGTTTCATCAAACAGTTTTTGAGCTATTGAAATCATTAGTAAAAGGTGGAAACTTATTTGAGCAAATAACCTGAGAAACTGATAACATTTGTAAGCGCTTCTACCAAGGAAAGGACTGTCTCTAAATGGGGAACTTCAGACACTAGGTGGCAGCAGACACGATACCTAGGCCCAACTTCATTAAAACTGTAAAGCAGCAAATACTGCGAAGCAAAAAATGACAGGGCACCGGTCATAACAATATGATTGACATGACATTTTGGTCGGTAACCTGTTTGTCACTTTGTACTTAGAAATTTTGAGTACTTGACCACTTTATGAAATCGAGGTTCTAGTCATTCTGAGCATGCGCATATTTTCGCAAACAATGGGTTTATTCGGCAAGTCTTCTACCACCTAGCTTTTCCAATAATTACAGACACACATGATTATCTTTAGAGTTACTCAATCACGTCACACACAAGTGTGGGGTCAAAGGTCAGAATTTATAAACTCGCTTTGCTGAGGTAAAAACACAACTGAAAAATACCTGAAACTTCCACCGGGGACTGAAAGAGTAAAGGCCCGGTCAACCAGGCCCTGATATTGAGAATGAAAACGATAATCGATTGGTTGAATAAAGCTAGAGTGTATTCTGCGTGGAGCAATTCAACCAATATAATGCGTTTTCTTCGCTCATTATCATTTTCGATATCACTGCAGTGTGACCCGGCCTTTATTCTTTCGGTTAGTAGTCTTATAAAACTAGATTACACGTGTTTTTTAAGATGCCTTCATGCTCAAGTCCTGCGCAGTCTCCTCATTGCTAAATTAAAATAGTATTCAGACTGCATCAATCATCCTACAAACAAAAAGCCACAATAAATAATTTAAATTAAAACTTATAAATGCCAGGGTCGAAAAAAAAATACCACATAGCTTCCAGTGCGTACCAACACTAGGCATACGCAACAAAGTGCGCCCTCTACAAATGGCACACAAGATATAAAGAAATGCAGAATTTGACGCTGTTGCGTACCCTCTGCAATGAAAACCAAACCTTCTCTTATGTTTGCATATTTCTACGGTAGAAAGCTTGACTGTACTTTGTATTACTCTCACTGCAAGCACAGCCGATTGGCTCATACCCTGTTAGCATCAATTGAGCTTGGTGCTCATGACGAAATATGGCCATGCTCGGGCTAGATCTGGGCCCAATTTCATATCGCTGCTTAGCGACCGATTTAGTGCTTACTGTGCAATCTTTATTTCATAGCGGTGCTAACTGTAAGCACATGAAAAGGCATGCTAACGCACGAAAATAAATGACGTCACAATGCAAATCCACGGTAAAAACGCAATATGGCCGCCCAATTTGTGAAATGTGAAATACGCTAAGGCTTAAGCAAATTTTTCTGCTACAGTAAGCACGCAAACTTGCTTACCGTTAAGCAGCGCTATGAAATAGGGCCCTGAACTGGCAGCTGCTATGGCTTCCTCTTCGGCTACGACTACAGCTGTGGCTGCAGCTACAGCCAATGACAGCCTTGGCTTCAACACATATTCGTGCGCTGATCCAGCTGCCGATTCGGAAATGGCCTTTCACTGTTTTGAAATTAACCATGCAGCACATGTACACGATTAAATCGCATGAATTAGGGCACCTTTCACTGTTGACTGCTTCCCTTCTATTAAAATCACTGTATGTTTGAAACCATAATCTTGATTGTACACACACAAAGGACCGTGAAAACAAATTTACAATTCATCAATTACTTATGCAAATCAAATTGTTGCTGAATATGTACACATAAACTCCATATGGACAAGACAGCCAGGAAAAACAAACAAATTAAACGATTGCACAACAAAAAAAGTTGCAAAAATTTTACAAAATGCCATATCCCCTAGTGAATCCAATAGTAGAAAAGTATAAACAAAATACAACAATTTTGTGCGAGCAATATGTGACAGTCCATGGCCAAACAACATATGAACACCCGGACTACAAACTACATTGTAGGTCTATTAATAGATCAAACAGAAGGGCTTTCAAATAACACCCAATGAGAGGACATGCGGCAAGTCGTTCACTACAGAATGTCGTCTGCATTTTTTTAGGCAGTGTTACAGAACTGCCGGCATGCATTTTGTTGTGGGACTAATATTAATAAACATAATATTTGATTCCATGCTCCTTTCTCTTTCTCTAAAAATACTCGTGGAGCAAAACAGAAATTGATCATTTCTTGTTTCATCGACAAAAAGATGAATTTAGGATGATTGTAGAATCACAAATATATTTTGTGTTTGTTACAGATTTATCTCCACTCTACGTCATTGCGAATTTGATGAAGGAACAGTATGTTAACAGCCAATTAACTATCTAAAAAACGCGTCAATGGCCGATGAGATAATTATTTATTGAGTCATAAATATGTATAAAATTATTTTACATACAACCATGGTTTATAATATCGCGTCGGTGCTTTCTATTTTTTTACACAGCAACACATGCTATTATCACAGGAAAAAAAAAAAATTCTGGTACACAGACTCTTGCAAATGTACAAAAAATATCTTTACAATCATGATTCAAAAATCCATCAATTCGTAAGATACCTAAAAATTCCCTAAATGACATACGCAGATTCCCCCCGCCCACCCTCGCTAAATTTCTAAAACTTCTAAAACCCCACATTCCCTGAAGAGGAGAACGCTTCCACATTTTATCTCTGATGCGCTAGGAAGAGTTTTATTTTACACAATTAAATTATGTGCGTCTCGATTACTGACCACATTGATGAAGAGCGCCCCCTAATGGCCATCCTTGCCATTCTTCACGTCTTTATGTGGCCTGCGTTGTTTCAGGCTGTCTCCGTTCTTGGCTGACCCCTCAACAACACTATTAAAAATAAAAATAAAAATAAACTATGAAAAGACAGTATTAATGGAACAGTAATACTAATGACTAATGCAAGGTGCCGAGATAATGGGAAAGACCAACAAGACCACAGGGCTTCTATCTCAAAACAAATTAGTGGACCAGAATTTTGTGCGCAACCAGAATAGACCGTATTGAATATGACGTCACGCGGCTCAAATATCTGACCTACAAGATGCGTGTGCGTGCGTGTGTGCGTGCATGTACCGTATAAATCAAACCGGGCATGTTGCGTGCTGCGTGCTTCGAATGATGTACGTTATTTGGACAAGATGGCGACTTTTCATAGCAAAAAGGGGTTATTCAATACGGTCTATTGAAATGAGAAATTCCTATGTGGTAGGAGATTCTGTACTGTGCACAAACTACTTCTGATAGCGCCCTCACTTGAATCATCCTCCCCCCAGCCCATGTTAATATAGAGCATTTGATTCAGGACGGGAGGAGAAAGGGGCAGGTAAGGTAGCAGACAAATTGAATTGCGCATGCGCGAAAACAGAACATGTCTCTGTCGTGCAGAGTTTGAAAATGGTCTTGGGGAGAAATGACGTCCAGTCTGTAAGTGGTGTCATAATATCAGGAGTGAGAGTCGTTACTAACGAAAAAGTCTGAAACTTGGATACAAATTCAAAAGGTATGTTGAAATGATGGGATTTCTACCTTTTGGTGACCCCTGGGGTTATATATTCCAATGAGCTTTTGGGAACAGTATCCAAAGCACTAGAGAAGTAGACCAATGAGCAGGATTTCTTTATTTGTGAAAAAAATATTGTCTCATTTTCTTCACCATGCCGACATAAAAACTCTGAATTCAGCCAAAAGTCTGAACATTCTCATCCCTGTAATATGTACACCTTGTTATGGTTGATATGCACTGCACTAACTGTGGTATGAAAGTATGAAAGTGCAAAGACAGTATTAATGATAGTAATAATACTATTTCTTCTATAGCGCATTTTACAATAACGTTTCAATGCGCTTACTTTGTGATATTTGAAAACCGGGGTCAGTCTTTTTAAGTGACTTTGTTTGGAGACTGTAAATAAAAATAAAAACACTTACCCGTTACTGACAGGCTCCTTGTCTTCAGTTTTCTGCAAAAAACTACTCTTCCTTTTTAATGCTGTAAATTCTTCATCTTCTTCTTCCCTGATGTCTTCCAGCTCCTGCATCTGACCGGTCGCGATCTTCACCAAGAAGACCAAAATAAACTGAAACAAAATCAATACACATTCTCATCAATGCATCCTTGTGGACCATATTTAATAACAATACTAGTTTCTTATAACGTACTTTACCACACACCAAGGTACATGTCAAAGCGCCCAGCATTATTTCATGCAAGGAATGTGGAGCTATGTTTTAAAAAAGCATGACACCTATTCCTTTATAGCACCATGTAATGGTTTACATATGCAAGGTGCTATCTTTTGATCAAGCCAGGAACACCGGGGTGAACACCTTCTCTTTACGATAAGTGCACTGGGTTCACTTATGTGCATTACACAACACACGGGACTTACAGCTTTACATCCCATCTGAAGGGCAGGGCACAGCAATAATGATATACATGTAAGTGTCTAACTAAAGGACACAAATATCATGACAGGGACTAAAATCCACACACTGCTGATCAGAAACACCAGGCTCGAGTCCGGTGCTCTTATCTGCTCAGCCAAGAAACGCCATTCTTTTGTTCTCTCCTTTGTTCCTGCACTTAACAGTTTTCCATAGACTTTTTACTTTAGGTGCACAGAACTAATGTGGTGACATTCAAACTATGGGCTTGCAACAAAAGGGACAATAGGTCCATGATAGCTATCACAAAGGAAAACAATGGAATCCTTGTTGTGAGAACAATAAGCTGAACAAAGGAGGGGCCACGATCAGAGGTCATTACACATGCCAACTTACAGGGTACTTTTAACAATCGAACAATGCTTCCTCACAAGGTTTTCTTTATATAGGATTTGAGGCATTGCATGGTGAGGTATCAATGTAAATTTGGTTTGCGGTAACACCATGTGTGTATCTACTTGCCAGGTAGAGTTGTTCTTAGGGAACTGTCTTACTTTATTCTACTGCCGTGGAGTAGATAATCGGAGGTTCGGGAGACTTCTCAGTTCTGAAGAGAACTGTCCTGCTTTTTAACTATTACCAGGGCGGATGGTATAGAAATTAGACTGGACTACTACTTTAGCTTATAGGATCGTAATTAACTGTACTGCCGCGGAGTCAGTTCTGAAATTGGTCTCAACGTTTCGACTAGCTTGCTCTAGTCATCGTCAGGAGACTGTTTTCTTTGTTCTAATGATATCACAATAGAATAAAAGGTCATCACATTGTCCCTTTCTTTGTTAAACTTGGTCTCCACAGAGATATTCTTTAGAACAACAACAAGTCCCCAAAACTGAGCATGCAAAATAATGTGTGATTGTTCCCCAATTCACATTCGAATGATTTACCCTAAAAATTCTCAATCAGGTTATCAAAATGTCCAGGCAATTTTTCTGTAGCAAACAAGTATAAAGATACTGAGAAACAGTGCTATTCTTTACACATCTCTGTAGGTGTTTTATTTAGGACTCCAGCCGTCGATTTCACCAAACTCTTCCTAAGTTAGGATTAATCTTAGGACTTAGGACGGGGTCAGTTCCGTATCAAAATACGTAGAACGCATTGAACCCATCCTAAAATAGGACGGGATACTCGTCCTAACTCGAGTTAGGATTAATCCTAGCATTTTGTGAAATCGGCTGCAGCAGTCCATTTCAATAAGATAGTCTTAACTTATGACTAGTCCTGGGACTCTTTAGGAATTATTAAAAACTTAAACCTTGTCCTAAGTTAGTACCAGAAATCGTCTGAACTTGAGATACATGTAAGACTAGTCTTAACTCTTTGTGAAATCCACCTCAGACATGTCTCAAGCTTTAAATAATATGTAAACTCTTGCCAGCAAGTCCTAGGTGTGTTTCAACAAGAACTTACGGTAAACCAGTAGATGTCCATCGCCTGTAGTGTCCATAACATAGCGTTAAACTCAACGCCGAATGGGAGATGATTGTCGTAGTAAACTTTGGCGGTCGATGGGAGGATTGAGTACAGAACCTTTAGAGGGAACCAGTACATGCGCAACAAGAACCTACAAATAAGAAGGTCAACACACTGATTATTCATTTATACTGTGCAAGTTTCATGTGCCAAATAGATTTGAAAGGGAGTTGAACATACTTCGAGCAGGTGACTTGAGCAGCGAAGCTAAAAACTTGACAGTGATAAGCAAAATGAGCAGGAAACCAGTCACAATCCGTACACGTGACATGGTAATATTGCTGGTAACCTTTTTCTGTCAAGCATAATTTTGTTTTGCTTAGCTAATTTGCTTTGCTTTTAAGCAGCTCAATGACAATAGGACTTGGTCTATACACTTTGGAAATGCTATTAAGTTGAGTTGCAAAAGTGTCTCACCACGACGTCGAGAAAAACACAAAACCAGCGTTGGCCATCCACTCGTGACTCTTGTAGTATGTGCCGTCTCTCCGAACCTTAAAGTAAATATTGATCTTGGAGAACTCCAGGCAGATATCGCAGAAGTCATGACAGAAGATTACAAGAATACCAATGTTATGATACCTAAGACGGATAAAGGAAGGAAAACAATGTATTATTATTATTTCCATTATTATTATAAATTTTGGTTTCACCCAAAATACACCAACGTGTGTTTAGCACGGTATACTCAGTACTTTCCCCCCCCCCCCGAGTCCTGTGAAAAATATCACAGGCATGTTACTCGGTCAGGATTCGAACCCACGACCTTTGCATTTCTAGAGCAGTGTCTTACCAACTACACCATCGAGATTGCCCGGTAGCTAGAGGCAGTTAGAATCCTATATTTTAGCAGCGGGTACATGTACTACAACGATTCAATACATGGAAATTATGGGTAAGCCCAAATTTATATTCTTTGTCCCCGATGCAAATTTCCATCAATTTAACTATTATTTTTCTGACCATTTCTGGTAATGACACCCAGGATGCCTTAGAAGTGAAGTTAATCACCGCAGCACGCAAGCCCAAAGAAACCTGTAAACAAAGGTGCTTGCTATATGAACCAGAAACACTTGTACTCTTATACAATAAGTGTTCTGGGTTCTTTTAGGTGCACTCCCCAACCCTAGTACATTGTGCAATACATTCTACCCATCATACCTCAGCATGACCCCCAGTTCTCAGAGTTCTCTTTTACCACACTTTCTTTTTACCATGCCACTCAGATGGTCTGCAAGGGAAAAGACTGCACGAGTGCCTGATCACTATCATTTCCCCATAAAGCCACGATCACTGCCTCACTGACAGACTCATTCTTCCACTTCCTTCACCACTACCCCCCCCCCCAAACCTTGCCCCCTCTCTCTCTCTCTTCTAGTAGTGCGACAAATGACAGACTGCTGAGGAGTTGAATCCCGAGTTGCAATAACAAATACATACTGTGCAGAATTGCCTCTAGTTGCGTGAAGAGGATTGGCTGTACTTTTTACACCAGTGACTTCTCCATCAACTTGCGACCAATATCAAGGGGTTTTAATAATGGCTTTTGCCCTCGTTTCATTATTCTTGATTGTTGAAGAAGTCAGTAGTCTAGAAGACTTACAGACTCTGTGCATCATCCAGATGGACAATACTACAGGTTTGAACACAATTTGTGCTTTACTCTTTTGAGAAAATTTGAAGATGTAAGTAAATTTTTGAGAAAATTCTACTCTCTGGAAGAAATCCAAAAGCACACCCCAAGAGGGCACTGTGTGTCTGCGCGTATAATGAGTGAACTAACCTAGCTGCATACGAGAAGCCGATGAGACTGAGTGTGAGTACATGATGCAGGACGAGCATTGCCGAGTCCTTCCGCCAGACATCCAGGAATATGGTGGCGAAGAAACAGTGCAGATAAAAGCTGCACTGGATTGCATAGGCCCAGTACGTTAACGAGGGCACCTCAATGCCTGGATACCACCCTGTAAGATAACCAAGATACAAAAATAAGAGTCCGGTTTTGCAATTTTTTTTAATTTTTTTTTTTTAATGTTGATCTCTTTTGTCGAGTAGCTATGTTGGCTAATAAAAAAAGACACACTTTCATAAATTCTGTAAACACAAAAACTTGCTAAGCAAAAAAAAATATTGCTTCGCTCAAAAATCTTACCAGCCAAACGATGATACAGCTACCATTGCTGCAACTGGTACCCAACACATGTCATGCTTAGCAAAGCAATTTGCTCAGAAGAATTGCCTGCCTAACAGCTGTATGAATTTGGGCCCTGATAAGTTGCTGTAAAATATGTTATGGGGCAATCATTGCTGAAGTGCAAGTTTAGGTTTTCAAACTGTTCACGCTATGAGGCCATGCAATAAGTTGAATGGCCTCATCAGCTTCATGTGTCTGAGGTCAATGCACAGTGAACAATATTTTTGATATATTCTTGGGGAAATCTGTGGTGGGCAGCACTGTGTATTTTTCTCAAGTGCTGGGTGAAAATTTTATCATATCAACAGCTTCATTGCTTCTCACTAAATAAGTTTTTAGGGTAATTAATTTTGAGGGTATTGAACAATTTCACTTGTACTCCATTAAACTAAAGGTCTTAGAGGATAGTTACATACATTAAATGTATTTTGCCATAGCAACTAAGAGTGCACTAACGTACCTTTGAAGACAGATGGTGGATCCCCAAAGATATCAAACTCGGCGGTAAAGACAACGTAAGCCACAAAGGACCAAGACGTGGCGTAGAAAAACAAGCGCCAGGCACTTTCTGGCATCTTCTCGATGCTGCCCTGCACTAGATTACAGGCAATGGCGGCTGGCTGTTGGGGAGAAAAAGAACGAGCGAAAAAGACATTGTTTAAATCAACTCATGGGAATTACTTTTGCGTGGGATTACAAACCAACTTGCTTCGGGAAGGAAGTCAGGCAAGATGGAAAAAGGGAGATCAGGGAATTACTAATGCAACTATTTTTTATGAAACGTGAAATTTCAAGCGATTCCGGGCGAGAAATTATAATTTTAAGTGCTTACATTTTGGCTTGAATAAAGTTTACTTCCTGTGCTTCATCAACACAGAGCGTAACGCTAAAGTGAGCGTTGTTGTCACAAGATTTCTTTGATTGGTGACGAGGAAAGGGCAAAGAACTTGGGTGTAAGCATTCTAACTTAACAGTGGTCTGGCTGGCTGGTTCAGTGTTGAAGAGCATCCCCAGGCCTGATACTTCGCAATTGCCTCCGTTGCCCTTTGTCATTGCCTTGGTGCCCTTGAAATGCTCCAGTGGAAATTTACAATTTCCTCATAGGGTGCCCTTTTCCAGAGAGAAATTGCCTTGGTGCCCTTGCCCTTTCAAAAACGAAGCATACAGCCCTGCATCCCCCATTAAATTTAAAAGCTGGACTAGTGAAAAAGCTGACGGACTAGTCAGATGACAAGTTAACTGGTCCTACATTGAAGCTGTTACTAAAAAAGTAACATGTGTAAGGGCAAACTCTAGGTGTGCGGCATAATGACTGAGAACATACACATATGTACAAATATTTTTCTTTAGTTCCTTGTTGCCCACCAAATGCAATAAGTAACAAACCTGGGAAAATTTTGACTCAATTGGTCATAATAGTTGCAATAACAATGAAAAAACACCCATGTTGCATAGAACTGTGTGCTTTCAGATTCCCCCCCAAAAAAGGCTTCGGGCCTGAATCGTTTCTCAGATTCACATTTTTGATGGATCGCTGGATGGATTCTTTCCTAATGCCCTTATCGGAGACCTGTTCCTTTCACATTATCAAGCTTAGATTTTGCAAAGATGGATGAGACTGCAATGTCATGAGGCCGTTTCATCTCTATCAGGGGAGCCGTGAGTTGGACCGGGTATGGGTCAATGAACCAGGGATGTGATAGGCTGTTGAAAACAAAAATGAACTATGAGCGCAAAGCGTGAAAGGTTGCAAGTGTGAAAAGCTTGTGAGTGTGAAAGCTAGCGGGTACAAAGCCTGCCTCCATACATTTATCTTTGAAAGCCCTACTCATGGTTTGGTCTTCGTTTTCTAATGAATTTGGTCTATTAGTTATTAAATATGTATATTTTTTTCTAAACATTTACGATTAAAAACGAAGAAATCACATCCCTGATGATCGGCCGCTTAGGGCTTTCCAATGGTCTGATTGTGCTCCAGACAGACACACAACCGTAAAAAAAAAAAAAAAAACGCGTCATAAGGGGCCTGTAAATGTCAATGTATTTATGTGGGGGGCCAAATTGAGTTTCATCTGACAAAAACAAATTATTAATGGCTAGAAAGAAGAAAACAAGCTTTTTGATCAAAATAAATTGTATTAATGGTACATAACTTTTAAGTGTTGCACAAGTGGACTCACAGTCTATTGAAATCAGCACTCAGAGATTGTATGTAAACTTCTCAAAGGTATTTGTATGTGTAGTGCAACCAAACACAATGTCCCTTTTCTTGATGAATATATAATAAATAGACGATATTGTCTGTTGTTTTCTAAATAAGTAATCTAAGACCACCTTTTTGGACTAAACAGTCTTTAACCCGTCCCACACAGGAAAGACCAGATTTGTCTGGGTTAATGCCGCGACACTGGAGAACACAGTAATTTCGACTTCCAATATTATGCGGGTCAAATCAGATACTCTGTATACATGTACATGGTATGTTTTCCCATCTACCCACGCCTGGAATTACACACAAGCCATGGAGGCCATGCCCCTGGTCTTGGCCTTGGTGCCCTTTAAAAGTTTCCCATTGACTTGAAGATTTTCTAATGGAAGTGCCCTTTGCAAAATGAAAATAGCCTTGCCCTTTCAAAGATGAAAATCAAGGCGTGCATCTAGCCATGGTGGTCCCTCTTTAAAGGTATCGCTGAAGCAGGACGAAGGTGATTGGAACAGGCTGATTGGCCAGATTTCCGATAGCCACGTCCAATCGTGGAGGTAGAAACCATAAAATTGTTGAATCAGATATGTAAGGAGTTCCTTGTGCATTTTATATGGGTGTTAATTCAGTGTTTTTCTTTAGGGGTTTGTATCCAATTCCTCCTTGCAGTGAGACTGTTGTTTCGCATTCAACAATTTTGGTTAAAATCATTAAAATCTTCATGATATATCGTCAAATTTGCAATATTTACCCGACGATATATCGCCAGTCAAAATTTGTTTGATATCATCCAGGCTTAGTACCAAGGTTCAGAAGATGAAAATTTATCATTAAATTTCTAACAGACTAGAGCAATGAATGAGTGGAAAGACCTTGGCTTTATTAGTCTTAGATGCCAATACGCTTTGCTTATCAGGGAGGCAAATTCTTCTCATTGATTATTTACTCAAACACTGATACAATGTACTGGTTGTTCACTGTAGCTACAGACAAACAAGGGCTCATTACACATGGTGTGAGCAGTGTCCTCTATGGTGTGAGCAAATACGTCAGGTACATGTAAAGGAAGACTTGCTTGATGTGTGTTCAGTGAAGAAACTACATGCACAATGCACACTAGTTACTACATGTTATAACACATATATACGAGGTTCATTTGTTTTTTCTTTCATCCAATGCTTGGTTACATATTGTACACTTTGTACATGATGTACATTGTACATTGAGTACAAATTGCATACAGTGTGCTGAGGATAGCCAAGCTTGGAATTTCATCTTTGAGAGGGCAAGATAATTTTTCATTTTGTGAAGGGCACTTTCCATTGGTAAAATCTTGGAAGTCAACAGGGAAACGTTTGAAGGGGCACCGAGGCGAAGACCAGGGCACTGTTAAGCAAAGCACTTTAGTAAGAGTCATCTTAAGATGAGTTGTCAAATTTGCCAAAGTGATAAATTTGTATTGTGATTTGTTTTAAGACATCCTTGTTTGCTTATCCATTAAACATAATTATTAGCATAAAACCTCACTTGGTAACGAGTAATGGGGAGAGGTTGATAGTATTAGTATAAAACATTGTGAGAAACAGCTCACTCTGAAGTGACGTAGTTTTCGAGAAAGAAGTAATTTTTCCACAAATTTGATTCCGAGACCTCAGGTTTAGAATTTGAGGTCACGAAATCAAGCATCTGAAACCACACAACTTCGTGTGACCAGGGTATTTCTTTCTTTCATTATTATCTCGCAACTTCGACGACCAATTGAGCTCAAGTTTTCACAGGTTGATTATTTTATGCATATGGTGAGATACACCAAGTGACAAGACTGGTCTTTGACAATTACCAATAGCGTCCAGCCGTCGATTTCACAAAGAGTTAGGACTCATCTTATCTCCAGTTAGGACGAGTAACTCGTCCTATACTCGTCCTAACTTAGGATTAATCTTAAGGTCTGCATGCTACAGTGCAGGGTTGGGACTCGTCCTAAGTCATAAGATTAATCCTAAGTTAGCAAGAGTTTTGTGAAATCAACGGCTGTGTCTCTAAAAACTTTCTGAATTGTAACGTCTTGGAGCTTTCATATCTACAAACCCAGGCCCAGCAAGCCATTTTCAATTTTTTGTTTTGTTTACATCCCAAATCTCACCCCTTATTTACAGTGATGTGACGACCAGCGTGCGCATGTTCAGTGTAAGTAAAATTTCATACATGTATTTTCATGTACAGCCACAAGCCTGCTATGATCATGATGACGAACCCCTTTAATCAATGACTTATTTTTGAACTTTTTATGATGAACAAAGCAAGAAAATACGTAACACATGGGCATCCCTGGCCTGTCTGAAGTCAACCACGTGGTTCAAACTATGTGTAGTGTGTGGGTGAAAAAAAAATTATGCACATAACACTAATAACCTGCCATAGAGTTGGCCTTTCTCCATGATGGTACACATTTAGCATCACACTCCATGGGAGGGAACCATGGGTGACACTGTCTGGCCAGAAGCCAGTAAAACACACGAGGACCAATCAAACCTCACTCCAAGTGGTCCCGCTGTCTAGTTCAATGTTGAAAAACATCCCTATTTCATGTTAAGTACATGTATTGACAAGTAAGAAAGCTGGCCGACTTATGACAGGCTAAATGGGTCCTGCCAGCTACACTATATTACTGAAAAAGTTACTGTAAATGTACATGTAATGACAATCCCCGCCATTATCTTTTCAGTAACATACACATGCCCATACAGTGGGGAAAAGCCCTCTCTGTGCATTCTTTGTGTGCGCCACAGACACACTCGTTTGTATGGTACAAATTTAACATACATGATACTCGTACATTTTACAATTACGTTGCAGCAAGAAAGTTGCATGTAAAACTGTATTATGAACCAATGCAGTCCCTTTGTCATCTTATACATTGTCATCCATCATATTAACGTAATACATGTAGACAGTGTATTGTAAGTAAATACGTGTACTTTTCCCTTGTTTAAAATACATCCAAAATTGCTGTTGATAATAATAATATTGAAGTCTTATATAGCGCACTTATCAACCAAACAAGGTACTCAATTCTGAGTATATACAAACTTTCAGAAAGATAGGTTATTGCAGAGATGAATTCTGAGACCCAATTATTTAGCACCTTATAAGGGTTTACAAGGTGCTACAGTGCATTAGGCAGCCACAACCAGGAATACCGGGGGGAACCCCTTCTCTTTTCGATTCAAGTGCACTGGGTTCTTTTACATGCGTTACACAACACATGGGACCACCGGCTTTATGTCCCATCCATAGCAACCCATCCATACATGTAATGCTGCATTAGTCCAGCTCTGTAATGTAACTGATATGAAGCATGCCATACGTAAATATACAAAGATGTAAAAGATTGTCATTAAAGAAAGCACTCACAAAGTAAACAGAATTTCAGATGTATACATGTGGTACTATCATTGCTGGGTCATACATGTTCTAAATTGTATTGCAGTTAACGCTTGGTTAATTTCAAACTGTACTTTGAATTGCAGTCATTACAATTGTTTTTATGTATTTTTTAAGCTGTCATTTATTATTAGCCTTCAAGAAAGCCTCTGCTGGGGTCAAAACGTCAAGCCACTTACTTATTTAAATCCATTAATGCCAAACGTCCTTTTGGTTGATAAGCTGTTTGCTAACACTACATGTAATTCTGTTTTCTTAAGTTGCTTTTTAATCAAACATTTTAGCTTTAAGTGGTTGCCAATATTAATGGAAATAATAATTTAATAATAATCCTACAAAACCAATAATGTTCTTTCTCGTCAAATTGCAGTTTACCCCTCGAGCATTATTGTCCATAGAATATTTTGATGACAGACAGATAAAGTGCCTCTTTGCACACTATGTAGTAAATATACAATAATTTCTTTATCAATTAAGTCACTGACAATCAACTGTGAGGCTGTTTTTGTGGCTACATCACCATGAGGCTAAAATTAAAATTATAATTTTTTGTCTTTGTCCAACTGACTGTTATTTGTTATTTGCGTCGTAACCCAAATTTTTGTAACGTTTTTTTTTTCATAATAAAATAATTTGTTTCTTAAAATACCAACAACAAAGTGTTGAAATGAAAGAAACTATAATTTTATTGATTATTTAGTTTACCAACCCACAGTGTTTACATTCCTGACTTTTTATTTTGGTGAAATTTCAGAGTTAACTGCAGAAGTGCTATCCACTTATCAGCTGGTAGGCCTACATGTACATGTAGCTGCTATAAAGCATTCATCTCAATATCAACAACATAACATCTTGTTATAGGCCTAACTGTGGTCCTTTCTCCATGGTCGACCCATGCTCTTTGGTTGAACCGACATTGTATAAATGTACCTTTTAAGGACCCTCTATAGACAAACAAACAATTTGTTTTCTTTAGTCTGATGCATTCAAGCATAAGATGGCTTGTATTCAATCAGCAAAAGCCATAGAGCTGCAGAGGCCAATTTTGGACATGGCCTTGCATACATGTATAGAGCATGGAGGAGAGTTAGCGGTCCTATGGCATCACATACGTTCTAGCACTCCACACAAAGCTGTGTGTACTGTATTACGATAGTTGCAACATGAAGAGAACAATTTTCTTTGGTCATCGTGGTTGCTGGATGCAATTTTTGAGTCTGGTACCCTGCCTGCACATGTTCATTTTATGGATGGAAATGGCTTCTAATCGCCAGTTGCCACATTTTTCTCAATACACAGATCCGCACCTGGATGTAACAATTACAATAATATGCATGCTATAATTATGTCTGCTGGCCTGAAAAAAATCTAGGGACTGGTCAGTCAAAATTTACACCAAGTGGTCCAGCTGGGTGATTCAGGGTTGAAAAGCAATCCTACTCATTATGAAATATGGAGGGTGGACTACAGCTACATGTATGAATCAGGAAGCTAAACTGATCCATTGGCTAGTCATTGATTGAGTTAAGAGCAGACCCTGCATGCATTTAATGCATCATGAACTGCATGTCCTTTCCCAACCGACATTCCATGGTCCAGCACACACACACATATTGCATGGTGCCTGTACTTGCTATTAAATGCAGGCCCGATACTTCACTGAAGCAACTAAATCCCGGTTCATACTTCCTGCGAATGCGAAGCGAATTTGATGTAAATTTGACGTCACAACCCTCCTTTCGCAGCGATATTCGCGAGTGAGTTGGGCAAAGTTGAACTGCTGCGAATTATTCGTTGCGAATTTGTGACGTATCGCATTTTCATTCGCAGGAAGTATGAACCGGGCTTAAGGCTATTGCCTCGAGTAACATGCCTGTGATTTTGTTTATAGAGCTCAGGAAAGCATTGAGTATGCAGTGCTAACACACATCGGTGTATACATGATTGGGTAAAACCGACATTTAATATATTCTTTACCCCAGTGCAAATTAACAATATCAATATTAAATTCACCAACCTCCAAATAAAAACTCCTAGTATTGTCATAAACCACCTACAAAGTATCTGCTTTGCAAATTGTGTACAAATTGAAACAATGATGCACTGAGAAAATTGCTTACATGTAGCTGTGTAAACTATAGATGGCACACTTTGTTGTGAAACACTTGTATTGTTTCTTTTTACCTTCACTGATAATAAAAGCACCCCAGCCCATACACGGGTCTTAAAAGTTGATAAAAAAAAACCCAAACCATAACATCGGCACCTTACTGGGAAGAAATTTTGACCCATGGCCTTCAACAATTCTAGCACAGCCTTTATACCACACCTGAGTTACCTCAAAGTTCATGTTGTTTTGGCTTAAAATGGTCGACAAAAAGAGAAAACCTTTTGGGAGCAAGTTTTCATTATATGCAAATCAGGGGTTCTACCGTGTTGACTTGGGGCATGCAGTTGTGTATGTATTCCACCACGTGTGTTTTCGTACTACTGTAGCTGCACAACATTACATTTCGTCATCACTCGTTTCCAAAGGCATGACCTTCAAAATGTGATCACTTATTAGTACAGAAATGTGTAGGCCTACATGTATTGTATACTATGGATTAATTTCACAGTGCTGCTTATTTTAAAGAGGGATTCCTAATAAAAAGTCAGTTTTATTATCCACTCATTTTCTAACGGACAGAGTCCTTACATGATGAAGAAATCAAAATAAAAAGTCTCTCACCTTTTATGTTAAAATTGTGTAAAATGTCAGTGTTTGACACCCTTCACTAGTGCTGGGGGAATAGTGAAATTTTGGTATTCGGATACCGCTGGCCAACTATCCGAAATTAACCGGATATTCGAATAGTTTTTTTCGCCGCTAGAGGGCGCTATTTTTTTTTTTTTTTTTTTAATTGCCGCTAGAGGGCGCTGTTCATTTGTGAATGAGATCTTATGGGCGGATTGATATTAGTTTAAGACAGTGTCACTCGGTTCATTCATAAAAATAACCGGATCTAATTTAAAGATGGCGATTTGCTTTTTGTCTTGATCGTGATTGACTCTACATGAAGGAAAACTTTTGTAATCTTTGAACAAATTACGTCAGAAATGTCATTGTGTTAACTCTTCACGGAGGTGAGCATAGTTAGATACTTAATTTATGCTGTTTTATGCTGTCTTAATAGAAGTTTCATAAGAATTCAGACAAAACATTCCTATCAGTTGTCGCCCGACGTCCGCGGAAAAGGCATTCGCGGTTACGGATAGGAAAACCTATTCGCCATTAACCGGATATTCGAATAATTCGCCTAGGTATATCCTTCACATTCAAGTTTGGTCAAAATCAAAAAAGTTTCAAGCCGTCATATAAAACTTACTGTACATAAATGCAAGAGTGAGTAATGTTTGTAATTAAAAAATAAATAAAAATTAGGTTCATTCCTGAAACTGAATTGACCTTTTTACTTTATAAAAAGTTCCTCTTTAGAAAAATAAGGGCCCCTTTTCTTTTGATCCGATGTCGTCATGTTTTTCGCTATGAATATCAGAAAAATATTATTAGTTTTACTCAATCACTATTGTGTGCTAGGCTCTGTATACATTTATTTGTAGTTTTCCCCAGAGTCCTGAGAAAAAAGGGGAAAAAACCATTGAACCCATGACTGTTGCCACCCACTGCCTTTTCCAAGGTCCTGGGTTCAAATCCTACTCGCATCTGGCATTATATTCGGTCCTTTGGAAACAGAAGGAAGATTCATCGACAATAAGGCTGACCTACAACATACACACTTGGGTAAACAAAAACGAATATCACAAAGGAATATCATGCCAGCATAATATGCCTGTGAATTTTTTTGACAGGGCTCAGGAAGGTACCCAATGTACATTGTACAATGCACAGTGCTTACACACATGTATCCGTGTACAGGTCAAACACAATTAGTATTCTTTGTCGCTGATGCAAATTTGATAGCGTCAAATCTATTATAATTTCACTCTGCATCCAGCTTGTTGTCGTTTGACCTTGATTTTTTGTTTGTTTAATAACCACCCTTCCAAAGAACCCTAAAATCATGGGGGTTTGTAGTCTATGCTCAACAATAACAAAAATCACATGTACCAGCAAATAACTGCTGAACATTGCTCCTTCAACACCGAAGCTGTTAAATTTGATGATTAAACAAAGTCATACCATGGGCTGGGAATACTTGAGATGGTCTGACCAAGCTTTCAATCAATAATGTACATCCACGGTAATGTAGCTACAATAATATAACAGTACACACAATATTATAAGTTATCACACAAGCGCGAGTGGAATACAGAAAAATGTAGCGCTTCCTGCATCCCATATCCAACAAGGCCAAAGTATTCCACGAGTGCGTGTGTGATAACGTATTAAAAAATATACTGTAACTTGGACGGTTTCAAGTCTCTGATTGGTCAAAACCCGGTCACGTGTGGGAGTGTTAACGGTGGTATAAAGACCGGCTTTGGAAAATAGCGAATAAGTGGCCACTAAATCAGCATATATTTTGTAAACCTTGCGGGTTGCACTGTATCGCACGCTTATTTATATCCCTGTTAGTTTCATTGCAATTTCGCGCACTTACATGCACATCACTTTTGTGTTTAATATTTTTCTAAGGGTCTGCTAGTTTTAACTGCTGTTTTCTTTGCATAATGTGCACATTTTTGTGCACTTTTTTGTTAATGTGTGGCATACCATATAATGGTTTTTATATTATAATATTTTTTGTACAACGTAACGTACTGTGATTGTGTATTGTAAATATGCAGGTACATGTAGTTTAGGCAATAGCATCATACGCTTTGTACTGCAGACACGTATGTACTGTACATTATGCAATTTCGATGGGAGTGATTTCATTGAATTGATGAGTTTTCAGGCCTGATACTTCACAGAGGCAACGAAGGCGATTGCCTCCGTGTCCCCTGGTCATTGCCTTGGTGCCCTTGAAATGCTCCAGTACAAGTTTGCAATTTCATCATAGGGTGCCCTTTACCAAGAAGAAAATGCCTTGGTGCCCTTGCCCTTTCAAAAACAAAGCATACAGCCCTGAGTTTTGCATTATTAAACACGTTTTTTCCATATGAATGCTAGTATTGATAACACAGAGCAAATGATGATATTTTTCAGTCAGACTTACATGTAACTGGTTCTTTTCTTGTAGCATTTGCAATACTAGTACATATACAATGAAAAAAGGTTCACTGCATGTACATGTGCACCAAAGACTATACAAAGTACATGTACATACAATTAATACATTACTTACTACATGCTAAATCTAAAATACCAAGTAACATCTTATTATCAAGATTCTATTAGTTGACCTAATTGAAGAAAAACATCATTCTTCTCCACTAATAATTTGTACAGCCCTGATACTTCACGACGGCAATTGCCGTCGTTGCCCCTACCGATTGCCGCAATGCCCTTCAAAAACCCAATTTTTCACGGCAATGATTGCCGTGCCCTTTTCTCATCATTGCCGCCGTGCCCTTCCTCCCGAAAACAAATTATATTCAACGTTGTCAAAGTTCGAAAATAAGCCAAAAAGTCCCGATGTCTGTGTAAATTTCACGCAACGACATAGACCCCAATTTCACGCACGTAAGGCACAACAGCAGATTTCAGGCCCGTTAGTCATTGTTCTTTGCGTGCGACAAAAAATACTCGAAACATCGAACGCTAGAGGGCGTTTCGGAACAAAGCGATAGCGTGAGATTAAATGACCTCTAGTGGTAAAATTACGCGTACCAACGCTAAACGCCTTGAGACAAAGACTCGACGTGTCTGTGCATGCTGGGATAGTGGTTTTCCCCATGCTTGGTACATATGATGTACCATCATGTACAGCATAGTCGTCGCGCACTGCATGCATTTATTCTGTCAACATCGTGTCAAAGTGGAGCAGTTACGTGGGAATTTTAGCGTCTCTACGAAAAACTACACAACGTGCATGACCAATAGTAGGATTACGTATGAACAAAAATTATTTATTGTGTATTGTAAGTAGTTGTTCTTTATTTTGTTGAATTAGATGAATGCTTTCTTTTTTCATTGGGTAACAGTTAGAAAATGGACAAATTGGAAGAACTATTTTTTACAGGCAACTCGGAGGTTTTTTTTCAAACTGCCGTCGTGCCCTTCGCAACTTTTTATGATTGCCGTGATGCCCTTCCAAATTTTTAAAAAATTGCCTTGGTGCCCTAAATTTTTACAAAAAGTCAAGGCAAAACTGCCGTGCCCCTTAAAAGCCGAAGTATCAGGGCTGTTTGTAGATAAACAGCTTTAAATAAAAGTAAGTAATGTAAAGGGCTCATTATTTGTACATCTTTCTCCCATCTCTCGTTTTTGATCCTAGCCAATTTCTATGCACAGTACGTTAATGTACTCCAATTATGTGTACCAAGGCAACTACTTAGGCCTCCATGCCCCGGGTCATTGCCTTGGTGCCATTGAACTCCTCATCAAATTACAATTTCCTCATACATGTAGGGTGCCCTTTAGTACCATGGAGAAAATGCCTTGGTGCCCTTGCCCTAAGCTTACTGTACAGGCCTAGTTGACACTATCTTGCACTGATTGTTCATGTACTCAGTTCTAGATGTGTTTCAGCTTACAATTTCAGCCTGATAACTTACTATTGTTCCACAGCCAAAGTTCAACTGAGATTGATCAAAATAATAAATTTCTTATCACCCTATCCTTTGGTCTTGGGGTATTACGCCACAATGGACTGTGCTTATATTCTATAATCTCCGACCCTACAATCCACACAATATCTTGATCAAGAGGGCACTATCTGAAACAAGCCAGCGGTTTTGTAAACCACAGGGCACAGATTTCCCTTTAGCTAGTGTGTGGGTAGGAATAGGCCGTTGCTCTGCAAAATGAGCGCTGGGAAAAGATGATGAAGTGGATCAACACACTCCCCTTTGAAGGGAACGTGGGTAGCAAATGGGAATTATTCAATCAAGTTTGCAAAGGTCCTGTTTACAGCACATTTTAGTCATTGGGACATTCTGAGTTCATTTTGTTAGAATCAACAGAGGGATAATGTTAATTGCAGACAGAAACTGTACACAAATCATGTAGGCACTAAGGTTCCTAAAACTACATAGTAGAACACTCTTAGTTTTAGATTGGAGGGGGGGGGGTGGTACCAATACCTGCCAGCACAGCAAATTAGGCCCATTACTTGGAGGTAGTGTGAGACCTTGACTGTTATGAAGAACAAGTCTGACGATCCCTTACTATAATTACTTCCTTGATGCACAATTTGAATACAATCTTACTGTAGGAACATTGACTGCATAGTGTGTACCTTTAAAGCAAGGAAGCCTTTTTATGTTTCTGGTAATGAAACAACATAACAAATAAATCACTGTGATTTTGTGAGCTCACACAGGAGGAAACCTGTAAACAAGGGTGCTTGCTACCACACCATACATAGTACACCAGGGTTAACCCTTTCTCTACCACGAAGTGCACTACCACTAGTGCACTAGGATCTAAATGCAAATTCATAAATCCTAAATGTACATTCATAAATACCCCAGAAAGTTTCTCTACTCCTATTGGTGTCGGGCTCGTCACGTAGGAGTGTTTAAACGGTTGATAATGACCAGCTGGAGCTGTTTATAACCGGCTGGCTTCCGCGTGTCGGGCACGCAAGATTATCACGCGGAACCAATTCATAGCTATTAGTACGACGTGTAATCTAAGCGCGCCGCGTACATACAACCCACACGACAACGACCCTGCCGGTTTTAAATGGCCGTTTAAGTACTCGTTCCTACCCTTTTGTTCCCTTAGGGTACGTTCAGACGTGGGGTTAAACTAGTCCTTAATCCAAACTTTGACCCACTGAGCTTGGCTAAACTAAACCGAAAAAATTGGTGGACTAGCCTAACTTAGCCCAGGTTTTACGACCAACCCCCCGCTGCGAGGCCCAGTAAACCATCGTTGGAACGCAACTGACCTGCTACTTCTGGACCTTAACCTTCCTTCCTTGTCTTTGCTCCATTGGGTTCTTGGCCAGTAAACAGT
Organism: Asterias rubens; assembly: GCF_902459465.1. Lineage (NCBI taxonomy): Eukaryota > Metazoa > Echinodermata > Asteroidea > Forcipulatida > Asteriidae > Asterias > Asterias rubens. Next base: position 6,927,897 of record NC_047064.1, on the reverse strand, counting down.
GATTAAGTTTGCTTAAATAATGAAAGTCCTCGGCTTCACAACCAAAATAAATGAAATGAAATTAAACTTATTTTATTCTGCATGTAAATCTGGAAAGGAGGAAACCATTTTCCTTGACCCGGAAACTCACAATTTTAGTACTGACTTAAAGTACTTCAACAGGAAACTAACCACTAGAGGACCAAGGCAGAAAAGAGGGCCTCCGATATTCATAGACTAAATGATGGACATGTAGTGTGCTTGGAAAGCGCTTATAATTGGACTGCCGAGAAGAAGGTTAATCAACTGTCAAAATTACGGAAATTCTTGAAAGCCAATCTGACAAATCAACTTTCTTCCCAGATTTAGTGTACTACAATTATTGATTTACCATCAGGCAAGGCAACTAAATACGTACATGAATGCATACTTTGCAGTGCAATGTTGGCATCATTATGACATGGCACATGCACCTGTAGACCTTCATCATTTTTCTTGGCTTTTTCTCCACTCCACATTTTTTATTTATTTTATATTTGATTTCAGACACCCTATCCAACAGCGCAAGCGCCAATAACAGGATTGATAAAAACATTAAGCTACGTAATAACATTAAATTACACAAAAACATGTAAAACCAAGGCTGGAATAAGAAATAGTCTGGTACCCTTTAAGTTTATGTGCAATTATTATAATGATTTAATACAAAGAAATACTGTTATCAGATATCCCAGGGAACATGATTACCAAGGTGGTGGGGTAGCACGACAAAGGTCTATTGTACAAAACATTTGTTGTTTAGAAATTCAAAAGAAAATTCAGTTGTTATGCCTCTTTGTTCTACATTTATCTTGTGATGCTACACTGTAGAACAATGAAAAACAAACACAACATATAAACACAAACAGGAAACACAAGATTCAATTGGAATTCAAGTTCATTGGTTTCCTTTTCAAACTAATCTTTCAACACATGGACCAGAGTGCATTATAATAATGTATAACACAATGTGGACCAACTATATTCTGAACGTAGAGGCCTTCGTTTTTAGAAGACAGTTTTAATAAAACCAGTCTCACTCTAATTTGGCCATCACATTTCATTAAACATGATGGTAGTGTACATGAAGCCTGTACTTTAGCAAGGCATAATTATGTGCAGTACACATAGCTTTAAGTATACACAAGGTACCAGTCAGCCTTCTATACACTGTATGCTTTCAAGAACAAAAGTGTGCAAAGCTAGTACATGAACAATCATGCGTGATATTTGGTCCTCAGAAAAAAAGTAGGAATATTTTGTTAGCACAAAGGCTGGCCTACTTGTTCATACACTGTATCATAAATGATTTTCAGGCTATTATCTCCACAGTAATAATAGTTTTTCATTTTGTCCAATAGGAAACAAAATCAGCAGTCAGACTTTAGAGCACAGCACATAGTGTAGGAAAAATGTGGCTGCCTTTATGATCGATTGTTTTAAATGCTGAATAAGTCAAATGCTGAATAAATCAACAGTTTTTGTGTTTTAGACATTTATTTCAATATTGGCAACAACAAACAAAAGCATCAAATGCAATTCAAGCATTAGGCCTATACAGGCTACAACATCAATTGAAACATAATTATAACATGGCTAAAGACACTCTGTTGCCAAATCGCACACTACTTACATACACTGGCAGGCTGTGGAAATAACTAAAAATGTATAATTTAGAAAGCACAATTTATGTGCATATTACGTCTACCCTTAACACCCTTACGGAAACACTGTTCTTAAAGAAAGGACACGAAGCATGGTCTGATTCACAAGTCAGCTTAGCACTGCACCACTACTACAAAGTGTGTGACCATGGATTCCGACTGTGTGTGTAGGTGAAATTAATGAATAAATTCGCCATTAGTGACTCAGTCAGACCATTACTGTGCACGCTACGCATCCACATGTCATGTGTCCACCAATAAAAAAAAATGAAAAAATTAAGGTTGAAGGAGTAAACGATCTGATAGACCGACTAAGCTCTCTGTACAATGTAATCATACTGGACATCATCTGGAGTGTCTTTAGTTAAATGAATAGCTCAATTGTTATGTAACTTATTGAACTTTAGGCTGTAGTACATGTACACACACACACATACAAACAGTGTACAAACGTTGCAGAGTAATGGATGCATGTCTTCCGTATTAGATTACACTAATGGTATTCTTCATTATTTCCTTCACCGTTGTGAGTTACAGTGCACACGAAGATTTGAAAAATGTTTGGTACATAACAATGGACTTGTTCAATCATAAGCTCCCCGCTTAAATTTGAATACCTGTGACTAATAGAGACAATTGCTACATCACGTACAGGCAAGATTCTTAAACAAGGTTTTAAACAGCCATATCACGGCGGGGTCGTGCCATGTGATAGCGGCTTGGTCCTTTACTGCAAGACCTTGACCTTGCAGCACATGTAGGTTTTCAAAAGATTTAGTAACTTTTTAAAATTCCTTTTCACCTTAAAATTATTCAATAATTTTTACAGTGTGAAAAAATATGTGAATGCTCAAACCTCAGCTTGCTTTGGCTGTTTCTATCCATGATGTTGAATATTTATACATTAAGTAGCTCATCGTGCAAAGTTTAAATTGCGTGCTTACATTATAAACTATTAAACTCAAGTACCAAACTTGTAGACAAACTTATGCAACCTAACAACTTAAATTGGGCTACGAAATTTGCGCGCTCTGCGCAATCATCTAATAGTGCCCTCTTTTGACTCAAATTCCTTTGCACTGTTTGATAAGATCTGGTGAATGCAGAATCAAAAGTTCATATGTGATACAGTTACAGGCCTGAAATTTCATCTTTGATAGATTTTATTTTGCAAGGGGCACTTCTATTTGAAAATCGCAAAGACAAATGAGAAACTTTTAAAGGGGCACCAAGGCCTTGACCAGGGAACAGAGGCCATGGCCTCTGTGAAATTCAGTTGTTTCTATATGAGTACCCTACAAATTTACAAAACTCCTGCAGTTGATTAGTATCAAATGGTTGGTCAATTCGCTGGTAAATTTAGCAAAGTTTAATTCGACATGCATCAACCAAAAAGTTTAGTCTTCTGGACAACCTGATTTCGCAAGAACATCATTCTTGGTTAAAATGGTGGCATCACAGTCACAAGATGGATCCAGGAAGAAACAACATGGGTATTTCAAAATGAATACAATCTAGTCAATTAACAATCAAGGTTGAATACATACACAGCCTTCACCTGAAATCACTACAACTCAGGTCAATACACCTGATATCATTTCCATTGTAAGTTCCTGTTGCCCGCAATTGTTATTGTTTCGTTTGAAGGATGTTGAAACTTTTTAAATAGAGCAGTAACAAAATTACAAGGGCATTTCATTTTGTATTTTACAGATTAACTAGCAACCTGATCACTGGTTATTTTGTTCTACTTTTCAAAAGAGGTGTCCTTTTACATAAATAGAGAGAATGCCTGTTGTGTTCTTGCCCTTTGAATAGACTTGTGGAGCTTTTGTTTAAATTCAGGGTTTGTCCTTAACTTTTTTCCAGCCTAGCCAGAAGGTTAGCTTAAAATCCTGTCCCTGGTCCACATTTTAAATGGAATGCATTTGACCAGTGGTCAAACCTGTTACTTGGGTGAACACTGAACAGTAGAACTATTTATAATTTGACCTTCCACCACACTCCATCAGACCAGACTGAAACAGTGAAATGAATGCTTCTGATCAAGTTAATCCTGTTTGGAATTTCCTCCATAGAAACTGCAATTTACAACACAGACATTATTTACTTGCAAGTTGCAGTGCTTTATTATAGTGCCCTGTCACTAACTACAGGAATACTATAGACTGGAAAATCTGATGGCTGATCATGCATATCACTGTTGTAGACATGGTTCATTATGACATAAACTGCAGTTTGTCCATTAAATATGCATACAAATACAGGTTGCACGCTGCGATGCGATCAATGGTGTTTTGTGTTAAAATACATAAAGAGAAAGGGAAATGACAGATTCAATTTTGCGATGTGCTCAATCAGTCCTTAATGTGAGTGGAGAACAAAATTACAAACAGGTCTCTAACCTCACCTTTCAGTGTAAAATTTGTGAATATATTCAAAACATCTGATGACCTAACTTTGAGAAAAATGTGTCACTGGATTTTATGATGTATTGGTTCATTCCTGACTTTTGATAATATTTTATAAAAATGGCCTTGAATTTGACCTTTTGACTGATGAATAATTCCTCCTCAGAAAGTAAAGATCCATTTAGTTGTTGAAATCCAATTTCGCTCTGAAAAAGTCAAGTATTTTTAAATCAAACTCTATTCTGTTTCCATACTTCATAAAAATTTCCAAACAACATGGTACATAACTAAAACATTGATCATAGATTAGAAGTAACTCCCAAGGGGGAAGATGGCACCCAAGTTGGAGAGGGGGCGCAAATGGCACTTGAAGGGAAGTTGGCAATTGCACCAAAAGGGGGAGGGGCATTTAAATGGCACCGGGGCTTCGCCTCGGGTGCCATTTGCCCCAACAGTTTATAAAACACCATGAACCCCTGTGTGCTACAATTGTGAACACTAATTGGATGCAATCTGTTGCCATCTTCCAACATTATAAACAACAAAATCGGCAGAGTTTAAAAAAAAACCCAGGAGAACAGCGACTATGGCCGGCTGGGGATCGTTGAAAGAAATATTGATTCTTTCATATTTCATAATTACAACCACATACCCAGGGCAATTTCTAATAACATTGTTCAAGAAGATTGAAACAACCATTGACATGAATGATCAAAGCTTAGTGTAGAGTCTCTGTCCTTGCTCTATGATCAAAATGTACCTTTTGGGGTACATTACTCATACTTGGTACTTTGTTAGTTAATCCCTTTACAGCCCCATTTGAATGTACGTACATGCATCTCTAGCACATTGCGTGATTGGTTCTTGACCAATAACAATTCACATTCCAAGTTAAAATCTTTTGAGAGGGCAAGGGAGCAAGGCCATTTTCATTTTGTTGAAAGGAGCACTTCCTTTCCATTGTAAAATCTTATTGTCTATGGGAAACTCTTGAAATTTGAATGGGCACCAAGGACAAGACAAGGGCAACAGGTAAAAAATGTTCTTTCTACATATGTTTAACATCTAGCGAGCTCATTTTTCAACTGCTGAACAACATATCAAACGTACAGTTTCTGCTCTGCTGTAGTGTTTTATATTATACTGCTCATTGTCCTGTTGGTTGGAATATCTCTACCCCTACTAGAACTATGAGGTTTTGTTCCGCTTTGGTCTCCACTAGACGATAGTGCAATGAAACCTCATATAGTTCTAGGAGTAGACTATCTCGGTACTACAGTTTCCCGTTTCAAATGTGCTGTGGACGAAGCGGTAGTTGTCGTAAAACAACAATGCTATGTGTGGGAGAGAATAATTCCCTTCTCCCTCCTGCACACATGTTGGTTTTCAATCATATTCATACATTATTAAAATATTAAATTAAATGTTAATGATTTTATTTATTAGAGTGGATAACTTTCCATATGGCGCCACCACTTGTTCACTCTTTTTTTACAAACAGGGACATCTCATTGAGGTAAATAAGATACTATATTATTTCATATCGAATGAAAAAGTGGTGGCGCCATACGGAAACTTTTCCAAGTGGTGGTGCCATACGGAAACTTTTCCATTAGAGATTTCAGAATTTTAGAAACGAAAACATACAATTACAATCAATTATTTTTATCAAGATCTTCAAAATTCAATTCAACTACAAAATCAAAAGGGGGACAACATCAATCAACACAAAACCGAATATAACAGACTTCAAGCAACAATTATCTCAAAACCAGGGTAAAGTGTACCCAGATAATAATATCAGATGATAAAAATATTCACCTTGAAGACCGACCATGTTAGAAGATACCGTAGCAGCGTCCATGTGATCGCCAAAACCACGACCAAATACAGATCGCTCCAATTCGCCTTGCAGTAGGTACGAACTTCGCCCGCAAAACCATCCGGATGGACGGGTTCTGTGCGGTAATACTCGGGCATCTCAGTTACGAACATCTTGACTAACCCATAGTAGTCCGGGTAGAAGAAAAAGTCCTCCAAAAACGGCATCTTTGTGTGGAATTTCGGTTAAAATGTTCAGTGAAATTTATCGTCAGTTCTCACTACTCTAACTCCGGTCTCACACAATACGTTTACCCGTTTAGCACATGGGGGGCCGGGCATGCAACACACATGCATGATGATTCACTGTACAAAAGTGAGGCGTGACCTAGCTAGTCTCACATTGTTCTATATCGAATACATGTAGTTGAAAATTATCAGTCGATTCAGTAGCAGTATCGATACTGGGCATGGGGCATTGTCGTTTGATGATGGGGGCGGGGCATTTTTTTCTGTACAGCAAAATTGCCACTGTCGTAGTGCTTTTGGAGAAATTGTGTTCTTCTAAAATCGAAAAAAAAAAAAGGAATCCTTGATTTTTTTGTTTAAATTAGGAACCTTATTGAGGATGGTTATTTAAAAGTGCAGAAAAAAATGAGGGGGGGGGGCATTGTTAGAAACAAATATGCGATTTATTGTCTGAAATCCTGCTGCCAATTTTGTTTTATTAAAGAAATAATAAAGCAACAAACAAACTCGATATCAGTGCTGATAGTCCAGAGGAAAATACTGCCATGTAAATTTAACAAGCACCTGCTCGCGATTGAGACAATCATCAAGGCGTTCCGGCTTTCCACTAAGCTTCGCCCACCGCGCACGTGAGCAAGACACGTGTACGAGCACTCCAAACGCCATTCTGCACGATTCTGCTGCGCGTGCCAAATATACGCGCACGCATGACCGAGTTTGTCCGACCACAATCATTGCTGTGATTGGTCACATGGGTGAACGCGCACAATTTGATTGACAGGCCGGATCGGTCCATTAACCTTCAACTACAAAGAGATGTGACTTTAGTAGGGATACAAAACCTAAAAACTTGAGCTTTATATAAAAATGCACAAATTGGCAAAAGATCATACAATTAATTATGAAATATTTGAATCTTTCCGAAATACTCTTTATTATGGATGAATGGATTGTGTTTTGGTTAAAGGCAGTGGACACTATTGGAAATTGTCAAAGACTAGCCTTCACAGTTGGTGTATCTCAATATGCATAAAATAACTAACCTGTGAAAATTTGAGCTCAATCGGTCATCGAAGTTGCGAGATAATAATGAAAGAAAAAACACCCTTGTCATACGAAGTTGTGTGCGTTTAGATGGTTTATTTCGAGACCTCAAGTTCTAAACTTGCGGTCTCGAAATCAAATTCCTGGAAAATTACTTCTTTCTCGAAAACTATAGCACTTCAGAGGGAGCCGTTTCTCACAATGTTTCATACCATCAACCTCTCCCCATTACTCGTCACCAAGACAGGTTTTATGCTAAAAATTATTTTGAGTAATTACCAATAGTGTCCACTGCCTTTAAGTACTATCTGTTCAGTTGAAATGTAACATTTCCCATTCTAATTCTCAAGATTCATTTTTACTATGTGGAAATCACGTAAATTAACAAACATAACAAAACAAAATTTGCAACAAATGCTAAGAGTAGCTCCGCTACCAGCATGGTTGTATTTTATCGGACCCAACACACACAATAATGCACACACCCACAACCCACAACTACCGGTAACTTTACCATCAACAACAAAGGTTTTCTGAACAACAGTAACTAGACACATGGAAACCATAGAGGGATTTTTGCCCAAAAATAGCAGCAGTATCGATTTTACCGACCCGATTCACCTATACTCGGTTATCAGTATCGCAATCAAAGCGTATTAGGAAAGATCCCGACCTCTCTGTTTTTTGTGTTTACATCACAACCTCGCGACCGCCGACATCGAACGCATGTACAAAAGCTCAGGGTTTTACTGTTCATTTAATAGTACAGAGTACTGGGTAAAAGTGCAGGACATGACAGGAGTGGTCTGTTAAAATAGAGGGCAACTTCCAAGCTTTGTCGTATTTATGTGCGTCACATGTTGGACCATGGTTGGACTACGGTCACTAAGTCATGACTCATATAAAGCGGAATGTGTTTTCGCAATCGCTATGGAAATGGTTATATATTTTGTGTTGAAAGGGGTAAGGGAGAACAATGTGGTGTTGGCACACTGCTCCTACCTAGCCCACATTGTTGAACTGTAAATGGCTCCGCTTTTAACATCGGTCTCATCACTGTCGCCATAATAATGTCGCCAGTGATGAGACCGTAGTTAATAGCGGGGCCATTTACAGCTCAACAAGGTGGGCTACACTGCTCCGTGCTTGGACCCTTTAACCGACAACTGAACTTACTTTTCTTTTCCTTGATCGGAAGTCAATTCTTTGGGGATATAGCTGCGCCTTAGTAAGGGGAAACATAAATACGATTCTTTGAAGCTCTTTATATACTTTTTATGTTTCTCGTGTTTTCAACCGGCCACACCCACCCTGCCCACACCCACCCCAGTAAACCCCCCCCCTACATATTGTGCTTCGTGAACATCCGAGGCTGTTTTATTTTGTGGTCTGGCTGACACACGTTCACGAGTTGTTTTTCCACGCAAGGTTTACTCCAAAGATCTCTCTATATAATGACCTTCATATAGCCAAGGAATCACACACATTGACCTTTCAATTCAATTTAATTCAAAATTATTTTTATTTCCATACTTCATGAGTACAAACAATGTTTTATAAGGAATGACCAATAAGTTAAGCTATATAATGAGGGTGGGAAAAACATAAATAGAGTATGGAGGCATCATCTGGAAGCCGAGGCTTACAGAATTTTGTTTCATATAAAGTGGTTTTGATAAAGTGAAAGTGTTTATTTCAGAATGATTATCTTGTGGCTAAAATTTATAACCATAATGGTCTGGGACTGCCATTTCAAACCACTTCATTTTTTTTAAAAAGCCATTGGACACTTTCGGTAAACAGTATTGTCCAAAAGCCCACACTTCGTGTATCACAACTTATATATAAAATAACAAACCTGTGAAAATTTAGGCTCAATCGGTCATCTTGAGTTGGGAGAAAATAACGGGAAAACCCACCCCTGTTTCTGCACGTTTCGCCGTGTCATGACATGTGTTTAAGATAAATCCGTAATTCTCGGTCGAGAATTGATAATTGTTTTTTCAAAAAGTAAAGCATTTCATGGAACAATATTTCAAGAGAAGTCTTTCACCATTATATTCTGTAAACACTGTGAGCTATTTGTAAATCTGTGATTTTTTTCTTTTTCTGTTCCAAAAGTGTATACCTACCTAATGGCTTTAAAGGCAGTGGACACTATTGGTAATTACTCAAAATAATTATTACCATAAAACCTTTACTTGGTAACGAGTAATGGGTAAAGGTTGATGGTATAAAACATTGTGAGAAACAGCTCCCTCTGAAGTGCCATAGTTTTTGAGAAAAAAAGTAGTTTTCCACGAAATTTATTTTGAGACCTCAGATTTAGAACTTGAGGTCTCGAAATCAACCATCTATATGCACACAACTTCGTGTGACAAGGGTTATTTTTCTTTCATTAATATTATCTCACAACTTCAAAGACCGATTGAGCAAAAATTTTCACAGGTTTGTTATTTTATGCATATGTTGAGATACACCAACTGTGAAGGCTAGTCTTTGACAATTACCAATAGTGTCCACTGCCTTTAAATGATATTTTAGGTGTATCATCTTTCAACAAGCAGATGGGGGCACTTTTGAAGACTCAAAGACAAGCAAAGACAACATGGATGTAGATTACACAGTTATTTATTACAATCAGACTTAAAGATTCAATTGTGAGAAATGTTTATTAGTATTACTGAACAGCATTTCTTTGGACATGAATATGTGCAAATTGGTTTGTTTGTCTCAAAATCAACCATCTATATGCACACAACTTCGTGTGACAAGGGTTATTTTTCTTTCATTAATATTATCTCACAACTTCAAAGACCGATTGAGCAAAAATTTTCACAGGTTTGTTATTTTATGCATATGTTGAGATACACCAACTGTGAAGGCTAGTCTTTGACAATTACCAATAGTGTCCACTGCCTTTAAATGATATTTTAGGTGTATCATCTTTCAACAAGCAGATGGGGGCACTTTTGAAGACTCAAAGACAAGCAAAGACAACATGGATGTAGATTACACAGTTATTTATTATAATCAGACTTAAAAGATTCAATTGTGAGAAATGTTTATTAGTATTACTGAACAGCATTTCTTTGGACATGAATATGTGCGAATTGGTTTGTTTGTAGACTGAAGGTACAAGACAATCACAGATAGCCCAGGTTTTTTTTACAGCACAATTAATGTGAACCAAAAAAATGGTTCTGTAGAATACAGGTATGTAGAATGCTGATAAGTGCAATAATAAAACACGTTCTTGATCTGGTGGAAAACTTTTACTGTTGTTTCTGGCTGCCTTGGCTCTAGCGTGTGTTACAGATGTGAGCTGATATGGAAAGGTTTGCGGTAACACCATGTAATGACTATCTCTAATGAGTTGGGGTGGTTCTGAAAAGAGCTGTTGGAGAAAAGAACTGTTGGAGTTGAAACCAACGGTTCTTTTCAGAACCACCCCATACTCATTAGAGATAGTCATTACATGGTGTTACCGCAAACCTTTTCATATCGTACATGTATTCCACCATGTAAAGTTTTAAATCCTACTGAGATGTGAGCTGCTCTACCAGGTTCTGAATTCGGTCTTCGAAATTACCATCCTTGTCTATTTGCAGATCATTCTCAGTATCTCTGAAGCCATCCCCATCCTTGTCTACATCAAGATCATTCTCACTATCACTGAGGCCATCGAGCTCAACAGGCAAACGTATCTGGCGACCAGTGTTGAGGAGAAATGGGCTGAACTTAGAGGACTTCTGCTTACTTGCACGATAAGCAAGAAGAACTTTCGGGATGACCTTGTCCCAGTTACTTTTTTGGTCGGTATTCTTCACCAGCAAGTTGCACAAGGTTTGATTAAACCGATCAGTAAGCCCATATGTCTTGGGGTGGTATGCTGATGTTACTTCATGTTCAATCCCAAACTTAGTGAAGACACTCTCATTTAACTCATTACAAAATTCTCTTCCCTGGTTTATAATGATTTTCGCAGGGCAACCATGTCTACACACGATATATTCGTCAATGAAATCTGCAACTCTAAAAGCTTCCTTAGCGGGGATAGCCTTTGCCTCAGGCCACTTGGTTAGATACTCAGTTGCAACAATTATATAGCGATTTCCATCATCAGATTGCACTAACGGACCAATAAGGTCTATTCCAACCAAGTCCCACGCTTTGTTGCTAACAGGAATCGGAGTTAATATTGAAGCTCTTGGCTTGTTGAGGGAGTTTTCAGGCCTGGAGTTTTGCTGAAGGCATTCATCACAGTGTTTTATAACTTCCTGTACATCAGCGCGGATTCCAACCCAGTAGTACTTTTCGGCAATTTTGTAAACCGTTTTGTTGATTCCCAGGTGTGCTCCTCCAATTCCAGCATGCAAGTTCCGCAGTATGAGATTCTTCTCATCGTCACCTCTCACAACCTGGAAGTAATCATACATGTACATGAGTTACAATTACAAAATTTATAAAATGATTGATTTTTTTAACAAATCACTAGTGCATTATTATGCCAACATTCAAATGAGTCAAAGAAACATCATCCAACCTCGAAAGTTCAAAACAAAAATACTATCTGCTAGATTGAGTTTCATTCTGCTTTAGTCACTAGATGGATCACGTGAGGTGGTTAATATTTGGGATTCTATGGTGAGCCAATTATGGGGGAAAAAAATAAAAATATTTTCAGTGAAAATGACACAATTTTATTTGGATAACTTTCCGTATGGCGCCACCACTTTTTCACTCATTTTTACAAAAAGGGATATCTCATTGAGGTAATTTAGATACTATATTATTTCATTTCAAATGAAAAAGTGGTGGCGCCATACGGAAACTTTTCCTTTTATTTTTATTAATTGCATACTGTAATAAATTCCGATAATCGTAATAAATATTGAGTCTACATTAAAGAGAAGATTGGTTTCTTATCTCCTGAAACCAAACATCTGGTCTGAAATGGGGGAAAACGAATTGTTATGAAGTGTGTGTGCTTCAAGGGGGATGGGGTGTTTTACTTTCATGGCTTATGATATCTCTGGATTCTAAATATAGTAGCCATACATAATGCCTTTTAGAACAAAAATGTAATTCAATTTGTTAAGTAGTAATTGAATATTTTTGATTTATTTTGCACGCCATACTAGCTTCTGAATATTCAATAAAATACCAACCAATGAAAGGTGTGAAAACATATGACGTTGCTCCGAAGTCGTGCATGCATCAGCACTGTTAATGGCGGACTGTCTCTCGCAATGTAAAGCCAAAAATTTAAAAATTTCAACACACCATGAATTGAAGTGTAAGTGTTTATTGTTAAAAATTGGATAGATGATTTGAAAAAAAACATTCAGTTTTTGATTGTGAACAATTTTCCTGTTATCCTTCTGAAAATACATGACACCAGAACTATTTCGGTTTCGTCCAGCTATAGCCGGACGAAACCGAAATAGTTCTAGGAGTAGTACATCCCCACCCCCATGCCGCTATTTACCCCCTCCCGCCCCGCGCTGAGCGCCCGTCAGGGCTAGCCCTAGCCCGGCCTAGGTGCCCTAGCCCCACTTGTGTGGCCAAGGATAGCATCCTTGGCCTCACAAGTGGGGCTACCGTCACGGCCATCCGTCGACTTGTCTTGACCCCAAGTCGAGTTGTCTGACGGTTGAATAAATCATCCGTCGAGTTGTCCGAACCGTCGAGTTGTCTGAACCGTCGAGTTGTCCGAACGGACGAGTTGTCCGACGGACGAGTTGTCTGGTCTCCTTAAAAACAATGAATGACTTACCTGCCGGTGGCCATAGTACAGTCGACCTGCCTCCATTCTAAATTTCTTTATCTTCCGCCGTATAACTCTTCGATCACTTCCACTGCTGTCACGCTCATAACGGCTAGCACTCGCTCCATCAGCTACTAAAAACCGGACAATATTGTCGTAAGCTTCAGGTTCCATTGTGATGACGACAGAGCTAATATGAAATACAAATTACAACGTGAAGACCGTACACTTTTAGCTTGTAAAAATAATGGCGAACGTACTTTGTCTTCCGTCGACCAATAGAGGGCGTTTAACTTTAGGACTGTTTTGCACCGGGCGGAGACGATTGCATAGTGCAACTGTGTCCGGGTGGACACGTTTGCATGATGCAAAGCCGTCTGGCGGGCATGCAATAATGTCCGCCGGATAGTATTGCATAGAGGACATAATTGCATGCAACCCCCTCTTGTGTATTGCGTCCTGAACGTCGGCAGGTGGGCGGGATCTCCAAGTAAACTAGTAGACTGCTATCTAATATTTAAAGGCAGTGGACACTATTGGTAATTACTCAAAATAATTATTATCATAAAACCTTTCTTGATTACGAGCAATAGGGAGAGGTTGATGGCATAAAACATTGTGAGAAACGGCTCCCTCTGAAGTGACATAGTTTTTGAGAAAGAAGTGATTTTCCACGAATTTGATTTTGAGACCTGAAGTTTAGAATTAATTTGAGGTCTCGAAATCAAGCATCTGAAAGCACACAACTTTTTGTGACCAGGGTGTTTTTTTTCTCATTAATATCTCGCAATTACGACAACCGATTCAGCTCAAAGGTTTGTTGTTTTATGCTTTGTTTGAGATACACCAAGTGAGAAGACTGGTCTTTGATAATAATAGTGTCCACTGTCTTTAATAACTATATTCACACAAAATCTGCGACCACCTTTTGAGAGAAAATTTTCAAAGGTTATGTTGTTTCTTGGATTATAAAACAGTCAAACGGTTCCAAACCAAAGGTAATACTTTCCCTAACGGACATGAAATAGGGACCTTCTGGAATAAACACCACCAGAAAAACAAAGTTTTCTCTTCAAAGGCAGGGTCCGGGACTTTGGGCAATGAATATCAATATCCCATTAATTTGGACTTTGTGTATCCCAACATATCAATTATCAAACCATATGAAAATTGGCTTGATTGGTCATTGAAGTTGCACACAATAATATACACCTTTTAATAGAGTTGTGTGGTTTCAGACGCCCTCTATAGAAAGGCTGCTTCCCTGAAACCTTCATCATTATTCAATTACTTCAAAGGGGGCCGTTTCTATAAAGGTTTTAATCAGCGACCTCACATTGCTCCTTAAAGGCAGTGAACACTATTGGTAATTACTCAAAATAACTATTAGCATAAAACTTAACTTGGTAATGAGTAATAGGGAGAGGTTGATGGTACAAAACATTGTGAGAAACGGCTCCCTCTGAAGTGACATAGTTTTTGAGAAAGAAGTATTTTTCCACGAATTTGATTTCGAGACCTCAAGTTTAGAATTTGAGGTCATGAAATCAACCATCTAAAAGCACACAACTTCGTGTGACAAGGGTGTTTCTTTCATTATTATCTCGCAACTTCGACGACCGATTGAGCTCAAATTTTCACAGGTTTGTTAATTTATGTATTTTTATGTTGAGATACACCAAGTGAGAAGACTGGTCTTTGACAATTACCAAGTGTCCACTGTCTTTAAGTTATTACATTATGGTCGTTATTTTTCAGAGTAGTGATCAAAAATATCCTCACTTTAAAGGCACTGGACACCTTTGTTAATTACTCAAAATAGTTGTTAGCATACAAACTTACTTGGTAACAAGTAATTAATAACTTCAGGCCCGAAGCCTTTTGTTAGACATCTGAGATCACACTCAAAGTTTGTGTCCCAATCAAAGTTTGTGCAACCAACAATGGTGCTTTTCTTTCATTAATTCTCTTGCAACTTTCGTGACCAATTGAGTCCAAATTTTTACAGCTGATTTGTTATTATTTATGCATTATGTTGGGATACACCACGTGAGAATAGGCCTACTGCATGGTCTTTGACACTTTACCAAAGGTGCCCAGTGTCTTTGAAGAGAAACTAAATGAGAAATAGAGGTGGGCAGGGCATATGAAAGGGACGACAGTAGACACACACACAAACAATTTCAAACAATATTTTTTACATTTTATAGCAAGCTCGTCACTTTATTAAAATAGACAATAGAATTAAGATCAAACACTACTTTTTTGTCCCCAATATTTATGTATATTTCATACCATACAGAAAGGCAAAAAAGCCTTCAGAACTATACATACATGTATTGTATACAGACCATCTAACATTAGCTGAAGGCCTATGTAAAAATTAACCATACTGTCAACGCCTACAGGTTTTTCTTTTGGAAAACAAAATGGGCTATATTCGGACAATATTCAAATGAAGTTGAATTGAAAAATAAAAAAACAGCAAGGGTTTTTCGTGTATTACTGTTTGGCAGTCACTTTTGAGAAAAGTTGGCAGGTGTGAGGATGATCCACAAATGGGTACATCATTATCCTCATTGAGAGAGGTTCTCAAATCAGGGCCTAATTTCATAGCTGCTATAATAATAATAATAGCTAAGCAAATGTTAGCAGGATACCAGTCACAGATTGTGTACATAAGATTGTAGTTTGGCTGGTAACGTTATGCTGGTAAGCATAATTTTGGTTGTGCTAAGCTATTTTTTTTCTCGAAGAAAATTGGGCCCCAAGGATAGATTAAACACTCAGTGTTGACCTCCTCTATAATGACCTTGTGAAATAATAATGAACACGCCTTTTTGAATTGTTTGAGGGTGTCACACAAGCTTCTGTGAAGTTTTAAACCCACAAATCAAATTTTTAGACTTAAAAGATATTTCTCAAAAGTTCAAATTTATACGGGTTTTATTTTACAGTTTTGGTCGTCAGTCACGATGAAAGAAGATAATGAAGAAAACAACAACAAAAGTAACATTTATACTAAATAAACAAAAATAATAAGAACAAAATAATGAATTGAAAAGGAAAAGGACAAAATCTGCTATCTTCATAATAATTGTTTACATCCGTACAAATATTGTTTGCATCAATAATTTAAGCTCTGAAAAATCTCATTTTATCCTAAAAAATAGGAACTTTAATGCATCAATTTTTTATTCTTTTATTTTCAATAAATACAGCCAATATTCAAAGCTATTACTACTAAGACAACCAAAAAAGGCCAATTCATATCTCTTTACATTCATGACATTATAACTTCATAAATTTTTAAACAAGTAGACATAAGTATGTACAACTCTTCCTTGCAAACAAATACACGAAATGCCACGTTTATTTTGGTAACATTTCTAATAATTTTTTACAGCAGTGTGCATTTGCCCTGCTACCATTTTGTTTTGTATCAACAATACTCATCTACAGACTAACGGTTCCTAAAAATGGATTCTATTTCAAAATAGTTTAAGGCATCTGACAATACGATTTAATCTGCATGCCCAACAATCTAGATTTCAGACTACTGAATCCCGTTTCCCTTTTTTTCTCTCTTTTGTTTTGTTTTACTTGCACGGTAGTTTATCAAAACTAAATCACTATCTTTTTCTTCATAAGCTTTACCAAGGGACTGGTTTAATTAAAGAACAAGAATTTTTAAAAACAAACAAACAATTTGGAAATCAAACCATAAATCATACACTTCGCCTTGATTTAACTTAAAATTGCCACCAAAAGTTAACTCTCCAAAACAAATTATAACAAAATCAAAAAAAGTTTATAAATGTTTTTTTAATAAAACCCACCACAACAACTCTCTACCTAACTTTCATTGAATAATTTACATGCAAGAGAATACTCCTCCATTATTACTAATAATTTGAAATTATGAAACAATTATCACAAATAACAAATAAAAAAATTCTATAAAAAAACTGTAGAAGAAAACAATTTTTGCTCGGGCATTTTGAGCAAATCGGCTTCATGAAGGATCACCTTAAAATCTCTTGTTTCTGAATCAATTAAAAATCAATGATTCATTGAATAACATTTGGGAAAGAACTGGTTTCTTTAAATAGGAAGAAAACAATGAAAAATAGCAAACATTACTTCATAGTAATATTCACACCTATAGAGTAATAGTATTTTAAAGCAAAGACCGAAGAATAAAAGAAAACAAAAATATATCAGGATGCCATTTTAATGACTGAAGAACCCCACAGAGAGAGAGAGACAAACAAAGTAACATATTGACCTTTGGTTGACCTACGCTTGAATCTGCACATGAATATACTAGAACACTAGAATAAACTTAAAAATGAATACTTTTAAACGAATGAATTAACTATAAATAATGTAATGGAATACATGGCTTTTACTGTAAAATTGAAACCATATTGCAACTTGACAAATCATCATTATCTAAAATGGAGACTGAACCCGCGCTTACCATGATGGCTGACAAAACAACTTAGCATATAATTGGATTCTGCTCGATGTTCAGCCATTTTGAACAGAGGTTACAATCCCATACTGTATCTTTTAAACCGCTGTTGTACTTGATGGGCTTGTCGCTTCTTTTTAGACTATAATGATTTTCGACTCTTTGGACTCGCACAAAATAATTGTTGCAAATAAGCACTTATATCAAAAATAATGAAGGAAAACACTGAAAACATTTAAGCTAATTAGCTACGATAATACCATTAACTTTATACGAAAGAATATTGGAGTAATCAGACAACAGTATAGAATTATTTCTTAATAATAATACTAATAATATAAGAACAGAGATAGATAAATGAACTTTGGATTGGATTAAATATCGCTGATAGGCTGGTTAACAGAATACTTTCATTCTATAGCTTGGGTGTATCCCCCAGCCTTTTAGCTACCAGCTGAGGGTAGCAAAGCTTGCCAGTAGTCTGGTGAACAGAATGACACAGAATGGTGGTCCAGACCGAACAGAAAGGCAATCTGTTCATTCTGTAGCTTGTATACCACTATCCCCATGCTTTTTTAGCTTCCAGTACCAGCCGATGATAGCAAAGCTGGGTGTAAAACCATTAGTCTGGTGGACAAAATGACACAGAATAGTGGTCCAGACAGAACAGAAAAGCAATCTTTTCATTCTGTAGCTTGTGTACCACTTTATTTCAAGCCTTATAGTTTCCAGTACCAGCCAATGATAGCAAAGCTGGGCAAAAAAACATTAGTCTGGTGAACAGCATGACACAGAATGGTGGTCCAGGCAGAACAGAAAGCAATACTTTCATTCTGCCGTTTAGCTACCAGCAGATAAAAGCAAAGCTGGGGCTTAAAACCATCAGTCTGGTGAACAGAATGACACAGACCGCTGGTCCAGACAGAACATAAAAGGCAATCTTTTCATTCTGTAGCTAGTGTACCGCTATCCCCCAGCCAATGGTAGCAAAGCTAGGCGTAAAAACAATCAGCCTGTTGTGAGTGGTGGAGACCACACCCAAACATAAAGGGTGTGGTATTTTAGAACACCTCGGGTGTGTTTACCAGTGAAGAGTGTGTACAAACTGATTATAGATCACTCTCGGTACAGTCACAAAACAAAACCCATACTTCAGTGAGGAGTAAAACCATAGCACACAAAGAAAAATGGCCGACGACAACGTGAATTAGAGTAATAGTTTTGTCTATAGATACAGTTGGTGCAATAACAAAACAACACCCCAAACAACTTGGGGGATGACTGAATAGTAAAGGATGACTGAATAGTTGTTCATAGTTTTCAAAATAAGATAAGAAAAAAAAACATGGTTGCTCAAATATTGGGATGGGAATAGTATATAAATGCTTTGATTACCAACTGACATTGCTAGTCATGAGAGTTTTTAAAGACCCATTACATTTTTGTTTCCCCCTTGCTCTACAAAATACTTAATTCACACACCGAGTTTACGCCAACATTAATTCAGCCTTGAAATTGCTCTTAACTCTGGGGATAAAATATCCCCACAAGTAAAAACAAAAAGCAAAGTCCTTAAAAAATTCAAGACCAAAAGAAAAAAATAATGTATCAAAGGGAGAATCTAAGTTGAAAAACATCTGTAGTTGTTCATAAACAATTGATGTTCGCCATGGTTTAAGGTACATCTGAAGCCTGTAACCGTTACTTACGACAAAGTAAGACGTTAGACAATTTGAATGACTGAAGAGAAAGACTTGGGTTAAAGGTGAGTTTGTTTTTCATAAAAGATATTTCAATATTGAACTGTATTATAGCAAGAGACCAGCCGGAGAGACGACTGTTATTTGAAATGTTACCAGAGTGTTTTTTTTTTTTAAATAAAGATTTGACCCCCAACAGTTATTACAGCTACTACTACAAGGTCCCTTGTATTTTATACATTTTCTTCTTCATAAATAAGGCAAACATCATACACTCACAAGACACAGACTGAATATCAGTTGAATTTCCTCTGTGAAAATGCCAACTTTATTATATAGAACACATTTTGTTGTCTTTTTTATCTATTTATTTTTGTAAAAATGATGATTTCTTCACACACTTTGTTACCTTACAAAGAATATACCCTGAATTGTTTTGCTTCATGATGAATAGAAGAAAACACAGCCTAGAAACAAAAATCCACCAACGAAACGACTGCTTTCATTCACCATTTGTTTCTTCTTCTCATTGAGAATCATCCTGATTGGCTCAGACCGGTAACGACCTAAACTAACATCCTATGATTGGTTAAACCTCGCTGAAAGTTCACCAATAGCAGGCTTTTTGCTTTATTTAGTTTTACATATTTTTAATATAAAGCCAAGTGCAATAGACCGTTTTGCCAAACACTTTTAAAAGAAATGCGTGTGTAAATTTGATGCTCGCCGTTTTACATGTGTTATTTTTAAATTTCCAAGCAGAAAAACTTCATCTGATTTAAATACTTCATTAATGTACAACTTCATTCAAGGCCACCAAGTCTAAAGCTGGCACAGACATCAAGTTTTGGAATAACTCCCTAAAAATAATTAATCAAAATTCTGATTCCAGGAAGAGCATAAAAAAAGTCAATGCCAATTTATGGCTCTATAAAGCACTCCTGTTAACTTCTGTTGAATGAAAGACCTTTTTTTTTGTAACTTTTTTTTTTTAACTTTTTGGGATTAAATTTTAACCTCAGCGTTTCAGAGAACTTCCTACCTGAGAAGGAAAAAAATGATCAAAGGATTCAATGATTTTCTGTACATACTCCTACAAACATCTCTTCATCCAAAATACAAAATGTAAGCAAAATACACAAATAATTTCATAAATTTGTCGTTTTATCACACACGACAAACCAACTGACGTCTCCGTAAAACTTTCTCAAGGCAAATGCCTTCGGCATTGTTTTCACCCAGAACTAAATTGTGTAAAACATCACGGTACATCTTGTAATTACTCCTCATCTTATCTATTAGATTATGTCCAACACCAATGATTATGATCATAACATGCCGACCGCTGTTTGTGTAATCTTCAAACTGCTTTGATCTTGTAACCCTGAAGAAAAAAAACTTTGCCGCCACCTGCGGCCAAAGTCACAGTGTTGTAGAAGAAAACCCAACATAGCAAGCAGCTAAGAAAGCACAAGTGTAAAAAATACAACGATGGTGTCTTGATTGCAATAAGGACTCAGCTTTGTTTGTATAGAGTCTCTCCTTTTGGAGAAGAGTGGTGGTTCTGAGAAGAGCAGGAGTTGAATAAGCCTTTTTGAGATATGGCGGACACAATGCTTCAACACTATAAAAAGGTTTGAATAAATTTGTCAGTGTACGCCCAAACCAAACAGTGCACTCCTAAAGTGTCCGCCATACCTCAAAAAGGCTAATTGGTCTGAACGCTTCGAGAATCACAATTTCTCCCGAAAAGAAAGATTTATTCAACATGCTATAGCTCATTTCTAACGAAAAATTTGAGTGAATAAACCCCGACTTGAGACCAAGTACAAACAACGAAAGCAACCCTTTTGTGGCTGTTTGCAGTCTCAGCAGAACATGCTGGTTATCGAGGTAGAAAAACTCTTTACAAAAACCCCCATACTTGCTTCTTTTAGACTCCGCGTTCCCATCCCACGGTTCAGGACACAGGGCCGCATCCATCATAATCATAATCATTGTCGTTCAAATAAAACAAGAATAAAAAACCCTTCTTTTTCTTTAAATATTATAATTGTACACCTCAAAAATATAAATTACTTGAATTTGTTTTGTTTTATCGAAATGAAGAAAAAACTGTTTCAACACCAGTTTGAAAGCCTCATATTCATGATCAAAAAAGCACTGGACTCAAAAAAGACACCAACCACTCTACACCTCAGCCAGGCGCAATTAAACCACCCCTTCCTAAAATCCCGGTCAAAATGCTTGGGCCACCCATTCGCAACATGACTGTAAATATCCTTTCCCCGTACCCCCGCTCAATGCTGATGGTAGCGCAGACCGCGCAAATAGAGCCAACATTAAAAGGGGGCATGGAGGTCATGGTGCGGGGGCCCAACGAGATATGGCCGGGATTGTAGCTCCTAGAGATTGACGTCATCATTCCCTCACGATATGACGGCCGCCGTCCGGTTGACTTCTGAAAGGCTACAGTACTGTCTGTGGGGGCAATACTGGCGACAGACGAGGAATGATCTCAAGACGTTTAGGCTGTGGAGATTGCAAAGAGACGAAGACAAGATACAAATTAATTATTGGGTAAAGAAAAAAAGAAGCAAAAAAATCAAAAATACATAAAGAAAAGAATCTGAGCTCAAATTTTTTTTATAAAGCTTGTAAGCACAAAACCTTACAAGCACAGAACAGAAACAGACTACCAGCTCAAATTAAATAAAGTTTGCATTGTTGTGGCTGGTGCCTGACTAAAATTTTGCTTAGCAAAGAAATTTCTCAATTAGTATTTTCTGCTCAGAAGCTTTATGAAATTGGGCCCTGGTGTTAAAGATACCCTGTAAAGCAGTGTTTGCTGATGGTATGCTTGATGAAATTTGAAATCCAAACTGAGTAAAATATCCGAACATTTTAAAACAACTGGACTATCTTGATCTTCATGGATGGAAAGTCTTTCATGTAATGTGACCATGACAAAATAGTTAACACCCATGTGATTAGTCAAATCTGTTGATGAAATGAATGAAGTTCAAATGTGTTAAAGTAAACAATGCATGAACCGTATTAGCGAAATAGAATCAGAAAATGATGATATTAGATGAGTATATAGTGTTCAAACACAAAATTAGTTTCCCAAAAGCATTCCGGAAGGGGGGCAGTTACGATGAACAAGAAGATAATGGAAAAGATTGAAAGTTCCAATATATTGGTAATGTTATGAAGAAAGCGCTTCTTTTCAAAATTGTCTCAAACATTTCTTCTGTACCATCCTTTGTATTTTCATTTTCCAAAACACCTCTCACAGAACTGAACTCCCAGTGCACATACACCTATTGTTCTTGTTATGTTAAATAAGTTTTGTGGTTTGAACAAATATCTCTTGTTTTTGTTGTTTTTATTTTGTATTTCTTTTACAGTCTGGATTCGTTGTAAAATTCAATTGAGAAATGCACAATTAATAAGGTATGATTAATATATTTAAAAATACAACCAATATAATACCCGCTCAGTGAGTCTGCGAGTGAAGGCCAATGACACTATATTTTGTTGTTAGTAGGCTGAGATAAAACAAGTGTGAAAATTCAGCTTTCCCCTCAAAGTTCTTTATATAAAGAGAAGGAGACAGCTCATTTTCACACTCGATGGTTTTCATGCATTCCAACAATTCAAACAAAACGTCTACAAATTTAAGATACAATTCTAGGCATGGGATTCATGCAGAGAGCAAACAAACAAAATATTTTCTATCAAAATGCAACAATTCAATCAACCAGAAACAGTTGTTGAAAAGTTCTGGTGGAGAAATCAGGAAAACAAAGTTGCCTTCTTGAGGTTATGAACTACTCTTTTATAACTGAGGGTGCTTTAACCCCTTCACGCACCATTTGATAAATTGATCATATTAGTTGATTACTTGAACCCCCCAACAACAGGTCACAATATCACCCTCGAGAGTCCTCTTTCCAATTATGAAAGCTGTGTGGTCCTGGGATCTTTCTTTTTAGTTTAACAAACCAAAATTCTGAAGAGATTCAAAAGCAGCGCACGAAAGAGCTAAATACTAAGATGTTAAAACATTATTGTGAATGCATGTAGATCAGGTTCAGGTTTGTATGTTTAGAAATTATGGTAACTCCAGAAATGGTGTCTTTGGCTTTGGCTGTTGCTGGATCACCATGGCAACATGCATTGAAGCATACGCTTCCCTTAGCAACACCCTCAGCACTAGCCACAGCCTTCAAGATTGTAATACTACGTGGACTCTGTCAACAACAGATGATATGACAGTTACTCTTGAAATGTATACATTCCAGCCTCGATGCTCGTCATTTGAATTTGAAAAAGTATTTTTCTTTTATTGGAACACCGTTACTATTGACAGGGTTAGACGCCGGTTTGACTGGCTTGCCTCTGCCTATGATTAAGACGTCAATTGAGGAGAAACGATCTAAACATGTTTATATGTCTCCTCTTGAAGACGACCATTCTTATTATGTTAGTAAGAAGCAAAGAATGATTTCATTTGTAGCAGCTTGTTAATGATGGAGGGTAAGCAATGATCAAATACGGGTGTCCAGTCACACACCCTTGCTCCTCTGTCATTTGCAATTGAACATACTGTGGGGTGACCAATTTAGACACCGAGTTTCCATTTTTTTTAAATTTTTTTTTTTATGTCCAGTTCGGATTTCCAGTATTCGTGGCATAATCAGAGAGAGCCTCCCTTCTCTCTCAATCTTCCTCCCCCAAATGAGATCAACAAATGAATACAAAATGCTTCTTGTTTCTAATCTTCCCCAAACTATGTGTTTACCCCAGCTTGCCCCCCCCTCCCCCGCCCCCAAATGAAATGTCTGGTTATACACCACTGCTCGATACCCAAATCTTGGCGTGATCTCTGCTTAACGATGTATGGATAAACTACATCTACGGATGGTGGCAACTTACTACTTCATGCCTGCCTCCTTATTCACTATGCAAACACACAAACAAACTTTATGTCTAAGCCAAAGTCTGTTTCAGAAACTACATGCAAAAATCATGCTCATGACATTCTAATTGTTTTCTTCTTTCAGTTTTTATTGTAGGTACAGACCCAGACAGGCCTTGAACTTTGCTCTTGAAGGGATACAGCATTTTTCCTCTGGTAAGGGGCACTCTATTTATGAGGAAAATGAAATTGGTATTGGAACTTTGCAAAAAGGGCATTACAGCAAAAGCACAGGGCACCACGGCAATAGCTGTGGGTGCCATGTGTTATTCGAGGGCTGCCCAGAGCGTGTGGATGCGCGTCGTTTACTAATTGGACTTCAGCCTGATGGCAATGCTAGCAGCATCCCCTCACAGTTGCTCAGAGAGCAATGGTTTGACACAACCTTTGCCGACATATGACCTATTACATGGAACCTTCTTTACTGTGACCCCTGACCCTCTCCTCCCCGATACAAAATGTTAAGGAAAGAAAGCAAACAGAGCGGGAAATTTGTGAAGAAAGCAAATTGAGCGAGAACAAAACCGCTGGCCCATCAAGTTGAGGAATTGACACAAACAAGTCTTATGGTAGTGATGAAAAACAACAGAGATTAATGAACCCCAAAATATACACCATCTAGTGCTAGGTGGAATGACTGAAGCAAAAATGAACCCAAAAATATACACCATCTAGTGCTAGGTGGAATGACTGAAGCAAAAATACATTATACAAAAAAAAGTGGCATTCTTCTATACTTTCTACTTTCTACGTAACCATGACACCCGCTAGTGTAGAAAAGGGAACTCTATCGTGATAACTAAAAAAAAAACAACAAAAGGTGGCATTCTTTTTAAGGAAAGTTTAAGTAGCCACATGCCTTGATTCAGAACTGGAATATAGGGCTAGCTGCGGTTCGGTTGATGGGTGTAACTCCGATTTGGTGGTGTGCCGGAGACGGCGAGTAGATCAACCCACCGGCTGACCATTCTATGGTTTTCTGGTAAAAAGTTACAAGGATGGAAATAGAATTGTTGTATCACACCTCAAAACTCAAGACGAGAAAAAAAAAACCACACCTCAAAGATGAAACCTCTGGCCAAATTTGACTGCGAAATAATCAAACATTATAACACTGCTTGTTTGTGTTTATTGGGGCGTAGTGTTAAGAAAAATCTCGGAATTCTGAAGTGTGTTTTGTGACCATTCTATGGTTTTCTGGTAAAAGTTACAGGATGAAAATAGAAAGCTTGGGTTAATTCAAAACCCAAGACGAAAAAAAAAACCACCTCAAAGATGAAAACCTTGCACCAAATTTGACCGCAATATAATCAAACATTATAACACTGATTTGAACAAATACTGTATGTGTTTATTGGTGGGTTGTGTTAAAAAAAATCTACGAATTCTGAAGTGTGTTTTATGAAAAAACATATAAGGATGGAAATAGAAAGCTGCCTGAATTGCTGTTGCATCACATTGCAAAACTCAAGACGAAAAATAAAAAATCCTCAAAGATCAAACCTCAGGCCAAATTTGACCGCAGAGAAATCACACCACTTAAAAAAAAAGTAGTTAATTTACAAAGGACTTGTTTTGTCCCGGGGGCTGCCGCTTATATTGTACAAAAAGCAAGGAATACACATCTCAAAGAATGCCATGCAATGTCTCCATTGTTCATTCTGCATAAAATACAAAATGCAGGCTAGAAAATCAATTCCAGTTTTAATAGTTACAAAAATAAAAACTTGATATATAGAAGTCTTGCAGGATCAACCAGGCACAAACAATAATGTCCATAAAGCAAAATCAAAGAAAGATAAAATCTTACAATATCAAAAAATAGTAAATTTGAACTAAAAATAAATGAGTTAGTCACATTCGGCATCTCATTAAAAATAATAAAAGCTTTCTGGTTTTAAATTTCTTTCCTGTCGATCAGCATTTTATTTAAAACATCACCATGGTTTCCAGGGTTGGAATCTTACCTCTCCCATGTTAGCTTTTGCAAATTCTACTCGTAAGCCACCACGGTCGCTGGACGGCAGCAATACACCCTGAAGATGTGTCAGTGCTTGTGTAGCACAAGGAATATTCTAGAAAAACA
This sequence comes from Asterias rubens, assembly GCF_902459465.1. Classification (NCBI taxonomy): domain Eukaryota; kingdom Metazoa; phylum Echinodermata; class Asteroidea; order Forcipulatida; family Asteriidae; genus Asterias; species Asterias rubens. Next base: position 6,901,673 of record NC_047064.1, on the reverse strand, counting down.
AAATATCAAGACGCGTAAAATATTTGAACAGATTAATACTAGTGTATATAGAAGACTGGCTCGTCCAGCCGTCACGGGCAGCTACTGCCTACCATTTTGGGTGTCAACTTGCCTGTAAAATTTAAAGATATGGCAGGGCATGTATCAAAAATACCCACGCTTGGAAATGAAAGAAAATAGTACCTTTCAAAGGAAAAATAAGTAAACTCTGTAGGGAATCTTTAAAACCCTCACATATACCTCAGGTCAAAGATAACACTGGACTTATGTTCAGCTTGACTAACTAGGGCCCAACTTTCATAGAACTGGGGGTGGATTATACAGAGTTAAGTCTTATCTCGAGTTAGGACGAGTTACTCGTCCTAACTTAGGACAAGCCTGAAGTTTTGAATATATTCTAGGACTAACTCTTTGTGAAATTGACCCCAGAGCCTAAGCACATCAAATGGTTGCTTATTCATTTTTGGTTTACCTATAAACACTGATGTGTGTTAGCACTGTATATACTCTGTACTTTCCCCGAGTTCAGTGAAAACAAATTTACTTGGGTGGGATTCAAACCCACGAATGTTGCAATTCTAGAGCAGTGTCCAACTAGACCACCGAGATTGCCCAGGTAGCTAGAGGAACTTAGAATTCTACATGCAACGATTTATTAGATGCTAAGTTTGGCATCACGATAAAGAACATTAATTTTAGTTTTATCCTTACACCTGTACTTTCCAAGATTCTGTGAAAATAATAAATAAAATATAAATGTTCTTACCTGAAATTCCACAAAACAGCAAGGTGCTCCTCCCTTGTTGTGGACTCTTAGCCTAGTGAACCCCGGTAGGCTACTTGAGATGAGGAGAAGAAAAACCCAGAGAAAAATGGGGAGTGACGACGAGGGGGAGGAGAAAGGATTCAAAGAAGCTATATTAATTACAAGAAATCATCAAGACAAGTTTTTTGCTGATGAAAAGGTAACAAATCCAATACAATCAGCATAACCATTTTGAAGATTGCAACATTTCTGATTCCAAAAGCGAAAAAAGGCCCTACGGAAGTCTGATCTGTACATTGCTTCATAGCTGCGATATTTTTAAAAAACCTACGATTAACTTAAGTACTTAGATTTGATGGAACTAGTTTAGTTATCCCTTTACCTATGTATGTTTACCGCCATCAGCAAAGACTGAGAGTAAAGTTTGATAGGTACACCCTAAATACCGAGTGATGTGGTGTAGGATTTGAAACTTTGCATGGTGGAAGTATAACTAAGCGAGGTTTGCGGTAATCGCATGTGAATAACTCTTTTGTGTAGTGTTGAGTGACGTTGAATTGCAAGTTAATGTGGGTTTTAAACAAGGTGGAATTGTAGGTGATCACCGAGTTAAGAAAATGATTGATTTTGATCCGATAGCTACTTTGGTTTAAAAGGAAATTCTGGTGCAGAGGATTTTATCCAATCTTGCATATAACCGTGTTGTTACTTTTATTATTAACAATCTATTGTCTATATGCATGTACCTTTAATCAATTCTTGATGGGTTAGATTGAGGGTGCATTAGTAAGTTATGAATAAGTCTAATTGTAAACCCTCACCCACCCCCCCAAAAAAGAAAATAATAATAATAATAATTTTCAATTCTCCTAAAGTCACCACATAGAGCCAAGACTCATCTATAAAGTTGACAAAAGGGTGCTTACTATAAAGTGCCTGCTGCCTAAAGTGAAATTATTCTTCTGAAAATTGCAAACATTGTGAATTATTTCTATTGCTTTGTTGTGGGGAGCAAAAACACAAACAAGCATACCAGATAAGTCAAAAGAAGAAGAAAACAAGTCATTCATGTAGAAATAATTCAAAAACTCTACCCATGCAGCTCACAGATCATTCTATCAACTTATATATCAAATGAAAGAATCCAAGTAATTTTGTTCATTCCTATTTAACTAATTCTTTATCTCTAGCTTTTGTTAACCCTTAGTTTTCAATTATGAGCCTTCGTACATATGAACTTTCGGACGTTTTTTAATATTTATTTGGTTGAAGTGGATCAGTAAAGACAGTTTCAATGTTCCCTCAAAACCCGTGGAGAAAAAAGAAGCTTGAAGAAGCGTGTTGATAAACCCTTGGCTAAATTCAAACAGTGCAATATACATGCAGGCCCATATAGGCTGGTGGAATCGGCAGTCACATCCCCAAATTAATAGAATGCCACTAAAACCCTTACATGGCAAAACAGCCCAACTTACAAATGTTGGTTTCTTTTTTAAGATCACTTGTTGGGCGTTTTTAACATGTTCTATATCGGCCTCTTTTCATACTTTAAAGGGTCTATGTAACTTTTGAAGGAAAAAAAACACAATGTCCACAGATTTACACTAAACTTACACAGTTTGAAGATAATGACAGTAGAAAGCTTCCCTGAAAATATTACGTGCTGAGATGCTGTAGTTTTTGGGAAATGAGTAAAACAATGTCATGAAATTAATTTTCGTCTCATGAGACGAAAATTATTTTAATAATTAACAAACATATTTCCATGACATTGTTTTACTCATTTCTCAAAAACTACAGCACCTCAGCACGTAATATTTGAAGGGATGCTTTCCACTATCATTATCTTCAAACCCTGTAAGTTTAATGTAAATCTATGGACATTTTGAAAAAGTACCCAAATCCTTTAAAGGCAGTGGACACTATTGGTAATTACTCAAAATAATTATCATCATAAAACCTTTCTTGATTACGAGTAACGGGAAGAGGTTGATAGTATAAAACATTGTGAGAAACAGCTCCCTATGAAGTGACGTAGTTTTCGAGAAAGAAGTAATTTTCTACGAATTTGATTTCGAGACCTCAAGTTTAAAATATGAGGTCTCGAAATCAAGCATCAGAAAGCACACAACTTCGTGTGACAAGGGTGTTTTTTTCTTTCATCAATATCTCGCAACTTCGACGACCCATTGAGCTCAAATTTTCACAGGTTTGTTATTTTATGCGTATGTTGAGATACGCCAACTGTGAAGACTAGTCTTTGACAATTACCAATAGTGTCCACTGGCTTTAAAGCAAAACAGATTATCTCTGTACTTGCTTTTCTCAAAATGGCATTTATCGAGTTGGGCTGTGTTGCCATGGAAGGGCTGAGTGTCACAATAACACCACTCTTTGTGGGTTGATTTTTAGTCAGCCTGGCACCAAGACTCCCTCCCCCGGTATTATGCCTCAACCATGTGGGACATAACCCTTTAGCTCCTCTTTATCCGCCAGCCTATGTGCCTAACATGTAAGCCGCATCCGAATCACAGGACATCTGCCTCAACTATGGTCATTTGCATGCAGCAGCGACATTGTCCGTTCTGCAATCTTGCCATAGCCAAAGCCGAAGCTGTCAGTTCGGACACGGCCATTCTATCAATCAACAAACCATACCAGGGTTAGAAGAGTGCATTGTTCCTGTATATGTCTCTTTTTCAATAATAATCCAAGACCATTGTTATCAGTTTATCATTTAAAATGTTCTCCTTCGGGGTTTGACTTTTAGTCTTTTGGATCTTACAGACTCTTGTAACCCTGATACGATACCACGCTAATCGTCCAATCACATTGATCACTTGCGTTCAGTACAGAAAAGCTATTGGCAGCAGTTTATTGCTCATATTTCTGTGAGCATGTAACAAGAATTAATGAATGGCATTTCTTTGTAATACTAAATGCCCCCCCCCCCCCAAAAAAAAAGAATTTTTATTTCTTTGCAATTTTTTATTATCAGGGCCCAATTTACTGGCTCTGCTTGATGTTAGCAAAGAATCGGTGCTTGCGGAAGAAGGGAATTCCGCGCTTACATCAAGCATATTTCGGTTAGTGCCGAAATTTTGGCTTGTGCGCATGCGTACTCCACGTTACTAGGCATTCTTTGCTCATACGAGCTATCGCAGAAATTTGGCGCTTGCCCTGCAAGTGGAACATGGTGATCGTAGGTGCAGAATTTGGCTATAAGCCTATGCCATAAATTCGCCCTGTTCAGTTTCAATTTGAAAGGAAGACACTAACGAAAACTTGAGCATCTAGATAAAAAAGTAGCTATTTATAGGGATACGACCAGTGAGTCTACAGTCAGAGTCTTAAAGAAGTAAAACATTATGTGGAGTGTGTTCACTGTTCTAGAAATTCCAGTGAACTGAACGCTTGAGACACGAAGTGATTGGACGTCAGCGATACTTCTTTCTTTTCTTCGACGGGTGTCCGACCCCCCTCGTCTGTGGAGCGACCCTAAGAAGCCACTCACCTACTACACAGGTCCCTCAGCTCTTGTTCGGCATTGGCGCCGGTGCCCAGATTTGCAATAAAGAGAGTGGAGCACGGTGCTGACCCAGCAATGGCTGCCATGGTGGCTGCATTAGCCATATTCATGGGCATGGTAGGCTGGGGCAGAGACGTGTGTGGGTGGGGGTGGTGGGGGTGTGCAACAGCTGAGTGTGCATGGTGGGGCTGTCAAAAGAATAACATGGAAAAAAACAAACAAAATAAATAAAAAAGGCAAAGAGTTTTTTTTTTTTTTTTTAAATACAATTTTCCCCCCAAATACTCTTTCCCACTGAAGCTCAGTTTATACTCCCTGTGAATGCGATACAAATTTTGAGGTCACAAATTCGCAACGAATAACTCGCAACACTTGAAATGTGTTCCCAACTCTTTCGCAGCGAAAACATGGCTGTGACGTCAAATTTCGCCTCGCGTTCGCAGGAAGTATGAACTGGGCTTAATAAGCCTGTAAAAAAAAAAGCGCTGATCATGAAATGATTAATACTTGTTATAAAGACACCAGTGTCATAGAGCAGAACATTGTGCTAAGCAAAACTTCCATTTCCTTAGCAACTTTCTGGTGGTTCAAACTACTTTTCATAGGTTAGAAGTTTCAGGAGATTTTTTTCGGAAGTAGAAAGTGTGCCTCTAAAGATTGGGAAAGGAAGTGGCAACATGCGCATCCACAAAACTGTCAGCATTTTTTATATTTTTTTAGGAAACAAATCATTTGCAAATTTGTTCAAGCATATGATTACCCTTTCTAACCCCAAAAAGTACAGACAAATAAAACCAACACCAAAGAAAAAACAAAAACCATTTTTTTTTTTTTAAATCCCACCGGAACGTCCCAAGAAGTTTTGTGAATGTGCCTGAGCTTTCACCTTCTCCCAGCGCAGATCATAAGGCCACAACATTGGAAGGAAATGATTGCATTACCAGCCATTTGGATTTTTTGCTTTTGCATCTTATTTTTTTATATTTCAAATATATTTTTGTTACATTCCATCATGCGATTGCAGCAGATTGTAAACATGCTTCAGATGTCACGGCTCATTGAAAAGGAGTTTCTTGAAGAGCAAACAAACATTCAATAATAAACTGAATTACATTTCTTGGTTATCTGGCGGTTAAAAGTCCTCTGTTTTAGACTGAAGGGGTTTGAAACTCACTAAGTAGTCTGTTGTTCCCTCCCCCCCTCAAGCACTTGGAAAGCTGTTAATAAGTTGTAAATTTGTATGCCCATACAGTGCTTTTCACACATCAGTGATGAAAGGGTTTAAGGGAGGGTATACCTTTGGTAATTACTCCAAGAACTAATGACCTTAACAAATTATTGATTATGTATAACATTTTGAAAAACAAGTCCTCTCAAATGAATGTGGTTTTAGAGAAAGAGATTCCAATCGGAGAAAGGTTTCTGTGTGGACATTATTTTTGGTAATTTCTCAAAAACGCTACCACCCTTTATAATTAAATGATTAAAATAATCTAACTTTTTCAAAGAAACCCACAAAGCTATACTTTGCCTTTAATACAAATATACATAAATGTATTCTTTATCCCTGATGCTCTAAGTACAAAACGTTTCCAATGCGCCGTATTGACCACATGAGGGCGCTCTCAATAAGATTTTGATCATTTCCTGGGGTATATGCAATTCGTCCTGCATATTTTGTATTAAAATATGTTTGAGAGCGCCTTTACACAGTCAAAAATACATCGGATTGATCATTGAAGTGAAGTTTAAGAAAACAACTTTATACACTCTTTTCTTGGGGTTACTATTGCTACCTTTTTGGCGGGGGTGAAGTGTTGTGCGCATGTAAACGTAAACAAGATTAGTTGTCAACAAGCGCATGAATGACATTAATGTTAACAGTTGTCAACGAGAGCAAGGATGATTTGCAGCCATTTTCCATGCCTACTTTAAATGTTAGTTGTGTGCTGAAACTTCGGGGGAAATGTTAAGTAATGTATGCAACAAATATTTACTCCAGTTTCAAGGAAAATACATTTGAAGGCAATTGTGTTTCTCGAAAACTATAAGGGTCATCCATTCCACTCTTCTGTTTTTTTTTTTTCAAGAACCACAATTTTAAGGGAGTTGCACCAAAAGCACCAAGACCAAATGCACAGAGACCAAAAAGTGTAACAGGTCAACAGATTAGGGAAGATAGAGCAACATACCAAAAACCTTTTTTCAAAACAACAAATGTTTTCAAGATTCTAAGATATATTCAAAGAAACCTGGACAAGTAAGAAAAAAATGTGTTCAATCGTAAAATGTAGCACCATCTTTTCAAAAGAAATCTCCAAAACATTACCTGTTGATGTTCGTGCATAGGACATAGAAAATTCACACACAATAGAGCATCGATTTTGTGTGCAGCCACCCCCAAAAAGTGTATTAAAGGCACTGGACACTATTGGTAAATACTCAAAATACTTGGTACCAAGCACCAGAAAGCTGTTGATAGTATAAAACATTGTCAGAATCGCCTTCTTCTGAAGTAACATAGATTTAAAGAAAGAGGTTACTTCGTACTCAAATAATAAAAGACTTCAGCTGAAGCCTTTAATTATGCATCTGTAAGCAAACACAATTGTGCAACAAGGGTGTTTTTTCGCTCATTATTCTCTCGCAATTTCGACGACCAATTGAGTCAAAATTTTCACTGGTTTGTTGTTTGATATGTGTGGATACACCAAGTGAGGACACTTGTCTTTGACAATTTACCAAGCGTGTCCAGTGCCTTTAACAGTGTGATACATTAGCTCATAAAAAATAATTTATGTGCACCGTGTGGTAACAGTGGGGGAGAGGGGTGATTGGTCGTTGGAGATTTTCAACCTACCAGTACGTATGTGACTCTAGCACCGTCTGCCGGTATTTGTGCATGTAAGGCAGGGTGTGCGGCAAATACTGGATGATGCATCGCTGGTGTGGCAGGAGTCAGGTCGGCGTACGCTGCAGCTAGACTGTAATACAAATAAAAAATGATATTTCTTCAGGCAAAACATTCACACAAACATTCATGTACAAACATTAAATATATTAACAACTTAAGATAAACAACAGTGGGATGCCCAGGGTAGCATAAAAGTTAAACAAATAACCGTCTCCCAAATCCCAGGAAAATAAAATGTGTGCAATAGAATGGCAGGAGAATCTTGTAAAAAAAAAAAAAAGCACTAAGATTCATCTTTTAAAATCTGTCAAAATTACAGCAGTGATTTGTATCGTGACATCACATTTTGCTTAGCAATTAATGATTGATTTGCACTTCAATCTCGACTCTTTGTGAAATTGCGTGCCAAGGACTCTTTTATCATGACTGATCACTCAAAATCACACAGCGAAAAGAGTTTTGAAGGGTGGAGTAAACATCGTGAGTGGCATTTCATTTTTTGAATGTGGCAAAAGGTGAATTAAGCATGAGCTCAGTAGCAGTTGCTTCGATCAGAAGGCAGAGTACATTCACAATGGGAAGCAACATTACAGGATTAATTTTGGGCTGAATAGTCAATTTTTTACAATTGTAGTAAGCACTTAAAAAATAATTTTGAATGATCTTATACTGGTAAAAGAAAAAGTTATTCAACCAACAAACGAAATCTTCAACTCAACAAGTGTATTCCTTGAAATGCTCCCCAAATCAAAGATGAATAATTGAGAGAACTTATTTAAAATAAGCAGTATACAAAGCTTCCAAAGAGTTGTTGATATTTTTTCAAACCCACTCCATTAAAATTTCCCAAAACCACCCACTTCATCGAATGAAAATCCCTCCCAGTTAGTAAAAAACTTGACATGGTTCATGAAGATACACACATGAAAAATGAAACAAAACATAATTTCCCACCCTAAATAATTATCAAATAAAACATATCACAGGTTAAAGAAGAAGGAAAAACACAACGCAAATTAGAAGAAATGAAAAAATAAGTTGAACGGAAAGTGTGAGAAGGCATTTTTGAGTTGGTGAAGCAGCCAAACTTACGGATGATGTGCCCATGCCTCGGCAGCGTGTGGCAAAAACACAGCAGTGCTAAGGTCATCTGAAACATGCAAAATAACAGAAAGGATGCATTAATGCAAACTGTGATGATTCGTAAGATAGCCACTCTAAAAACGCACTGGACAATATTGGTAAAAATGTTTTTTACTGTTAGCAATGGAGTTTAAAACAGTAACGTAGTTGTGGAGAAAGAGGTAACTTTTAATCACATATTAAAATACTTCAGATCAGGCCCGAAGCCTTTTGTTAGGCATCTGGAAGCAAACAAACACAAACTTGTGCAACAAGAGTGTTTTTGCGTTCTTGCATTATTTTCTTCGATGACCAATTGAGCAAAATTTGAGACAGGTTTGTTATTTTATGCATATTGTGATAAACCAAGCGAGGATACTGGTCTTTGACAATTCCCAAAAGGATACCAGCGCCTTTACGATGCTTGTCCATTTGCTTTCCTTTGCTTCAGTCAAAGCAGTGTGTAAAAGGCAAGCTCAATTATCAACAAACAGTGTGCTTTTCATTTTCATCTCAGTGCATAAATTGCCAAAGATCTAGTTTTAATCATTTAAAGTCACCTGGAAGTAGTATTTTTTCAAAATATACTGTTCTTTGACAATTACCAAAAGTGTTTAGTGCCTTTAAAGTCACCTGGAAGTGGTATTTTTTCAAAATAAAGCTTTTGTCACTAATATATGTGTTTTGATGAGTGGAATGTGAATAAACAGTTAACTAAGGTTTTAAAAAATCAGTTCTTATGTTATTTACAAATTTAAGAGTAGACCCCGACCCGAGAGGGCGCTGTTCGTGACGTCAATCGAGGCAGACTTTGCCTGTAATGCGTAGAGTAAACACAATTGCAAAGTACATGTACGGACCAAGTCGTGAGTTTGTACGTTTGTACGTTTTTTTGGACGTACATGTACTTTGCACGTGTGTTTACTATACGCATTGCAGGCAAAGTCTGCCTCGATTGACGTCACAAAAGGGGTGGGCGGAGTCAGCCCCCCAAACAACTTTATATATTTTTTAAACATATAAATCATTACAAACAATTACTAAAAAAATTGTTTTATTGTTCGTAAGCATATACTCTTATGTTTGGAAGAAAAAAAAAACATATTTCCAGGTGACTTAAATTATTATCATCATCACAACATAAGTCAACACTTTCTGACGAAATCTTGTACGGCCTGAAAAAAACAGCAGCCATTATAATTGAACAGTGCCCTCTGGTGGTATTAAAATGACAGTGCAAGAAAAGAATGGATGATGATGATGAATTGGACACAGGATTCACCCTTCTTAAAGAAGGGAGTTAATTAGTGTCCCTTCCTCCTGTGAAGGAAGACTGTCAGTTCATGTCTGACGTCTTTTGCCAAACAAAGTCAGGAAACCAAATTATGTAACAGTACTCTTTGACGTAAATCTTTCTGTATTTCCGGCTGGTTATAGCTCTGTCGTATTCCCTTACTTCCTCGTAAGCGCATAACAACCTTGTTTTCCAATGTTTTCCAAAAGAAATCATTGCTAAACAAAACTAAAAATACCATAAGGAGAGAGAGACTGTACAACTTCATAATGCTGTCCCTTTTCGAAGAAAACTCATTCCAACCCCCTTGGGGATTTCTCCCTCTTGAATTGAAAATGTAATTTTGAGGTCGGTAATTGCAATAACGTATTACCTTCTATTTGATAGACTCGACTTTAGCAAGCATTTGGCCTTCTTACTAATTTTGTGGTTGATGTTGAGAAATTGTGTTTTATACGAGAGCTGCCAACATTTTACATTTTGCAATCACGGAAACTTTGTACAACAATCAAGGGGTGGTTAGACTGATACTCAAAATAATGAGGGGAAAATTTTCCATTATCTGGGAGATTTTCAAAGTTAGTTTATCAGATCATGGAAAGATTGGTTTTATTTTCAGGGAACTTTCTGCAGAATCAGGGAGAGTTTGCAGCTTCGACCCAACTCTATTGAAATATATTTTTACAAGAGGCTGTGGCTTCGGTTTTTGGCTTCGACAGCCTTTCTGAAACTGGATGCTCTGAGCATTGGGGAACATGTCAAAGCCAGAAGTTCTGTGATGATCAGGGCCAAATTTCATAAAGCCTGTAAGCACAAAAACTCATAAACACAGACAAAGTATTGCTTAGTAGGAGCAGCTAGAATACAAGCCAAAATTACATTAAGTTTATGTTGTTGTGATTGGTACCCCATTCAATTTTTGCTTGTGAGAAGAAATTTAAGCAGTATTTTTTTCATAAACAGATTTATAAAATTGGGCCCAGTTTGGCGAGACATTTTGCCACTTTGGGTTTGTGAGCTCAAAGCAAGATGATTAAAGACATGTATGATACAGCATTGCTTTTGGGGAAGAACAAATTAACTCCACTCCTCTAGTTTCCAACAAACACATCAAACAAGCAACCGGTGGAAATTCCATCAAATTAAGCAGTCGCATTCTTGTCCAATCACTGAATAATTGTAAGGTGTTTTTCTTCAGGGTTTGTGAGCCACCTACTTCTGCTTTTTTCAATGTCCGTGAAAAAGAAGTGTCCAGGATAAACTTACTAACAGATGGTTGCATTTCAGACTTATTATTTTTCAGTCAACTTAGAGACGGTATCAAAGTTAAAAAGTTTTGAAGCTCTCAGATTGAAAACCAAACTATTTAATATAAAAAAAATGAGTTAAAGGCACTGGACACTATTGGTAACTACTCAAAATAATTGTTAGCATGAAAACTTACTTGGTAACAAGCAATGGAGAGAGGTTGATTAAACATTGTAAGAAACAGCTCCCTCTGAAGTAACGTATTTGTTGGGAAAGACTTCAAGCCTGAAGCCTCTTATTAAGCATTTCAAAGCACATTATTCTCAATAGTCATCCAACTTCAATGACCAATTGTGTCAAAATTTTCACAGACTTTCACAGCCTATGTTGGGATACACCTAGTGAGAATACTGGTCTTTGACAATTACCAAATGTGTCTAGTGCCTTTAATAGTACTAGGGTTTATTCGGAGCGAAGTTAGCTTCTTGTTTTTCTCGAGGGTGTGTTGAGAATGAAGGCAAGTCAGTAATTATTATCGAGTCGTGGACTTTTTTAAACAAATGCAAGGAGAAGTGGGAGTGTGTTCAAAAACAGAAAATGATTGTGCTTTGGAAAAAAAAAGAGGTAATTAATAACTTAAGAGACAGCGTCTTCACCGTCTTCACTCCAGAAAGTGCGTGTTAGAGCGCCCTCGCATGGTCATGCATTAGAGGTATGATAAACAGAGCGAGGAGTAAAAAAAAATGTAACTTGAGAACACATGTAGAATAAGATACAGTGCAATAGAATCGTGCTGTCACATCCTGGAACTTTGAGGCCCCGCAGACTGAGCTGCAACTTGTCTACGTTTATGTTTCTAGTAAAAGTGCAAAAAATAAATTAATGGGCTGACATTTCGACCCCAGCAGAGTCTTTCTTGAAGTCTTAGGTCCCGAGAAAGACTCTGCTAGGGTCTAAATATCAGGTCAATAACTATTTTTTTGCATTATACCATAGGTACTTCTGGTTGGTAAGCAGTTTGCAAGAGCTATTTCTGTTTCCTTGTTTGTAGTTTAAGTGACAAAATCTTTCCGTGATGTCAGAAGTCTATTGCTAACACAAAGTACACTAGCCTGTGCTACCCCAATCTGCTTGGCATTGTGTGTTTGGTAATGCCCGCATGCAAGAGGAGCGTGCCAGTAATGAGTTTGGCTGGCTTGCTGTAGGGGGGTTCAAGGGAAAGAGGAAGCACTTCATGCTAGGTGTCCATGGCTTAACATGGCTGTCAAGTTCCGCCTGGTATTCTTGTGGCGACTTAAAGGTAGGGTCATAGATTTTAGTTGTTTTTTTATCACCATAATGTTAATTTTTATAGATAAAATAAAGAAATCAATCAAAGTGTTAATGTTTGTATTCACTCTATCGCCCAATGAGGCGCGTCTTCTCTTGACCTCACCTCAGCAAGGGAACTGTTTGAGTTTGGAGAGTTTGTTCTAACGCTACATACTAAGTGTGAACCTGAAAACGAAAGAGGTCCAGATAATGTATGGACTTCAAACACTATGTGGACTTACACACGTCCACACAGTGTCATTTACAGTGTTGAGGAATATGATAGAACAAAGGGATGTCCACACAGTGACTGCAACACAGAGCTGCACTGTACTCACAGGGATCTCTGGTCTACTTAGGGATTTGAAATACTACGTGGACTTAAACACGTCCACACAGTGTCATTTACAGTGTTGAGGAATAGGATAGAACAAAGGGATGTCCACACAGTGACTGCAACACAGAGCTGCACTGTACTCACAGGGATCTCTGGTCTACTTAGGGATTTGAAATACTACGTGGACTTAAACACGTCCACACAGTGTCATTTACAGTGTTGAGGAATAGGATAGAACAAAGGGATGTCCACACAGTGACTGCAACACATAGCTGCACTGTACTCACAGGGATCTCTGGTCTACTTAGGGATTTGAAATACTACGTGGACTTAAACACGTCCACACAGTGTCATTTACAGTGTTGAGGAATAGGATAGAACAAAGGGATGTCCACACAGCGACTGCAACACATAGCTGCACTGTACTCACAGGGGTCTCTTGGTGTTAGCTGTCCAGGATGGGGCCCCATCACAGGAAGGTTGGCTGGCTGTGGGGACGTCTGTTTAGGTTTGGTCACTTTGGTGTTGGACTTGGCGAATTCTAATCGAATGGTCTGGGGTTGGTCCGGATCGAAGCGTACTCCCTGTGGAGAAAAGAAGTGAGACAAAACAAACTCAACAATAATGGAGATATCTGAGACATTTGTGAAATAATTGCTATATAGCATCTGGAACTCTCTACCACTTAATCTTAGATCTTGCCTTTGTACCACAAAATTCAAATCTCTTCTCAAATCTTTTCTGATGTCACAGGTTTTAAACGACTAATTAAGTCGTGTCTGTTTTCTTTCATTTGTTTTTGGTTTTACTGCGCCTTGAACACCCAGCAGGGTGGAAATGTGCACATTACAAGTCTATATTACTACTAGACATTTAAGACAATTTAAAGGGTTTCTTATACATCTGATAAAAATAAAGAAAAATGGTTCATGATTTTCAATTCAAAGAGAGAAATCTCATCATACCACCAAATATGCGCTTTTATTGCCTCTCTCTGAAAAACTGATCAAATTGCCTTTCCCTTTTCACCCCAAAACTGCTCAGCAAAAGTTCAGACCAAGTACTTTTTTGTTTCTCACAACTTCCATCAACTTTCCCCACCCAAACAGGAACCAAAACATAAATAAATCTAAAAAACAAAAACAAGTTTGTATGCCACTTATTGAATTAAGGAAAGTCAGGCGCCTCGTTTTCGGGCAATCCACAGTGGACTATAGTCCAGTTATTCCCCCCTGTTAATAGTTTCCTTGTAATCTATACTAGGGTTCAGGAAGCCACTTAAAAATTACGCTATGCGTCCAACCACAATTGAGAATTGTTTGGGTGTGTAAGCTTTAGGGAATCAAAAATGGGATGTGGTTCATAAAAAAGAAAGGATTAGTATAGCTTCATCCCTCCTGAATTCAAACGTATTACTGTGAGAAGTTGCTACTCTCGGATTCAGTCAAAAGATTCAGTATTGAATTACCAACCACCAGATGGTAGGGGGACTCTCCGAACATCTGGCCAAATCAAGATTTACAAAACCCCAAAAAGAAAAGACAAATGTAACAACTCCTGGATGAGACTTTTTAAGAGTTATATTTCCCAAGAGTTTTTTGAAGTTGAAATGAGTTTCTGAATTAGATTGACTCACCAGGGATGATGATTCAGTTTAGTGAAATTCAATTTTCTCATAGGAACAGTTTTTATTCCACCCTCCCCTAAAAAAAAGCTTAGAGAAATACGATAAGTATGGTTGAATGACTTTCTGACTGGCAACTCAAAACAAAGACAATGACAGAACAGGGAGACTGTCAACATAGGAGTAGATCGCTCAGTTGGTAGAGCACTGGCAAGTTAAACCGGAGGTCGTTGGTCCAAAATGCAGCTCCACTTAATTTTGTAGTTCAACCCCCAAGCTATTGCAAGATTTTAAGAAATCACAGCACAAACCTCTTTCAGGCAATTTGAAATTAAGCCAATGTTAACAAAACAAAATAAAATTAAATAGAAATTTACAAATTTTTCTGATTTTAATCGTTCCATTTTTTTTAATGATCATGAGGAATAAAAGCATGCCTCGAGTATGAGAGAGAAAAAAAACCCAACAACAGGCTTCAATCTCGATTTTTTAATTTTTATTCAAGCAATCACAGGCTCTTATCAAAACGATTTACCTTAAAGCTCTTCAATAGAAATGTAATGTTTGTTTTAAACGTTGTCTTTCAAGAAAGATGTAGTTGAAAAAGAAGGAAAAAAATGTTTATGTTTCTTTTTTTAATTGAATTCAATTCACAACTCGTGTGATTACAGGCCCTTCAAAAAAATGACTTTCCTTGAAGCCCTCCTTTGAGGTCACCCACCCAATCCCCTTCCATAAGGGTCCAACGCTGATTTCAACAATTTCATTATATTTCATTTTATTTGTTGAAAACCCCACTTACTGATAACGCTTGCTTTGCCGACTCTGCACCTGCTCTGCTCTCAAATGTGACAAATCCAACCGGCTGAAAAAAATAATTATTATAATAATCATTTGAAGAGGTCAAATATTGTATCTCACGAAAAGTGTTTCTTTATAATAGATCTTACGATGTTTAAAATGAGTGCAAATATTATATCTCACAAAGAGTTTTTTATAATGAGAACAAATAATGTATCTCACAAAAATAGTCGTTTATAACAAGTACAAATGATGTATCTCGCAAAAAGTATTGTTTCTAATGAGTACAAAAAATATATCTTATAAAAAGTATTGTTTTTAATGAGTACAAATAATGCTTCTCACAAAAAGTATTGTATAAAATGGTTACGAGCAATATATCTTACAAAAAGTATTGTTTTTAATGAGTAAAGCCTGTTCACACTCCCAGCAAAATGCCAATGCGATAAGAATTTTTGATGTCACAAATTCACAACGAATGACTCCGCTAGTTGAAATGTTTTTTTGTGTGTTTTTTCCAATGGCAAAAAAAAGAAATTAGACTTAAAGGCAGTGGACACTATTGGTAATTGTCAAAGACTAGCCTTCACAGTTGGTGTATCTCAACATATGCATAAAATAACAAACCTGTGAAAATTTGAGCTAAATCGGTCATCGAACTTGCGAGATAATAATGAAAGAAAAAAACACCCTTGTCACACGAAGTTGTGTGCGTTAGATGGTTAATTTCGAGACCTCAAGTTCTAAATCTGAGTTCTCGAAATCAAATTCGTGGAAAATTACTTCTTTCTCGAAAACTATGGCACTTGAGAGGGAGCCCTTTCTCACAATGTTTTATACCATCAACCTCTCCCCATTACTCGTCACCAAGAAAGGTTTTGGGCTAATAATTATTTTGAGTAACTACCAATAGTGTCCACTGCCTTTAAGTAGGAAAAATGTCATTGCCTGTGAATCGGTGTGCAGAAAATATTGCTTGTAAAAATTAAATTGCTCAGCGAGCCAACTGAAATTATTGCACCGCAGCTTTGGCTAGTAACTTGGCAATGCAGCTCTATAATAATACCGTCGCCTGGGAACCGGTGCCGTGGCGTTGACAGTAAAAACACCTTATACTTCCTTACAAACACTGGTTTTATTGATATATTTTTTACATTTATAATATTAGCATCTTTTCTCAAAACTTGACTTATGTCACAGGTTTTTTCAAGGACTAAATTAGTTGTGTCCGGTTTCTTTTGATTGTTTGTGTTTTTACTGCGCTTGGAACACCCAGCAGGGTGGATATGTGCGCAGTATAAGTCTGCATTGTTATTATTGTTATGAAAGCATTATGACATCAGGGCCCGAGGCTTGGTTTGACAAAACCTATCCTCATAAAACAAAACAAAAAAAAACAAGCCGGGCATGTCTGGACCATATTTTTCAGCAAAAGGCTTCAAGTCTACAAACGTTAACATAAGCTTCCGCATCCTCCATCAATAACACAAGAATGACATTGCTACAGTCGAAAATAGGAATGTCAACTGAAGCACGAATGAGACAGAAAGAGACCAGACTACCCTCCCAGCGTTTGAAAATCACTACAATACACAGTAAGTAAATAAATAAGGCGCGAAGGGATCGAGAGAGAAGAGAAGAGGGAAAAAAAAGTGTCGATAACCGAGCCCAGGGCCTCGTCCTGACACAAAGGCAATCAGTGCATGCATGGGAGGGCCCATTAGACTACTAACGATTTCCAATGGTTGGAAGACGTTCCTTCCGTCGCCATGGTGGCACACGCCATCTTACTGCATCCGGAGGCCAGCTGATCTGAAATGCAATCCCACTATAGATCAATGGGGAATTCTCTCCCCCTTCTCTCTGTATCCATTTAGCTTGGGCAGACAGTTATGCAAGCATGAACACCTCCAAAATGCAGTTTTTATAGTGTAAAAAAAAACTCGACTGTACACAGTACTGGGCCCAATTTCATAGAGCTGCTTCTTAAGCACACACATAAGCTGAGCAAAACAAAAAATGCTAACCAGAATTAGGTTACCAGCCAAAAAAACATGTCACATGAACTATTTGTGAGTGCTGTCATGCTCATTATCAGTAAGCAGGGATATTTCAAGCAGTATTTTGTGCCTAACCAGCTCTGTGAGATTGGGCTCTGCTATTTACCTCGCTGCAAGTGAGTTTTTTTTTATCTGACTCAAAATTCAAGAAACCGCTTCCGGTTTGACGACAGAGTTTTTTTAAACAACAAATTTAAACGTAGGTTACAAAACAATTTCCCACACAATTTATGCACTAAAGTACGAATACGAATTAGGGCTAGAAATAGATCATTCTTACCAGTTGTTAAAAATAAACTTTTAATTTTAGATGTGTGTTTTGTTTCGATGTTGACATATTTTGTGTAAATAATTTGTTTTTAAATTTAACCAGAAAAACATAAAAATGATTACATTTCTTGAAATATACAGTTATTTTTTGTTGTTTGATTTTATTTTCTGGTGTAAATAATTTGTTAAATAATTCTGCAAAAAATAGTTAATGGTCTGATGTTTCGACCCTAGCAGAGTCTTTCTCGAAAGGCTAAATAACTATGAGAATTGCTTACAAATGTTGTACTGCCCTGGACTACTTCTGGTCCAGATGTTTCATTGTTCGATGTTTTTCCCATCACCTATTTTAACAAAATGACTGATATACTCACAGAGGAACTTTTCCCAGGTTTACTTGTTAGCTTTAGCAGCGAGCCTTCATAACCCTGTGAACAAATAAAAAACAACAATAAATTCTCACAAAGAAGTCTCACAAATCGTCTCCACTTTGATACATTTACCAACTTCACATAAAAATCATCTGATATCTAAACCCCCTCCCCCCAAAAAAACAAAACAAACAAACACCCCCACACATATAGAACCATGTTTCTAATTGAGTTCCAAGGCAAAACATACAAAACAAGTTGAAGGGGGGAATCCCTGGACGACACACTAGTACATAAGAAACGAATACCTACCTACGAACCCCGAACCCCGAGTAAATCGTCAGCATCTGCCAATACCTACAGCACTTCATGTAAATTCCAAACACATTCTGAAGTGACAAGCTCTTGATTGTCACTCGATACCCTTACCAAAGTAAATCTCTCTCACTCTCCTAGACAACCCATTCTGCATTTGTGCCTCCAATACAGACAGAAAACCTTCTCCTCCGTTGTTACCTGCACACTCAACAAAAAATCATCTCAGCGAGCTAAAAGCATCGCTAAAAAACAGGGACGCCACCCGCATTTTTATTGGAACTCTATATAAAAAAAATGGTGACGGTTTTATCCAGAAAAACACACATCGTCGTGTTGACCTCAGGGATCTGACGGGAGGCCGTGTGGGAAGAAGCAGCGTCGTCTTTGAAAGGAAGGAGACAAGAAATATATTCCGATTTTCAGGAAGGGCGAGTGAAGAAGTAACGATCAACTATCCAATGCTAACAACCCACGCTCCCACGTTAATCTTTCTGGGTGTACTTAGACAGTCAAATGAACTCTATTTTTTTAATGATCTTGCTATTGACAGGATATCAGATTTATCAAAAAAAGATGGAGAGGGTTCAATGTACGGAAGTCAACCTCACCTAATTTTTTTTGTTTTATCCCCCCCCCAAAAAAAAAAAAAATAAATAAATAAATAAATAAAACAATAAATAAATAAAAATAAAATAAAAAATAAAATAATACAAAATAAATAAATCATAAATAAAATTGCGCAAGCAGGGCATTACTGACGATGTCAAATTTCATATTCTTGGAGAATGACTTGTTTCAATTCGACATGAACTTAAAACAAATAGGTCAGCGATTATTTCACACATGTTCTATGTGTAATGTATATGTTAACATTCTCTACTTTAAAACGCAAAAGCAATCTTGGAGGGAAAAAAAATGAGGAGAAAAAAAACTGGAAAGGAAATTGAAAAACCTGTTCAAAGCAGCCTTCATATTTGGTCCTTGGGGAAAAAGCACAACAGGGCTCACCCACATGAACATGTTCTAATGGTAAAGGTTTTTTATAGACTTTTCTGGCTTTAAAAAACAATTTTGTTGATTTTTCTGAGGGTAAAAATCAGAAATCAGACTTAAGTAGGAAGAATATCATGTCTGTCTAAGTAAGTAATTATTAAGCAACAGAAATTTTGCTGTGTGTAGTCAGTTTTACTCAAATGTGGTTTAAAGTTTGCCATTTAGAACAGATGGATGATTTCAAAATCATTCCATATTGACAGTCAAATACAGGCACTCCGAATTAAGTCCTTCCATTTTCCTTCCCAGATATCAAAAAAGTCTCCAAAAAAAAGTCTCACGGAAGTCGATTCTCATTCACATCCCATCCAAAAATAATATCCACTGGCAAAATACATTCTGTATTCAGACACATCGCAGAAATGGAATTGTTTTTACCCGGACATAAAAGTGCACAGAACCCACAGCGTAACAAAAAAATCAATACATTCATCCTCTATCCCTTTTTCTTCCTTCCTTCTTTTTGCCGAGGATGTCAAAGTAGCAATAAAATGTACACACAATCCAACGGGCTGTGATTCTGCCAGCAGGATGTGACGCTCACAATCCAAATATCACTCAAGAGTTTACACTGGAAAATACAGACTTTGCAATTAGTTAACCGCCTCGGGGCATTGGCCAATGAATAGCGATGAATTCCGTAAGATACGCAAAGGAAAAAGACGGGAGAAGAAGAAGGAAAAAAGCCGACGTCAACGCTACTTTAGCCGTTCAGTTGTCAGGGTTGGGAATAGCATCCCGACAGAGAAAAACGAGAGAGAGGGAGAAGGGAAAAAGAAATTCCATACAATGCCGCCTCTCCTCTAGACAAAAATCCTCAAATCCGCGGGAGACACATCTTTATGTTCCCTCTGATGATTTTTTACAAAAGGTAACGTAAGACTAAGCAGCTTTTAGATCGGAACAAACCACAACGGGATAGGGTTATATTTCAACACACGTCAGAAGCCATTTTTTAAGTGAGTTGGATTTTAAGGCCTGTAAGATGTTATATATTGCTATTTTATTCTGACTCAGTCAAAGACAGACCTTTAACGGATCATTCAATGGGCGACTTTAATGGCATGGGTTATCTTTTCCAGACAAGAGAAGAAGATGAAGACACAATATTGAGATGGTTTGCTTTGTGGGATTTCCATTTCTTTTGTGAGAGGAGAGTTGTGTAGAAATATTCATAAATTACGTTTAAAATCCAACTCTTCTTTTTTTTAATGTGCGGTTAAAACAAATCAAATAAAAATAGTTATCTTTTTACAGAGATACACAGAGAAATAATTCATGCACGTTTGAAATTCTTATCCACAAAAGTTGTTTCTCTGCGGTGAATAATTTTTTAGGGCAAAGTCAAACATATAGTAACTGTTTAAAAAAAATGATACAATGAATTGATTTGAACGTCTTAATAGCCAATGATTCTGATAAACTCTGCATGTAGTTAAAAACATGAATACACTATGCACAAATTGAATACATGAAAAATACCATTTATTTATGGCATCAATAATTTTCAATCCCAATTTTGTTTCTCAGTATAATTTTGTTTTCATTTCATCAAGTTTATACTTGTGATGCAATTTTGTTTTCAAGTGAGCACACTTCTTTATTGATTGATTTTAATGAAAAACGTTGGTAGAAAATGTTAGTAGAAAGTGTTGGTAGAATAATTTGGCAGATTATACACAGGAAATTTACCCTACAGCAACTGCTTTTCAAAAGGAAAGTTGTCAACTAGCCTGATGATAAAAAAAAGCTCATTTGTTGCGTGATTAAAATTCCAACACAATTTTTTTTTATACAAATTTGTTGACATCCTTTCGTAGATTAAGTGCTTTCACACTACTATCCAGTAGCGGAGTGAACTCCCAATAATACTGGTGTGATCTTAAAAGCATTGAATTGCCGCAACGATGGCTGATTTTTGACAACTTCCCGCATAAAAATGGAGTTTGGTCGCCAATCGCCACGGATTTGTCTGCTGGGTGCACCTGCTACTAATGATTACAGTTTAAAAATGCATGCAGCACACAAAGCTGCACTCCACTGAACGCTATATTATTGTAGATAGAATGAGGCCTAAGGTTTCAGATTTATACACAAGGTTTATATATAAAACAGGTGTGACAGCCCGAATAAGGAGGTGGATTAAACGAAGGAATCGATGGGTAGCGGAATATTTTCTATTTTCACAGGTGAACCCATCCCAGGAACAAGTTCTTAAATATCAAGAAAACATTAAAGGGATGGATGGGTTCAAGTACGCTAATGTCAAAAAATAATGATCCAAACCCGGCAGTGTGTCGGCACTGGGGGGGTATTTTTCAAAGAGAGCTAGGATGCGTATCAATCTTAAGATGGTTAAGGAGAATCTGACGTCAAAATATAAATCATATGGCATTATTGAGAGCTCATCTGAAGATGAATCTAAGTGCTTTGTGACAATGAGCCAGGGGTTCAATTCTCATTACAGGTAGAGTCATAGATTTGTGAGTTTGCAGAGTGTGGCAATGAGCAGAGCCACGGAATTGGGCCCTGGTTATAAGGAAATATACCCACCTAAAGGGAAGGTACACGTTTAGTAACTACTAAAAACAAATATTAGCGTAATCACTGACTTGTACATTGGTAGTATAAAACATTGTGGGAAACGACTCCCTCTGAAGTAATGTAGTTTTTGAGAAAGAGTTTATTTCTCACTAAAATAATGAAAGACTTCTAGCTAGAAGTCTTTTATTCTATCTGAAAGCACACAAATTCGTCCAACAAGGGTGTTTTTTCTTTCATCATTTTCTCGCAACTTTGATGACCAATTGAGCTCAAATTTTCACAGGCTTGCTTATGATGGGATACACCAAGTGAGAAGACTGGTCGTTGACAGTTACCAAATGTGTACCTTCCCTTCAAAGTGTCGACCCGCCTCCCTCCACAATCTGAATAGAGGATAATCAATTATAAAATCTCAAGACTTCTCGGCTCACTCTTTATAATTGTCTTCATCAAATTATGCTACCTCTGCCGGGAAAAAATGCTTCAGAAGTCGGTTAAGTTGGTCTATTTCCCTGACTTCAGATTAAAGTATTCCAATTGCTTTGAGTGAAAACAGTCAGTTCGGCTTTTGTTTTCTTCATGCGTTTTGAATGTGTGTCATGTGCATGCAAAATGGCATCTCCTTGTCTGAGGAAACAAATTCGTCTGTATATAATCGACATCACGAACAGCTCCTACTTTGTACAACAACACGCGTTCCGTCTCAATTCAATTTAGAATTTGGGGCTGTGACACACATTCTCCCTTTTCTTCACGGAGCAAGGCTTTTTGACTCTCTGGCACAGGCCAACTTAATTTAGACGGCCACGGTCGAGGTTAAGAAGGAGTTTTCGAAGTCAACAAAAGATGAAGTCAGTTCTTCTGATTGAGACAGGAGGGGGGGGGGGGTTAGGAGGAGTTCTACAAGGGCAAACCAACAAATGACAAGATCCTTCTTGTTTAAAATAGGTGAAATGGAGACAAGGGAGAAAATGGATACAAAGAGATGTCTGAATGGAAATGGAAATGAAGAAAATGGCAAGGATGGGAAATCTTGCGAGGGAACAATTTCAATCAACGGCCAATGCATTGTCTCCTCCAAGGTTGCATCCAGAATGCTTCATTCATTTTGGGGAAAAGGTTACATCCAGAATCAAATCGTAGTCGTTGAAAGAGAAAAAACAACTCTTTTTTCCACACCCAATTCGGATTGAAATACATCAGTGGCAATTAAAAGGGATTACTACCTCATTTCCCATCTTCAGTAATAACACATTTAAATTGATTGAACCCATTGCAATTTTATCGCCACTTGTCTCTAATTAGAGAAAATAAATGAGGCATGGGAATAAGACCTCTATAAGGGCACCTACATGTATGTACTCAAACGAACGTTCACAAGCGCTGACTTTTTATTTTCAGGTTGAGTTTGCAAGCATGGCTCTTTATTTTCGCCACTTCACCTATTTGGGTTAATCGCGTTGCACTTTTTCTACAGATGGCAACAAACTGAATCCCCACAAGAAAAGTCCAAGGGTAAATCCTTGGCACTTAGGCTACTGCCAGTGTCGATGTGTGTCTTTTTCTGCTCAAGACAGCAGTCTCAGGTCCATGTTAGAGTTTCAAGACAAGGATTTATAACATGCAGCCAAGCAGTCATAAAAATCTGCAGAAATACCTGTAGCAATCGAAACAGGGATTTCACAAAACGCTAGGAATAATCCTATCTCGAACTAGGAGGGGAAGCTCGTCCTAATTTAGGATGGGTTCAATGCAACCTAACGTTTATTGAAACAGAACTTAATTCTTCCTACTAAGATTAATCATAAGTTAGGAAGAGTTTGGTGAAACTGACAGCTAAAAACTAAAGCATTGGGTGCGTTCGTGTAGCTTCCCTGGGTGTGTACCCCGCGGTGCTCACTCGGGTGAGCCCCCTGACAAGCGCTAATCGAACGATCACACTCGCCCTCTCGTGGTGACGGCATGCACCTCAGGTCACCCCCAAGTGACCCACTCCACAAGCAGGGCACTGGGGGCTGACCCAGGTGAGCCCGTCAAAACTATTCGAACGTACCAGGGCAGACCGGGGACGACCCAGGGAAGCTAAACGAACGCACCCATTCAATCAATCATCAATTAATCAAATCAATCAGCCAGTAAGTCAACCTGGAGCACCTAATCCTAAAACATCAAAATCATCCCCGAGAACATGGCATCACTTCAAGGCATACCAACAGGCTCACAAAACCTGTCTCCCCAACACTGAACACTTCTTCATTTTGTGGTTAGTAGTGAAAAAAAAACCTCAGGAGATGCTTGTATCGACGAGAAGTTTCCCCTTTACGCCATCACGAGGCAGCAATTACCAATGGTGGGATCACAAAGATGACAGTAACTAAAGACGTTAAATACATACCTGATATGCTCTAAACAACAGGTATAGCTCCCGCGGTGTTGCATCCATTGGTAACCCGCTGACGAACAATGTCCGCACCTGTCGAGAGAAAATTTTAAAAAACAAGATAAGAAGAGGAATTTTCAAGAGAAGCAAAGAGATGGAGCGGTTGTAGTTGAAGGAAAACCAGGGCAGTGGGTTGTAGACCTAGATGACATTTATCTGGTATGACATTTAGAGGGGGCATCTCTTCTATCTACTGGCGAGTAGGTATGTACTATGCAGTGATGTAAACGAGTATGCTCAACAGGGTTTCTTCTTAACGTAATCTTCACGACGGTGTGTCGATACAAATGCAATTACAGCCCGGGCCATGTACAGGAAAAAGCTGAAAGGCTGCTAAAACTGCTAAGCAGGGCTAAATAACTTGACCGGCTAATGAACTTTACCAGCTAAAAACAAAGTGTGATATAGGCAGTGGAGTTTGTGACTGGTTCCCCCGCTCAAGTTTCATCGAGCGCATTAGTTTATTAAGCGCTTTTTTCTGCCTTACAACTTTGTCAAATTAGGCCCCAGTTAAGCGTTAAAAGAACAGAAGAGAACTTTGTAAGGCAGTACTTCTTTTCAAACAGAATTTGTTTCATGCCATTCCAAGTCAGGGAAGATAAGGCAGCATCTTGAAGGCTTGGGAAGCAAGGGTCAGTGGTGTGGTACAATTATGCTTAAATCACGCATCAACAGATGTTCAGCCACAACATGTCAACTTCCATCATCAGGAGTTTACAAAATTGTTTTAAAAACATTCAGTCTAATTGATGTTCTCAATTTTTTAATTTCTTTAAAAATGCAAATCAGTATCTTTGAAATGAGGGTATAAAACTAGACTTCCATCATTTAGGCATTAGCAAACCAAACTAAAGAGAAAAATAGTTGTTCTGGATTGTTTCCTTTCTAAAAGGGGTATTAATTAGCTTATAAATAAAATTGCTGTCAAGATTATCTGACAACTAGAACTAATCAAACTGCATACTGCGTTCCAAAGGCAGTGTTTTCTTATTGGTTGATGCAATTCGATCACAGACCATGCTACAGGATGTTGGCAGCAAAAGTATAATATTAGAATTAGATGTATACATGAATGATAATGTTCTCCCACTCCTCATACTACATGACAGTCCGCCATAAAACAAAACAAATAATATTGACTATTTGGCCTTCAGTTTAAAATGTCAAGTCACAACAACGAAGTCGGCACAAGAAGCCACATTGTAATTCCGCATCACCTCAACCCCTCCGCAAATGCAATAAGAAGAAGCTCAGCTGTTTACCGAGCATCATTATAATCGATCCACACGTTTTGATACGAGTCCCCGGGAGTTGATCATATCAACTATTGTGATAGACCATGCTGGACTGACAGATCAACAAGATGGCACAGAGATAAAAAATAAATAAAAAAACCAATAAGCCATGTTGAGATATTGTGACACAATACTATGACACTATTTGGTTTGCTAAATTTGTCTGTAGACACCTTAACCAAACAGTGCACTCCTACAGTGGCCACCATACCTCAAAAAAGGCTTATGGCCAGCAAGCGTCGCTACGGACAACACAACATTTGGTGTAACGGCTGAATTTCAAAATACAGTGCTTTGGGAAGCAGCCACTTAATCAGGATTCAAATATTATGATTTTTTTAAACAAATACGTTGAATAATTTAAACATCAATCTTATTTGTTAGAGGTAATTAACAGGGTCATCTCTTAAATATAATTATTTGGAGTGTGTGAGGTGATTGATAAATAATAGATCACAAAATAACCGCTCGCTGTTTCCAAAAACTAGCTGAGCATAATTCCCAGAATTATCACAACTTATACTGCACACATCAATGTACACAAACTACGTGAGATTGAAGAAGACATCAGTTTGTACACATTGCACAGTCCACCATTGACATAGAAGCACATTTGGATGCGCTCGTTACACACTACAAGAGGCAGCCCCTCTATGCTGTGCGCAGATAACATCAAGAGGCGCAATTACAACCAACGCCGGCATGCCGACTGGCTCACCGCATCCTTTACAGCAGAGAGTCAAGGCCAACCTCGTCCCAAGGTGCGAACATGACCGGGGTGACTACCATGGATGGGAAACAAAGCAGTGCCAAACTGATCCAAGCCAGCAGTACCATAGACATAACCAAAGGGGTGATTGTGATGGATGGGAAACAAAGTCAAGTCAAGTGATAAAGCCTAAACCTCCTTCAAGGCAGGAAACCAATTCCACTATAATTATCATCAAGGACTAATGTTGAGCCTGCGCCCAAAATAAAAAACACCTGCTTGATAATGTGTATAGCTTCCTCGGTTAAAATTATCCGAAAACAACAGAAGCTTAATCACTAATATTCTTCTCTGCCCTGTCAATGCAACTGCGAATTCCTTGCCGTGGGGGGGGAAATATATAATTTTGTGTGCTCATCTGAAACCTAAACGGAAATTAATAATTCAATAATGAATTTTTTTCTTCTTCTTTCGTGCAGTGCCAAGGCCATCAATGATTATTCATTTTAGCATGAAAACATCAGCAATGTAGAATTCAATTATGTGACATGACAGCCAGAGTGCATATGGTTTTCCCGTCTTTCTCAGGAAAAATAAATTCTGCGTCGATTGCTTCAGGGAAAAAATAATGAACGGAGTTCAACTAACCGGTAAACGTTTTTTGCCTTCAGTTTAATATGAATTCCACTTTGAATAAAAAATGTTCACCTGCAATGGTTTTGTTTCCAGAACAAAAGCATGTACAGAAGGTTGCTTTGGTCAATTATAATCGAAAGGCTATCAGGAATAGTGCAGAACTGTTATATAAATATATACCAGCTGACCAGACAAACACTATCAGAATATCCTTATTAAGTCAAGCATATTTCACGGGTTAGCGGTAATTGTGGCTTGTGCGTAAGCGCACTCCAGGTTACTATAGGCATTCTACGCTTACAATATAGCTAGCGCAGATATTCGGATGGCGATCGGATGGCGATCATATGCGCAGAATTGGGCCTGGTTTGTGTGGTCAGTTGATACTGTACGGTGTCGGATTTTGTTTGAATGAGAAAGGATCCGAGTAAATCATTCAAAGACTGTGTTCGACAGCATCTTCTCTTCCACTATAACACTGTACACTTCTTTTCCCTGTACACTATAAGCTTTTCCTGATTGGAGATCGATCTGCTTCCGGCAATGGATATGTGCAAATCAGTCTGAACTTGCTGCATCTCTTTGCTCTCGCAACTCAACATGCTATAACGACCGTTCCTCTGTAATGCTCATTGAGGGAGTGTTTCTTTCAAACCCTCTTAAAGGAACACGTTGCCTTGGATCGGTCGAGTTGGTCTTTGAAAAGCGTATGTAAGTGTTTGTTATAGAATGCATATGATTAGAAAGATGTTTTAAAAGTAGAATATAATGATCCACACAAGTATCACTCGAAATTGCGTGGTTTTCCTTTTACCTTGTTGACAAACACGATTGGCCATTCTTTTGACTCCCATAAATGGCCGACCGTGTTAGTTCGCAAAGTAAAAGGAAAACCACGCATTTTTGAGGCAAATGTGTGTGGATCATTGTATTCTATTCTACTTAAACATCTTTCTAACCATATTCATTTTTTAACAAGCGGTTACAACCGCTTTTCAAAGACTAACACGACTGATCCAAGGCAACGTGTTCCTTTACGAATAAACTATAAATAGAAGTAAACTTCCAGGTACAACCATGTAATAGTGCTCTTTTGAGGTGGTTGCTCCTGAAGAGGAGCAGAGTAAACTGTTCAAAATGTCGAGACCAAACCGGCTCTTTTCAGAGCCAACGCTCCCTCAAAAGAGCATTATTACCGGGTTGTACCCGCAAGTTTACTATTATCCTTCTTATCCTTCACCACACAAAAGCTTCAAACATCCCTCACCCTTCCTGTTCCTTCTCGCTCCTCTTCGTTCGAAATTAATTTATTTAAGTTGAAGGTTATTATTAGTATACAGATTGTCTTGCGGATACCGCTACCTTTCTGGTTTTAAGTGGCTCTTAATTTGATACATTGGATATTTCTAAACCTGCTAATTGTATCCGGAGCAGTGTAGGAAATCAACAATGATTGCGTCGTATTTGCGACAGCTGCAATTTACTTGTATTTTTAAAAACATTTACAAGTGCGGATCAGTAATAAAATAATAATGACTTACGTCGATTGTAAAATACTGTATGTACTCTTTATTGCAATATTCAAAATATTGTATGATTGATCCAATCTAATAATAGATTAATCTGAAGGCCTTTTCACATGATAATCTGAGATTGATCCAATCTAATAATAGATTAATCTGAAGGCCTTTTCACATGATAATCTGAGATTGTTTCATTCTAAGGGTGTCACATCGGACAAACTTGTATACATTATAAATAATCAAAATGCCAAAAATGATTTCATAAATCATTAATTGTAGGAAATTGAGTTGAAGATATCACAGACTTGTGGCATCGATTTGCATTTAAAATCATCACCCACAATGTTTTGTTTTCAGTAGAGAAAGAAATGCAAAATCAATGAATTGTCATTTAAGGCACACCCACCCAAAGTCAAAAGCAAATGAGTTTCTTAATGTTTCCAGCGTATAAAAGCGTCTGGCAGCTATTCCCCCTAGAACTACCTGGATCGTGGGTCTGCATATTTATTGAAACTCGGGGGGGGGGGGGGCAGAAAAAAAATCTGGTGGGTGGGTGGGTACAACCAACGACGTGGGAAGAAAGCAGCTTCGTAGATACTGGGGCGGCTAGTAAACGCTCTCAAAGTGGCAGTTAGAATCAGCCGAGCATCATCCCGAATGCTGCTGCTGGCCCAGGGGGTATCGCAGAGAAACGACTGCTGTGTGCCATGAGCGACTGCATGTGGAAACATCAAGCTACGGACCGATGCACAAGCGTAGATATTTGAGGGTATTTTTTTGCTCTATACGGAGTCAGATGGAGTACATTATGGTGAAAACCACGAATCGCTACGAGGCATTACGACCTTCCACAACATAATGTAAGGAAACTGTAGGCCTCCAAATCGGTGTAAACGATGGCATAACTTCAAGCATTACCACATTTTCCCCCCTAATGTTGTAATTAAAGGCCGACTGTGGTCTATTACGTATAATTAAAAGAAAGCAGGGAAAAGCAAAGGAGCGCAGCAAAATTCACCAAAATGCATTGAGGTTTGCTGGGGACTTAAAACTGCACATGTCGTTGCCTTGTTTCCTGTAACTGTGATAATTGAATAATACAGGTTTTTTCTGCTTTGTACAATTTTGAATGACATGAATAATGTCACTGTATTTTAATTGAGACTTTATTTGTTCCCCTCTTTTGTTGCTAGGTATCAATTTATCTAGAATCTGTTCATAAATGGCCAGTATTTCAATGGATCCATTCATAATTGTAGGTCAAATTAAACTGCAACAATCAGTACATCTACCCAAAATAGACATCAATTGTTATCTAACCACCCAGCTGTATAAAAAGGCAATTAATTGCAACACACTTGAAAGGAAAACCCTGCTAAATATGCAAAAAATTGCAACACAGGATTCTGTTGCATTGTTAAGTGAACTGGCTTTAAGGCCAGCCTTGAAACTGGGCAGCTATTACCTCTGCTAAGTGCACCAATAGGTTTGCTGGAAACTGCCACATGACAGGGCCTTGTATCTTGATGACACACGACACACTCGGGATTGAGGTGACTGCTAAGAACACAACACAATACAACAACTTTTACAAGCTACTGCACTTTATAGCATTTAGCAAAGGTGCCCACTATCTTTAATGAGTAACTCAATACTCCACAACACCACTTTTATATCTGAACACTTTGCCGCCAATTTTCCAGAGAATATCATCCAACTTTCAAAGCCTAAGTAGTTTGCACTAATTTGTGTAGTAGCAATATTCCAATTAAAAAACACAGGAGCAAATTGGCAAGCAAGTAAAAACATCATCTTCCCTGTATCACAAGGGTGTGCCATCAATATCTCCCCACCCTCTTCCCCCACCGTCTCTATGTCAATACCTGTACCAATTCCCCACAGCGGTCGGGGTTGAGTTCTTTGCTTCGCTCAACTCAAACCCCCCCTGCCTGATTTCACTAATGCAGCCACGCCATGCCGCCGTTCCAGCAGAAATGTATATACGCTCACGTGGAACGTGCTCACGTCTGCTCCCCCAATCCCGCTGGGCACCAAAGCCGCCACTATTATTGTCATAATACAGGAGAAATTACATGTTTGATCGTGTACACATGCATGCGAAGAATCGCCAATTAGCTGCCCGTCCATGCACGTCAACAGAAAACTACAGGCTTTTCTAACGAACCGTTTGATGCATGTGCGTTCCCTCGCTAGAAGAACACTTCATAATGCAATTGATGATGTCAGGAGACAATACGAGTCATAATGATATGAATTTTTGAGAAACAAACAAAATGAGAAGGTCCAAGGCTGACCAAGTCGAGGCCACGAACAAAACTAAAAGAAGAAAACATAGTGTTGCATTTATGGTTTAAAACATACATACTGAATTTGTCTTCTTACTCAATGAGTTTTGTGGTCAGAAGTTTTTATAATAATAAAAAAAAAATACATAAATGAAAAATACATTCAGTATGACCATATCCGATACCGTTGGTGAGGCTAACTAAAGATGATTTCAAGCCCTTTCTGGGAAGTATTTTTCAGAGTATTTTATTTTAAATCTAATTATCTTAATGAGTTTTTAATTTTGACGAGCAAACTGGTCTCAACTGCCATGCTCAAGTTGAACCTGAATTCAACCCTATTTTGACGTCAGATAGGACAACCACCCACATACCAGCAGCCAAAGGAATCAATTTACCATGCTGCCCTTTTGAGTCCCAGCAAACCCACCCACCTCCAAAGCATACAGATGGTTCTCCACTCCCGAATTAGGAGAAAAATTGGGGAAGAGCATTTTATGAACTGGTATTAGGACAGCTGTCACATGGGTAGCTTATAACTTAATCTCAAATGTTTTAACTATTTCACAAAAAATTAAACGCATCATCCGACAGCTACCACTTCAATCAAGCTTTGGCCAATTGGTTCTTTTTCCTTCCAAGATCCAATCTGGTGTTCCCATTGATGGCGATCGCGGTTTAACTATTTTTCGGCATGGCTGAAGCAGGTTCTTCGACTAGAAAATAAATTCTGAGGAATGGCATGTCTTATAAAACAAGCACATCATCCAATGAGTCTGATGCATCAAAAAGTAGTTGGAAAGTACTTGTGACACGACAGAGAGTACAATTCGTCTGCGATGTTCATCTCAGCTGAACAGTCACATGGGAGCTCTTTAAACGGTTTACAAAAAAGCAAATTACCACAGTGACACCCGGCACAAATTTGGTATCTATTTCAGGTTACGGAATGGACTTTTTGTTTATGTGACAATCAATTGAGCACACTTGGATTTAGTGACCAATAAATATTTGCTGGAATTTTAATCAGTTCTTGCATAGATTCTCTGTCCATACTAACATCAAATTCTATATTAGGGCTAGCTGATAGCTTCACATGAATGCTGTTTAAGAAATTCAATTTCTTTGATGCCTTCCAATAAACTTGCCCAACCTCGGCCACAGCTGATGCGTCTCAAATGCAAGTCCATTAAAAACATATACTTTAATTGTCATTTTAAATGTTAATTTTTAAAGTAATTTTATTGATGTTACCTTAATTAATTTTAACGTGTGTAGTAGTGCATGGGTATATTTTTTATAGTTTATTTTCTTGTACTTTTATTTTATTTTTAAAACCAATCAATGACCTTTAAGTGAACTCAAAGAGGTACCAAAAATTATTAAGCAAAGAAATAATTTTTTGTAAGCCCTTGAAAAAAAACCAAAACAGCCTTTAATATCTCACACACCATACAGAAATACATATCTACTGAATGCACACCAAATTATGATTGTATTTTTGTTTAATAAGTGGGCGGAATAACCCTGAGAAAGCTGGGTCATAAGATCACGTGGGACGGAAGAATTAATCGATTAGATTTTATCGCTCCCTTTTCAAAAGAAATAAAATACAATGACAACAAGAAATAATGAAGTTAATGTGCCCCATTGACAGGGAGGCTCCAATAAAAAAACCTTCAGTCATAGACAAAAGGCGCTGTTGGCAAACTACTGTCCAACGATGCTACATGCTGCTACGCGTCAGCTCCAGCATTTTGACATTTAATGCGCAACCGTTGTGAAAACAAGAAATCGTTTGGTTTCCAAAGCGAAGGTCTTTGGGGCAAGGTCTTTATCACTGGAGTCAAAAAACAATTACTGACTGCAAATTAAGAAACGGAGACTCCTTGTATTGACAGAGCTGGACCAGAGCTGCTGTGACAGAAATTATTCTTGACAAATTGATTGCTACAAAAGTATCTGTAGGACACCCTTCTTCATATTTCCTTCCAAATTGACCCAATTCGCCCAATGTTATCGCCACATTAAATCTTGGTTAGGCCTAAAAAAAAATATGTTGGATTGCCCTTTCACCCGATTTTTTGCTTGGGTCGGTCGGTTGGGATTCTTTTTTTTAGAACGCCCAAAACTGCATAAACATTTCAAGAATAATCAAGTTGTCAAGCAAGCAAGCTCGCTTCAATCGCTTTTTTTGCGTCTTTATTTTGGCAACATCCTTCAAAAACAATTTCCAAGAGTCATTTCATTCACCGTGTTTTTCGCTCGTTCAATAAACGAGCGATACCATATATGCGCATTACTGGCAACAGCGCCCTCTGTTGTTCAATGGAGTGTTCAACTGGTTCCTTGTGAAAGCATGACGTCGGATAAACAGGCGTGTGGTTTGATACGTGACACAGGCTCGCCCTATCCGTGCGTGTGAGGGTAATCGATCTACATTTTGTATGTTGCGTTTTTGTGAACGTTGAAACCACGACTGTTGCACTGGATAATTATTACTGTCGACCGTAAGTAGTCGGCCAAAAACTAATATTTGTGTCAAATCTACCATTTCGAAAGCATAAAATATTCATGAAATCAAAATTCGCAAGTAAAAAAAGGGAAGAAAAAAAAACCAGGGAAAAAAAAACAAAACAAAAAAACACGCGCCCGAGATTTTGCTACTTTTACGGTCGGGATAGGGCAATCCAACATATATTTTTTTTAGGCCTTATGACAGGAAAACACAATACAGTGTGCCACATATCTACCGTCGCCTTGGCCATTATTCCCCCCCCCCCCCCCTCAAAAGTTGTAAGTTTTGTTTTTAAAGAAACTGAAACCACCCAAAAGTGTTTCAGTATGTGACCGATGGAAATTATTCATTTATTGAATTACTTTCCAATTTCAATTTGAAAATAGATGGAAAAGCCAATGACTATTTCTGACCATTAATGATAGAAAATTGGGGGTAATAAAAAACATGAAATAAATATATTTTAGTGCACATATTTAGTGCCTTTGTGTTGGAAGGAATTTACAAATTTAAATTAGTTATTCACGTAAACACCGAAGTAAACATAGGCTCAGATCATTTCATTCCTTCATCATACTTACTATGAAACATGAATAAAGCTTATTAATTTGTAATAAATGTGGCGTTTTGTCCTGGCATTATGAGATAAACTGCCTTGCAATAGAGGGTTACCATGGCTTCCATTTTTTGTTATTTGCTTCAAGGCTATGCACCCAAACCACTGCTAGATGACAGAGAGCACAGAATGCAGACAGTATAGCTGAACCATTTCACAGTGACCCACTCACAAACAGATATTCAAATTCTGGTTGCTGGTTTTCAAATTCTGGTTTCTTTCCATAAAAAGTTGTTACTTGATACACCGAAACTTGATACTGATACTATTAAATTTCCAAAGGTGCCTAGTCTCATAAAAAAAATAATAATCTGAAAGTAAAAATGTCTGCTTTCTGTCGTCGTCGACGTAATGTGAGTAACCATAGAACTGCCATGCAGGTTTTTATTTGTAGCTGCGTAATATTAGGATTAAATGTCATTCATACATTCCCACACCTTATTCAGTCTGTTCCAAAAAGAAGGAAATTCAAAACACAAGGTTTCAAGGAAATCTTCCAAACATTACCAGGCGGAAATACTTCACAAAATTCACCATTTGAGGAGGAGTGGGAAACTAAAACGTGCTGATGACTAATCAGCCACAGCCATTATCCACCCGATTATGGTCATAATCTTCCTTGGTCTTCCTCATTCTTACAAAACGTCTTACAAACTCCCCCATCTCCGTCCAT
Source organism: Asterias rubens (assembly GCF_902459465.1). Classification (NCBI taxonomy): domain Eukaryota; kingdom Metazoa; phylum Echinodermata; class Asteroidea; order Forcipulatida; family Asteriidae; genus Asterias; species Asterias rubens. The sequence continues at coordinate 6,867,395 of NC_047064.1, read as the reverse complement.
ACATCACTAACAACTTTGTAGCAGAGCAGCTTTACATACAGAGAGCTGGGCCCAAGCCAGGGGGATTTCGTGGCCTCTTGACAAAGTTTTTTTTTTTTTTTTTTTTTTTAAGTTTAAAGAACCATGATAAGTCTTTTCGGAGAGCCTTATTAAGACGGATTAATTGTAAGAGGATAACATTTGCTGAGAATGCTACATGAAGATCGGCTGGAGTTCAGTGTAATCCGTTACTGACTGAGGAGAGGGAGACAAAAGATTCTCTGGGTTTTGATCCTCCCACAAGCTCTGTGGTCAGTAGGACTAGGAGCATGGGGGAAGAGGAAAGTGACCTTCCTCCATGGTAGGAGGGAAGAGTTATCCATTCCTCAAGGGGTGACTTATTCACTAGAATAATTTTAACACAGAGAGACACTTCAATTCGGAAAGAACTTAAAAACACAAAACGTACATCCTTATAATCCACTTTTCCCACTAAAACAAAAACCAATAGTTCTAATACAGAGACAATTTCAAGTCTGAAAGAGTAAATAAACACTTAATTGTTTTTCTTGAAACACAATTTTCCTAATAAATCAAATGTATTTACCTTGCTTCCAGATAAATATCATCAAAAAAGGGGTTAAAATTGTGCACTAAAAGAAAATGTGCCGATGTTTATTCAATAAACATCTTGACTTTTAACCCCTTTTTCTCAGTTTCATTCTCTCGTATCCCTTGGCGTTTCTACTTTCACAACTTTTGAACCAAAGATGATATCAACATGGGGTTTCAATAGCAATAAAGCATAGCTTTTCAAATGTTTTAAGTTACCCAGGTCGACAAAATAACTCTTTTTGCTTGATCGCGTCACTAATGTCTCACATCTACACACGCCTTCATCAATTGGCGATTAACACAGCATTAAGTAATTACTGCAATATTTCAACAGGACATAATACATGATGGGACTGGCACCATAAAATGGTCTGCCAGTCACAGGACACATGTGTCCCGGGTACATCCTTCTCATGTGTAAGTACACACACTCTGCTGATAATGGCATTCAGTAAATGACAAACTGGGAAAAAATGCATTAACGATGGATATTCAGAGAATATTCAGCATTCTTTGTGAGCAGACACAATGACTATTGTCAATCAACCTCATACTGTTCATCTGCTAAAAATGTGCTGGTACTACTTCCACGGCAGGCATTGCACAATTCAATTTAAACTCTATACAGTTCTAAAGGTGAGAAAGCTTCAATACAACCATAAAACTACAGAGTAAGGTCATTTCAACGAATGTAATTTCCACTGGGGAACACACACCCTCTTAAAAAAAGACAACAAAAAGAGATGGAAAAAAAGTGCATGCTTTTGACAAGCGAAAACGCATGACTTGGTTAGAAAACAGAAGGCAAGGGTATACTGTAGTGAATATGAAACTGATCATCAGTTGTCAAGTGATGAGTTGAATAGATGGATGCAAGAGGGCACAGTATGGACCCCTGGGGAACACCCAGCTGAATAAAAATGATACAGACTTGTTCCTCGTGGTTGATGCATGCATTCAATCATTCAAGTTGCTTCAACCATCGGGGAATAGAAATTTCTTGCGTCTCTTAGGCTAGGAGAGTCTTTTCATGATGTGACTGCAGTGCTCAATTCAATGCAGTTTTGGGTTGTTTTTTGTAGTATTTATTTATGTGTCTATATAATATTTGAATTTCTATGTTGCATTATGTATGCTAATTGTCAGAGCAGGGGGGAAATAGCATGGTTTAAAATAAATAATGTTGTTTTTATTGCAGGTATCTAACAACTGGTATATGTATAAATGCCATCAGGCATAATATTTGGCCCTTGAAAATAAAAATATGAATTATTTTTTACGAGCGGCCAAACACGGACACGTAGTAAAGGTTTTGATAGGCTATATTTAATAAACAATACCCCTGATTTTCGAAAATCAAGTTCAGCTAAGAGTAGTCTGTAGTCTGTCAAACTTAGTGAACACAAAATTTGTCAATCTAGTTTTCCGATATATATATATACATATCATTAGTTGAATATTTACTGTTGAGAAATCAGTATTGAGAGAGAAAAACAAGAAATGGTGGTTTCAAAGACTAGTAAGTACATCTTGCTGTTTTTTATCCAATCTTGCACAAATGTCCAAATGGAGATGGACTCCTTTCTTCGTGACCCTGAATTTCACACCACATCTGCAATCGCTATTGGGTTGAATTCACACTCAGCTCAACCAAAAGACCTCTTTATTTCACCCACCTACCCCCCCCCCCTTCCCCCAACACAAGACTTCTCCGACATTGAAAACAAAAAAATGCATGTGAACAAAATGCAGACGACTTTTCACCCCAGCAACTCCCTGATTCAAGTCTAATGAAGCCTCAGCGAATTGTGGGCAGGAAAATAAAAGCACAGTATCAGTAAAAATGGACGGGGATTTAATCCAATTGCAAGCTAAAAGGCTTCTGATTAAAACAGAAAATCCATTGCAAGCTAAAAGGCTTCTGATTAAAACAGAAAATCCAAATACAAATCAAAAGATCATTGAAAAGAAATGAATGTTTAACTGTGAAATACTCTATATATTGAGTGTGATTACAAAATTACTTATAAGCCTGGGGTTAAAGAGGAAGGTTCAACATGTTGATTGGCACCTGTATAATTAGAACACATATGACAGTTGTTCTTTAAAGAGTGAAAGCAGTGACTTTAAAGACATGCAGATGTTCTTCGAGCAATTGCTCAAATATAGAATCTTATCATTCCTTTCAAAGAACTTGTCTTAAGGTAAGAAGTTACAAATGCATTTGATCTCAGTTACCCCCAAAGAGGAATGGGACAGTAAGAATTGTGTTTAAATCAATATCTTCCATTGCATTTTGTGGAAGCAAAGAAGTGAAAGAAAGAGCACATTTTCGAAGAAGTTAACCCACCCAATTTCTAAAGAAGATCTCAACCCGAGACTGGGCTGGTTTCAAATTCTATGGGTCTCTCCGACAACGGACACCGAATGTGAAACTCCTCGCCCCGAGGTGCAACTATATGTACCACATGTACTCATCAAAAAGCTACTATCACATGGTGTGCTTTTTCTTCAGTGGGGGAGCGGATCCCTAAGTCTTCATTGATCTGTGATGCCCACCAAATTGCCGGAGGAAGGAGACTCTTTTGAATTCTGCTGTGATGCCCTCATTAAAAATTCATCGTGAGGACACATGGCGGGCATGTTCCTATTGCTTAGAGTTCATTCCCTTTTAGTTTTTTGCTACGATGATCGCTCAGTCTGGAATATTATCCTATGTTCAAGTAGACCCAAAGTCATAAAAAAATAAAAATGGATTTGAGTAGAGAACACATATGACACATCTCTTTGTTATGACAGTTTTGCTATCATGTTATTATTATTATATATTTCTGGTAATGAAACCAAGGATGCCTCATAAGTGAACTTAATCACTGTAGCTCGAATGGAAGAGGAAATCTGACAACAAGTGCGACTGCTATGTGAACTCGAAACGCAGGGAGGTTACCCCTACTCTTCCCGGAAAAGTGTTCAGCAGCCGATTTCACGAAACGCTAGGATTAATCCTATCTCGTGTAAGGACGAGTAACTCGTCCTTACTTAGGAAGAGTTTGGTGAAATTGACAGCTGGGTTCTTTTTACATGCGCAATCAATCCTAGAAGTACATACTGTAGGATCACCTATGGCGAAATTAATGTCCCATCTGAAAGACAGAGCAATTATAGTAAAGCTTCTTGCTCAAGGATACAAGTGTCATGACCAGGACTCGAACCCACACTCTGCTGATCAGAAACACCAGGGCTCGAGTGCATGCACTCTTTAACTGCTCGGCCATGACACGCCACGTTTGAAGAATAGCTTTCGGAAGATAAGCCACCTGAGCTGGATCGTTGATGAGACTTATTAGGTATTCATGACAATTAGTTCTCTCTTGATTTCATTTTGTATGGTGAATTCTTAATTGGAACTCGAGAGCGCTACTATCTAGAAATGAAAAGTCAAGACTCATACGCCCTGTGCTACGTATACAGTAATTCAACCGGTACATCAATACAGTGCCGGAATTTCAGTCATGTAACCCTCAGCACAGCAACCTTCCCTCTGAGCAAAAAGTGAACTCCACGAAGACATCAGAATAAGGGGAACATTTAGAATGCTGGTGCCCTAATCCAAAGGTTGTTAGACAGTTTGTCTTTGTTCAAATGCTGCAGTTGCTGTTTCAAACACCATTTGATCTCAAGAGTTCAATGCCTTCATCTTGATCTTGACTCCTACTAACCGCTTCCAAAAAATGTCCTCTAGGTCAGAAACCTCGACTCCTCCTGGAGCAGAACGCATCTCAAGCAACAAATCAACTCAAAGCCCTCCCTCGCAGTCCTTCGTTTCAATCACATCGGTAACTTAATTTTCCGTGATGAACATCCGCCTCCAAGTTTGAATTATTAGAAGGTTGGCGTTCAGAGGAAGAAGCTGTTGACGTACTTTCTTCTTCTTCAGAAAATGATTTCAGCAATTTTCACATCTCGGGATGGATCAACAAGAACCATTGAAGCAATCAGGTGGTAATAGGGTGCCCCAGCCAAACATAAACAGGATTAAACTGCGCGAGTTAAACGGATTAGTTATACCTAAACTGGATTAGACAATCAGCTAATACCGCCCTAACACGATTAGATGGACAAACTTTACTGGTTTAATAAGTGTTCAAATTGGATTATGGTTGTTCAACTGTGGGTAATCACACCCACTTGAAATAATACACAAGGAGCCTTGGGATAGGTTGAGCAGCAAGTAGACAATCTTAGGCCGCTCTAAATTTTACATTGATTCGTCTCATAACAGCAGTTACCGGTCTTGTATCACAGACTCAGGATTAATTTCTCTTTTGGAACTTAAAAGGAAACAATATTAGGCCTATGAATTTATGGAGAAATTATTTTTGCTGTGTGTCCTATTACCAGTAGCCACAAACCCAGGCCTCAATCATTTTGTTTTATAAAAATATATTTGTTTTGTCTCAATTATACTTCATTAGCCTTTCACACACACTTGTTTGATGACGAAGTGATAACAAATAAAATTGAAGTCAAACTTAAAAGTCAGGGTACACCTTTGGTAGTAAAACAATTAATATAAAATAACATGCAAAGTGATTGAAAATATGTCCATCCCAATCAAAAGTTTATGACAAGGTTCACCCACTGAGCACCGGCCCTTCCATACACACCAAAGAAACAGAAGATAGCACAAACATAAAGTAGCCTGGCAACCCGGCGTAATTTATCACTGGGTATAAACGAACCAAAACCAAACACCTCTTTGATGTAAACTGGCCCTCGTTTTCACGTCCCCCCTGTGCCCTTTACGACTCCATTAGAAAACATTCCCACAGGGATAAGTGGGAATCTCCATTACTATAACCAGTCATAACTAGGAAAAGAAGGAGGGGAGTCCACTGGAGGGGAGTAGGAAGTGAAACTAAAGTCTAACTTGATTATGATCGCCTTTAACGGGTAATTCATGTCTGTCATAGCCAGTTATAAGTTTAGACGTGGGATTTATTGGTTTAAGGATGCTCTATGGGTTTAGGGTTGTGTGTGTTTGAGGGGTAACAGTAGACTGGTCGTATTAACCTATGGCCAGCCCTGGGTAAATACACTGGCACTTTCGTTTTTCCCTCAATTTATTTGTCTTGATTGCTTTCAAGGATTTTCCCAAGTCCTTGCGTAGATGATCAAAACATTCTCAGCACTCACTTTGCACTTTCAATGTTTGAGTCAGCATCCAAAATGACTAAAATTGATATTTTCTCTTCTCAAAATTAAGATTTGGGTTTATTATTTGATGCTGTTATTTCCTGACATGTTCTCAATACTTATTATTTCTCTGAAATGTTGAGATTTGATGAATGTAAGAATTTCCTAAAAAAATATTTTCTTGTTTTGGTTCTCACTTATTCTAGACTCAGAACCTCTCAGATGTTACAAGTAAAGAGGCTTACAAAGGCGCATCACCAGAAATACAATACTACAGACTAGGACATTATGTGGACTATTTCTTTTTACTAGATGACAGCATTATGTCTAATAAAATACAAACAATACAGAAGCATATAATGGTACTTACAAGATAAACCTCACAGTAAACAAAACTTGACTTTATTATCACTACAGCTTATTTCACAAATCCTCTTTCAGAATCAGTGTCGCTGTCAGAGCCCCAATTTCACAAATCTGTTAAGCAGAAAATACTGCTTGACAATTTTATTTGCTAAGCAAAAAACTGAGACGGGCACCGGCCACAACAATGCAACCTTATGTATTCCCCCACCCTTTATGTCTCAGTTTGTTCAAAGGTGGAAGGTAAACAAGAGGCCACACATTGTGCAACACAATTTTTTCGCAGGAGAATCTGCCAGGAAGAAATCAATCTACGAAAAAGCAACAGCGAAAGATCAAAGCTGTCCGCCAAAAAACCTCAGCGACTGCATCAGCTGTACTGGTGATTGGATCAGACAGACAGAGCCAAAAAAAAAAAAAAAAAAAAAATCCTTAGCTTCAATCAAAAAGGCAAAGTTCCCCCAAAGGTTATTATAATGCAAGTTCAGGGTGATGGCCGCTTAAACTAAACCCATGTGTCTACAGTTGTCCATAGTGTTACCTTACTCCATTATTTACATGGCCCCATTTATAGTCTGGGCTGTTCCCAAACCCCCGCTCCAGCCATACTGAATAAGACTCTCAGGATACCAACTTGAAACAGAATATTCCAAATTGCAATTGCAATATTAATATTCTGCAGTAGTAGGGCAGGGGATGGAGTAAACCATGTGCAAACAGGGTACTGATCTTTATGACAAACATAGTGGTCACCAGTTATATCCTTGTAAACCATTCCTGCTTTATTATTTGCACTGTGGTTAAGAGTATGTGTGTTTGATACAGTGATAAAACACTGCGTCAATACACATTTAGCTGTCCACTGTTTGCTAATGAGGTGAATTGAGGCAGTGTAGCAATATATAAAGTCTACATTGTTATTATTCACAGGCAATAGACCGTATCGAATAACCCCTTTGTTGCTATGAAAGTGGCCATATTTGTGGGGCAGGCTGTATGCGCGTCTAAACGCGTGCATTAATGAAGCACGCATGCACATGTACACGCTCACAGACACCATTTTGTGGGCAGGTATTTGAATGTATAATTATATTTGATACTGTCTAATACAAGACTTGTTTTCTCAGGCCTTTCCTCGGTTTCCTTATCTGTCAATACAAGAAACCGGAGAATTTATCAATAGAACTGAACAGATTGACTTCATTAGGACCACACAGCATTGTTTGGCTTCAGAGTAGGTTTCCATGGTCGGTGAATGGAGGTTCACGATTACAACAATCTTAGGGCCACTCACACTAGCCAGGCAACTTGGAGGCCACCAACTGCATTGAATTCTACATGACCACTTGGACAGCACATGAGTAATTTTTAAAATAGCGTCTTACAATCCCCAAGAAAAAAAAAAGGTTGAACATACAAACAGTGAATGCCATTCTTCTTTGAGATTGCCTGGAACTGGTTGCCTGTAAACTGCCTCGTGTGACAATGCCCTTAAAGGCAGTGGACACTATTGGTAATTGTCAAAGACTAGCCTTCACAGTTGGTGTATCTCTAAACATATGCATAAAATAACAAACCTGTGAAAATTTGAGCTCAGTCGGTCATCGAAAAAAACAACCCTTGCAACACGAAGTTGTGTGCGTTTAGATGGTTGATTTCAAGACCTCAAGTTCTAAACTTGAGGTCTCGAAATCAAATTCGTGGAAAATTACTTCTTTCTCGAAAACTATGGCACTTCAGAGGGAGCCGTTTCTCACAATGTTTTATACCATTAACCTCTCCCCATTACTTGTCACCAAGAAATGTTTTATGCCAATAATTATTTTGAGTAATTGAGTAAAAGCAAAATGCAATGATGATCACTGACCACTGTATGCAATTTCTACAATTGTCTGAACCTGACCTCGGAGCGTGTACAAAAGGCAGGCATGGACAGAATATAATATGCGAAATTTCTGGAAATATGACTGATGTCAGGCTAGGCTACACGTACTGTGGTATGCAATCACAGTGCATTGGATAAGGCATATGAATTCAATTTGTTTTCATAAAGTCACACACACACAGCAACCGCATTATCAGACAGCACATGTCATAGTGATGGGTATATAATTTAGATCATTTCAAAATGTATCCATAACATTCAACAGAAGATAAAGGTCATTGAGGTGGGGGGGGGGGGGGTATTGGAAATATTTAAATCAAACATTCAGCCAGCCTAGTGTCTTAATAATTGAAGAAATATTTAAATGACAGTTTCATAGCACCTTTTATGAGAAACTCAGGGGTAAATTGAAAATTGAAAAAAAAAAAAATAAAAAAAAATTCATAGCACCTCAAGAAAATACAACAATGTGCTAAAACATAAACATACAGCATCACTAGCGTATACCTTTTCTAAATTTGAGTATTTTTAATTGTAAATCAAGTATGGCTTGCGGGTGATATTTCTCAGCCATTTCACAAAAATAGATACTGCTTGCTTATATATGACCACATCTGTCCAGTGGCCATCTCCGTTGCAACATGATATAATATCCTGATTGAATTATACAAAATTATGCCACATATCCATTCCTCGCGTCCAAATATGAATTTCTGTTAACTCAAAATCAATGGCTATAAAAAAATGCTGAGAGTTTCTCTCAGTAATGTTGCCTTCTTTCGCTCGCTCGTGAGAGTGAGAGCAGACTTCGTCTCCATGATCCTTGTGGAATTTTAGTTGGGGCTCTTGGGAGATGGGTCGCCTGGGGCAACATGTCTAAGGAGAATGATTCTAACGAACAAATGGGGGGGGGGGGGGGTGGTTGTTTTTGTTTTCTAGCAGTAGGATGGAATTTGAAGAAAAGAAATCTCAAGTAGATTTTGCTTTTCTTTTTCAAGGTTGTGGAAATATGACTTAATGCATCTTTCGTGGAAATGAGATTAGTAGTGTAATTCGGTGGAATTGGATGAGAAGGGATGCTTTTATTGTTTTTTAAAGATGAAGTCTTGCCATGGTTACTTGCTATTATTATTATATCTATCTTTCAGTTCCACAAACCAAAGGACCTTTTACCCTAACCCTGATCTTTGTTAGCACTGCAAATAATAAAAACATTTCGAAAGATTATCCCTCCCCCCCAGATTCATCTTTTTCACTTATTCTCTTATATAGACTGATGTGTGTTAGCACCGTATACCCAGTACTTCTCTGGGTTCTGTGAAAATAATCACAGGCAATCTTTACAGTTCCATCACAACTTATCAACACGGAGAATCAAAACCAGAGTGTGACAGTGACATGTTTACTTTTGACCGTTGATTGTGTGATTTCTGCTCCCCGATATCGCACCGCAAATCAAAACTGGCAATAAATCCTCATCAAGGGTTGAACGTGACAACTCGAGTCAAGTGGGTCACTAGTTAATAATCATCACAATAATCCAGCCTTTACAACTCAGGCAGAGTGTGAAATTTGTGTAAATTGTACTCAAAAAAAAGTTGTGAATACCACACAACAGGTGAAGGAAATGATTGGTCTTTTGATGAGGGGTATTTGTATTACAGGGGTTGGTTTATATTTGACAGAGAGGCATTGAACTGATGAACCCTGTTGGGTTTGTGACATCACACAATGGACACATTCTAAAATGGAATTGGTAACTGATACTAGATGGGATTACAGTTGACTACACAGTGACCGAAAAAGGAAAAAGTGAGCTTTCTCTATGAAGTGAGAGGGAAAGGTCTGGTTTATCTCAATAGAACGGATTGTTTGGGATAGTCCAGCCAAAACATTGCCAACAAAAATTTGTTGATTTGGGACAAGCAGGGTTTGCCTGTAGGCTTATTCTATGACACATTATTGACCACAGACCACTTATACACAGCGAATCTGATATCACATTTCACTACAGCTTGGTTATAACTTAGTTGTTTCTCACAAACTACAATCAGATACTCTTTAAGTGCAGATTACCCAAAAGAAACTTCATTTGGATTTTGTCTACTCCTTCTTTGTGTATGTTGGCGCAACAAGGAGGTATCTCCGAATAGAGTTTATGTGAAGTGTGAGTTTTCAAATCACAAAAGATTTAAGAGATGTGAAGTTTCCAGCGGGATAAAGAATATTAATTTTGGTTTTTACTCTTCCACCATATGCTAGCACACATCTGTGTATGGGTAAAAACCAAAAACTAATATGACAAAAGATTGTTATCTAGCTTAGAATAACCTGGATGGTCACACAAAATCAATGGATGCCGAAATACTCAGTTCAGAACGATTTCGCGCACAACACAGACACGACCTTATTGCACCAACACAACTAAACTAATCCTTTTGTTCACATAATCTTATTTCCATGGTGATAGTCTAGATGTAGTGCTGTTTTCAAATCTCCAACTGCGATATACATATATTTCACATTCCCCTCATTAGAGTTCCAATTGACGAACCAACGCAGGGAGCCGCTTAGTGTTGAAAACAACTGTGCTAGCACAACAACCGTGTTAGGGCGTCTTAATGTACCAGACAAGTGGTTCTTCCAGAAGCCCTAATCCACTTCTCCCAAACACAGCTAATCCGTTCATCTTTTCCATACACTCATTTATCCCGTCCATTGTGCCCGCTTATGTTAACACTTCCCTCCCTCACTATTCAGGTGAGCTGCATGGCCCAATTTATCCCACTCTCAGTAGAGAGGCATGGGTGAGGGGTGCAAACAAAAGCTTTGTACATAATGCTTACTGAATGGGCCTTCAATTCAACTGTTGTAAAAGCTTGTGGGTATCATATATTGATTATGGTCGGTTCGACTGCAGGAGTCTGGGCCCATGTTTTAACATACTGAAACCTGCATGTATAGGGTTAATACAGTGGTGGTATCCAGACATTTGCTCTAATCAGCAAACAAACTTGTCTGTGCTTATATAGGGGCTGGAAATACACCCTGCGAGTAGAGTCAGAATCAATGAACACTTCTAGGGTACCTGTTATTGTCTATTCACTTTGAAACCCCTCTCACTCCCCCAAGAATAAAATACAAACAAACAAAGACTTTGAAAGAATTTGTTTTAACTCCTGTAAGTTATATTGACCAAGATCCATTTCAACTGTTTGTATGTTGTATCTTCTTTTAGAACTCTGGAGAGGAAGTGGGTTTCGCATCCACCTAAAAACAAATTAATGCAATATTTACCAGAGTAAAGAAAACATTCTAAAAGTTTGAGTTTTCTTCAAGAAAGATAGGCCTACATCTCCAAAGATATCCAGCTTTTAGGGGAACCGCAAGAGGTAGCCGCACGATGGGACAGTTTGTAGCCAACCATCCTAGAAACACCTGGACACTCCTCACTAACAAAACAAGCAGGGTGAACAAACTCTGATTTCACTGACAAAGCCATCACAATTCCATACCATGGCTACAGATAAGTTTCACAGACCGATATATAAACCCAAATCTGATGTCCTTCAACCTGGACAATGCACACTCGCTGGACACAACATTTCTAGCCTTTCAGGTAAACTTAAACAATCCACCGTGAGAAAGAAGAAGGAAAAACAAGGAAAAAAACAACCAAATAGGAGGCGGATCTCTATCTCTAAACGTCGTTGTCCATCCGGCATTTCAATCATTCCTAAGTTACACTCATTCATGTCTTCCTCTCGCAAGTGTATTTTTCATATTAACGCCAACTTCTGGCATAAATAAATTTCAATCAACCTAGAAAATCGTTCCTCGATGAAAGCAAAAGGGAGAAGAAAAAAATATCACAGCCGCCCTATGGATGATATACACACCGCTGATCCGAGACTATACAGACCTCGTTGCTGCTGTCATAAATACCATGGAGGTAGACCATGTTCAGAGCCATGCATTATAAATAAACACACTGCAATACATACTGAGTGATACGACCACTTGAATTCCACATTTTGTCCCCACTTGTGCTTCGGATTCTGATGAGAGGCGAATGAAATAGTCATGGTGTCTGACAGGTTGACTCCTCGCATATCAGAGGGAAATTCTTTGAAGATTTTGAGTGTCTTAAAAGAATACGCACTTCTTGGGTTCTTGTTATTTTTATGTGGAATAAATGTATACTTACTGGAGTAGTAGGCATTACACCTTTTCAGATTCAGATCTGGCGAAAGAGTACTCCTGACATGTTTTAGTGATGGATTTCTCTGCATTCATTTATATGCATTGTCAAATATGAAGTGTTTATCTTTCACAGTGAAGGGAAAGTACACTTTTGGCTTTTGAAACCCCTTGATTCGATTAATCCTATATAAATATAAAAATGAACCTGTACCTAACACTTTTGTCAAATCTTCAAAAATTATGTCCTCACAAAAAGTGTAATTTGTGATTGGAATACACAATCTCAGAAATGTATCTGCCAGTTAAGTGTCTCAGATCTGTCAAATTTTGGAGGATAAAAACTGTTTTTTTTCCATTTATAACCAAATTATTTAAAATTGTTCTAAAATTGCTTAATACTATCTAGAGCTGCTGTACTTCTAGTTGAGTAAATCGTCCATATATTTTAAGACGCAATACACCATCCCTTGTAATATTCTTAGAAAGTAATCGCAAGAAAGGGCAGTTGTTTGCTCGTCCTAATATCTAAGGCACATCATCCCCAGCCGCGTTTGGTAAGTGACCAAGATTACAAAAGATTCCACCCAAATGAATGCATCGTCTTTTTCCGCAGGAATTAACCTCCTAAAATGTACAATTTTTTCCGTGGTGAGTATTCGTGCTTTGACATCAAATATTTATCCGCGGTACGGACATACTTCATACGTGACAAATTAAATAAAGCACTTTGTTTGGGGCAGAGCAAACTGTTCTTGTACTGGAAAATCTTCTGTGGGTTAATTGTGTTAGTTCATTTAGATTTGTCAGCGACTTTCTTTTTTTTTTTTTTTTTTTTTTTTTTAATAGAAATGAAAGCCTTGGTTTTCAAACTGCCCTGCATTTTGTTTACAGAGGTCCCAAATTAATCACATCAACTCGCCTTAATATACATGTATGGTTGTGTTGTTGTCAGGAATTTCAATGGGGGAATTTCGTGGCATTGGTAATCGTGGATTTTTAAGTGCGGCCATGATTGTATGAATAATCATGAGCTCCAGATGGTTCACGGCAGAGTTGGAAGAGAATTCAAGGACGGTTATTTGAAAGTGGAGCACCATTGTTAAAAAGCATTCTCTTAATTGTGTATTATTGCAAAAAGATATACAAAGCAAAAATCCCTTGAGGGATAAACTCATTTCTCACTTAATGAAGAACATTCATTTTGAGTCATATTTTTGTCACCATCTTCAATAAATGTTTGAATGCTCTAACTCAAGTGCCCACAATGGCAATGAAAAAAATGTTAGTGGTAAAAATGTTTCTCATTGATAACAAAAAATCAAAATGTTATTTTTGAGTCCTTTTCCCCAAACCATTTTCCAAGCCCTAATACAATGTTTTAATGGGATCATTTTAACAAATATTTAAATTTTCTAACCCATGTTCCAAAATTGCAAAGGCAAATTGTTTTGGTAAGAATTATTTCTCACTGATGCAAAACATTAATTTCAAGTCATTTTCCCCCATCTTCCGCGCCCTCACAAGGTTTTAACTGGGTTATATAAAAAAAGGTGTCAAGTGTGCTTTCTCATTTGCCCAAAATAGCCATGGAAAATTGTTTTGGATGAAAATGTTTTTCACCGATAACAAATGGGAGTAATTTTTGTCCCGTCATCTTTTGAGCTCTCCTAATGTTTTAGTGGGATAATTTCAACAAACCATTTCAGTATTCTATCTAAATATGTGCCAATAATGATCATAGGGTTTGTTTTGATAATGATATAAACAGACAAATAACTGGCCTGGTTTTATTTTAGGTCACCCCTCCCACCAAGGGAATATACAATGTGAACATCTCATCAAGGCTGAGCCCATGCTGGTATCAGCTTACTTTGCTTGCTCCCTCATGTTAAGGTTGACTAATTAAACACCGAAGACAGATGGGTAATTGAGGGGGAAAAAATGTCCCAACTCAATGACAATGTGTAGTTTTAACAAAGGCAACTATTTTAAGGATTGTTTCCGTCATTTACAGATGACAGGCCTGTATGTTCTTCATTATTTGAAAGGGCAAGGGCACCAAGGCAATGTCTCCTTGGTAAAGGGCTTCCAGTGAGAAAATGTTTAACTTCTACAGGAACATTTCAAGGGCACGAAGGCATTGACGAGGGGCATAAAAAAAAATCGCATTCTTCGCCTGCATGAAGTATCAGGCCTGAGCTCTAAATTCTCCTTGGTAAATGGCACCCCTATGAGGACATTTTAAATTTCTACGGAGCATTTCAAGGGCACCAAGGCCGACAATGACAAGGGGGGCATGGGGGGCAAATGCTTTCTTTGCCACATTGAAGTATCAGGCCCTGAGATAACATTCTCTGATGGGTTCGTGTTAAACCCTTTTTTCTCTAAAGGAAGAATATCCAGTGAGCGAGTTCACCAACCATTTGAAACCATTCAACTGCACTGGTAGAGTACAGTGGCACAACTATCATAATGCAGGCTGGCAAAGTTTAAAGGCAGTGGACACTATTGGTAATTACTCAAAATAGTTATTATCATAAAACCTTTCTTGCTTACGAGTAATGGGGAGAGGTTGATAGTATAAAACCTTGTGAGAAACAGCTCCCTCTGAAGTGACGTAGTTTTCGAGAAAGAAGTATTTTTCCACGAATTTGATTTCGAGACCTCAGATTTAGAATTTTAGGTCTCGAAATCAAGCATCTGAAAGCACACAACTTTGTGTGACCATGGTGCGACAACGGTGTTTTTTCTTTCATTAATATCTCGCAACTTCGACGACCGATTTGAGCTCAAATTTTCACAGGTTTGTTATTTTATGCATATATTGAGATACACCAACTGTTAAGACTAGTTTTTGATAATTACCAATAGTGTCCGGTGTCTTAAACAGCCATCATTACAAAACCACAGTGGATGTTAATTGAATGGTCATACAGCATGAGGGTTGACGGAGTATTGTGTGGTGTGAATTCACCAAGTGACATCATATTGCAGGCTGGCATAGTTGATCCATTCCTCTATGGTTTATCCACCATTTCAAACCACAGTGGATGATATAGAATGGTCGGTCAATGAGAAGGAAGATTTTGACAGTTGCCATTTTATAATGGATGTTAATTTTGCATTGGGGATAAAGAATATTAATTTTGGTTTTTTACCCGCACACTGATGTGTGTTAGCACTGTACTCAGTACTTTCCCTAGGCATATTACTTGAATTTCCTATACTGGCAAAAATAAACCCCAAAGATTGAACCAAAAGCTACGACTCTTTAAAAATTCCATTTTTAGCTTTCGCCGCTTTCTCTAATATAATACCCTTCCCAGAGGAAACCTTAATTGCGGAGACAAAAGCCAAACCCAGGGCTCAGCTTTTTCATTTCGCCATTGACATTCTCAAACAAAACATTCCATATTTTGGTTGGTACTTTGTCTCTTAGCAACCCAACTCAAACCCAGCTCTCAAGATGATGGACAAGAACAACAAAACAAATTGTGTCTTTATTCCATTTTAATCTTTGCCCGATAGGACCGAAAAAGCCGTTCTGCTCTGTAAATAGAGCAGTATGACAATAGAACATGCCTTCTATTGCCTGCGCGGGGGTCCACTTTAAAATGTTGAATTGCAAATTGACGATGCACAACGATTTCTCTTTGAGAATTGCTTCCTTTCCGCCTGCTTCCCGTTAATATGGTATGACCTTGTGGTTGCCTGAATTACATGCCTCTCCCCCACGGTCAATAAAGTGAAGTATTATTTTTAAAAAGAAAGTCATGCCCTTGTATCTGTCCCTTTCATCTATTTCAAGATTCGGGCCCAAGGCTGATTTTTTTTTTTAAATCGAGGCATTGCTCGTTCATTTCTAAGAGACGTTTTGTTTTTCTCCTTTTAGTATAAAGGAATACATTTTAGTATAAAGGAAACATATAGTGAACGAAAGGTTGAGTCATCTAATGATAACTGTTGGAATCAAAGTTTAGATTTGATTTTAAAAATAGTGATGGAAACAAAAGGAACATTCATAAAAACCACAAATAGTAATGTAATGTGATCGATAAACATAAAGCATTTACACAAAGAGTGTTCATATCAAGGTTGTAATATAATTGGTGCCCCAAAGCAGATGCCAACGTTTGCATCTTGCAATAAGGAGGATTTTGTACAACAATCACAGAGATACTTAAAATTACATTCAAAATAATAGGGAAACAGTTTCTTAAGTCAGAAAGATGTTCAAATCTGCTCATCAGAAAAATGAAAAGATTGGTTTACTTTCAGGAAACTTCTGCAGAATCAAGGAAAATTAGGCAACTCTGCCAGAGAGTTGATTCTAAAGGACATTACACAATCTTTCTAATTGAGCTACCAATGGATGAAAGCCATTACACTGAAAGTACAGGTAACCCCAATTGCACAGAACTGAATAAAGCAACCAGCTGTTAAAGAACAAAGAAATAATTCAAGACAATACAAACTAATCACTTTACACTTTTAGCAGAATAAATAACCAATTCACTAAGTGTATGCAAAAAACTGACCCCCAATTATATTAGCGAATACTACATAAATGGCCGATTGTCGTGGAATTTTTTAACATACAATTAGAAGAAATTAAAATGCGATGTAACAATGCTGACTATTCCGTACAGTTTCACGGCAAATCCACTTTCACTTATCTCCTATGAACGCCAGTTTCCACGCACTGAAACACTTGCACTAACAAACTGGATAGATTAGGTAATTCATTAAGTCAAAATGATGTATACGCTTAAGAGTTAAACTGTGGAAAGTTTGATGGATATCGCAGGCAGCCGGTATAATGGCCGTTCTACGTGCATAATAAATTGACGAAGACAGCTTCATTGGTTGTGCTCTTCCTCTGGAAACTAGAAATGAACAGATATGAACTAGGCTCAACAGTTTCTGGTTGAACAAAGGTTGACCAATATTAAATATTTAATTGTTCGACATCAGTTTGCATGAAAAGCCAATAATGGTTCTACTTGCAGTGTATCGTGCAATCTTTTAATAGGAAAAAAGATCCCCCAAAAATAACACTGTTAAAAAAACTGGGTTTAAAATAACACCTTATTATCATCAAGTTTCTCAGTAAGAGATTAAGACTATTGCAAAATATTTGTTATTATTTATATTTCATTTTTAAAGCAAAAAAAAAAAAACCCAAAATTTGAAATAAAATAAATACCAACAACATGCCTCGCTTTTTAATTTCGATGACATACTGACTACAAAAAAAAAACTATTTTTCTTGGTCCTTTTCAAAAACCACTGAAACTAACTCAAAATCTTATTAAGTCTACACTAACGCAAGTAAACAACAAAAGCAGGAAGGGGCCGATCACAAATGAGGACAAGTTATTTTGAATAACATCCGACCAAAGGTATTTTAACAAGGGTAAGATAACAAATCCATCTCAGCCCCCACCTGCGATATTACGAGTCCAATGCCATTTCAGAAACATCTCAGGAAAGAATAGATTAATGATTTTCAAGAAAGCAAGATAATGGGACACTTGATATAGCTTCAGCACTGTGCACGGCTTAACTAACTAGTTCGAAAAATGCTCGTTAGCGCTCTTAACAAGCAGGATAGGTATTCACCCCTTAGAAAGTCGAACATTTCTCGGATGGGTAGGGTTTCTACGAGAGGCAGGCTTGTTAGTTCCAATTTCTGCAGAGATTCACAGTTATCCAAAACATGTCTCAATATCCGATATGACAGGTTGCTATAAAGTGCATTTATGAATAATTCATTATAAGTGTCTTTGAAGAACCCCCAAATCCCTCTCCAGACAGAATCTACAGGCAAGGATCACTCTTGACTACCGCTGAAGTGGGGTGTCGTCAAAACAAACGTTGGGATAACCTTAGCGAAAAAGTTATAGTCATTAAGGCTTATTTCAATGCTTGAAATTTGTACAGCTTCCACAAACAATTTTCAAAATATTTCTGAATCTTACAACAAAATTGAAAATGTCTGATTCATTCTCAAAATCTTCAGGTCTGAACATGTTTTGTGCACACTGAATACTAATATAGAGTAGCATACATGTATATATAGTGACTTTTTTAAAGTAGCAATTGCTATCCATTTTGTGTATTGTTTTGCTATGCCATCCAAAGGAAATCAAACAAAAACCTATAATACATTCAGATAACAAAACAAAAATCCAATTGAGGGAGAGGGAGGGGGGTGGACAGCGTCTTTAAGATGACTAAAGGTAGCAGTATGGTAGATATGGTATCAGGCATCCAAGTTTTAAAGTAGAAACTGCAATCTATTTTGTGTATTGTTTTGCTATGCTATCAAAAGAAAAATCAAACAAAAACCACTAATACACACAAACAAATCCCATGTATTTATTAAGGGGGGGGGGGGGGGCTATACAGCGTCTTTAAGAAGACAGTGAGGTATAGATGGTATCAGACGATGTCTAAGTTCTCTCGGTTTCTCATTGTACCATCTGCCACCATCCAGATCTGTCTCCATCTCAAATGTCTTCAGACTCTTCCCAAGAGCTTTGGATTTCACTTCACACCAGCATGAGGAGTGGACACCCATGGTGCCTGTGCAACCATGAATGTGACAAACGGGAACAGGGTTACAAAAACAGTGAGTGTAAGCTGGAGGGGGGGGGGGATCCATGAAGGGTGGATGCACCGTTTAGGAAACATGGTGACAGTCAGGCCGAATGCGTACTGCACAGAGGCTACGAATGCGCTTGCCTTCGTGCCCCCTGGTCATTGCCTTGGTGTCCTTCAAATGCTCCCGCAGAAATTTCAAATTTCCTCAAAGCGTGCCCTTTACCAAGGATAAAATGCCTTGGCGCCCTTGCTCTTGAATTTTTTTTTTAAGCATACAGGCCTGGACAAAGCAGGCAAATATTATTATAATATTAGAACATATATATGGCAATAAGCAATAATGTCTCACCCTCTCGTTAACTTTATATAAAAAAAAGTGCTAAAATCTATTCACATCTGCGTCTGTCTTGTCGTAAGAGAAATCCAACTCTTTGACTCCAGTCTTCAATATCCCATTAGTGTGGCAGCCTGGGGCGATATACCAATCTGATCTTAGCTGGATGGAAAGTGCACCCAAGACTGAGAAGACAGGGGGAAAATTGGACTTGAAGACACATGATAATTCTCACCTTTCGTGAAAATGGGCACGGGAAAAAAAAGGGCCATATTGAATCTTGATGTTCAAGTGCTCTCATCTAACAAAGCGCATTTAGGCACAAAAGGCATCGATAAACAATGCATCGTTCTGCATAAAAATCCCAAGTTGAAACTGTCCAACAGCTTAGCATGTGAAGACAGGCTTGTGAATAATAAAAAAATTTGGAAAGGGAAGGTTGCAACAGGGGCCAATCCTCAGCAAGAAATACATTTCAAATGGACCTTTCTTTTTTTCCCGTGCAAATAGAAACAATGCATTGATGAGATTCAACAGAATTTATGACTAGATGATTAAGCTATTTTTCACAAATCAATTGGGTAAATGCAAGCTTGAGAGCGTTTCCCTATAACTCAATGTTTTACAGCAAGCCATTAAAATTCGCACACCACAATTTGAAGCATTTTTGACAAAGAGAAATTTGTGACATATGGGTTAGGGACCTTATTAGTAACTGATGAGCCTGTCATGTTTCATGATGTATTCTAATGGGGAACTATTCTTCTATTCCCAGAGCTCATTATGCCAGTCGGTGAACTAACAATTAAATTTTTAAAAGCTCAAGGTGCTAGGGGTGAATTAATACCTGGTCAATCGCGTTTTGGGGTGACACAACAGACAGGGTGGCGCTTATCAAACAAGCAATGACTTTTCAGGACTCTGCGTAGAAAAAAACAAAAAAAGACACCAGAAAAAGTCTACCATCACCTGACCTCTTTTGATATTTTTTTCCCAGGCACCTAAAAGCACACAAATTTGTGCAACAAGGGTGTTTATTATAATTATTTTTTCATTATTTTCTTGTAACTTTGATGACCAATTGAGTCCAAATTTTCACAGGTTTGTTATTTTATGCATGTGTTTGGTTACACCAAGTGAGAACACTGGTCTTTGACATTTAAAGCCACCTCAAGCACAATACAACCATGTATTTACAAAGCGCCATTGCCTCAATCTGATGATTAGACCCATTAAATAACCTCTCCAAAATAGGCATATTATGCATCTAGCTGAACTGGCCTACCGGCAAAAAGCTTTAGTAGTGTAGCTACAGATTTGTTTGTTAAAGTGCAAACAAATCCCTAGATATTCAGCCAATAATCATAAACACAGAGTCAATAGCAGTATGACTAAAAGCCATACAAAATTGTTGTTTGGGTCTAAATTTCCGAGAGCTTGTTTTCTTCGATGGATGGATAGTGTATGTTAGCTAAGGGGTGGTGTTCAGGGCCCAATTTCATAGAACTGCTTAAGCAGCAAACATGGCTTAACAATTTTCAGAAATAAGAAGGACACCAGTCACAAATTGCGCATGCTACATGGTAGTTTGGCTGGTAACCTTATTCTGGCAAGCAATATTTGATAGTGCCTGGCTCAGCTACTTTCGAAATTACTTGGCTCTATGAAATTTCATAGAGCTGCTTAAGCACTTAAATAGCTTGCTCACTTTACACATGTTACTGGCAAAAATGTCATGCCATAAACATTGCGTGTGACTGGTATTGACACATGTAGCTGCTGTTTACTTAGCGTAACAATTGAGTGGAGTCTTGGCCGGTAATCTGATGTTACTAAGCAAGGATTTTTGAGCTGAGCACCTTTTTGGGCTTTTGCAGCTCTATGAAATAGGGCCCAGGAATTGTGCAGTTTGATGTACAGACCTGCGTGTGTGCAGTCGGCCATTATGAACAGTGCATTGAGTACCAGTATATATAATAATAATAAAAGATGACCTGGCCGCCACGGTCTGCAAATCGACAAGGCTGTTAATTAGCATTGATAAAACAATTAGTTGGGAACGGCAGAGCAATTGGCAATCGATTTCCCGAAGAATGGGGGTGACGAAGAGAAAGGAATGCATTCAACTGTCGCTCTTGTATAAAAAATCAAAAAGAAGAAAGACTTGTAAGAGGAACAAAGAATCAATGGGTGCTGTTAATAACACTGCACTGGTCTTTAATGACAACACCTTAGATTGGATACTAGCCTAGATTGCTACTTGGGAGAACTGTGGTTGGAAGGGTGGGGGGGGGGGTGTTGTATTTTGATTCTCAACCCAGAGATGCTGTTGATTCTTAATAAGCCCTGAAAACAAAATTACAACAAGCCGGTCTGGCTTAAACAGCTACTTGGATGATAAGTTGAGAACAAGAGTGATATTTTAAATTGTCTAGATGTTTCTCTTTATCATTTAATTGTAAAATTTTTTTGCTCTGCCATATTTTTCTAAAACACCTCATAGTGAAACAGGCCATGATGGCTGCTTCAAACCTTGTTGTCTTGAACAAGAGAAACAAAGCACCCACGACTTTTTAAAACAAGTTTACAAATTAGTCCCCCCCCCCCCCCCCAAGGAACAGAACCTCAGCTCCCCAACCAAATGCAGATTTCCTCCGATTCTAATGCAGATTCCACATGATGGTTCGAAGTTCAAATCAAGCCACACAAACAGACACAAAACTATCTCCATTAAAGACCTGTCTACTGCGAATGCAAACAATGCCAAATGTAAATCTGTCTAAAAATGAGTGGTATTCAATATTCATTTAAAAGCATAAGGTTTTGTCTTTTTGGAAGCTAATGGAAGTGCAAGCTACCGTTTAAATCGCGGATGTGCAAGAGTGACGAAAGAGAGAGAGGGGGAATGCTGCTCAAGGGCATTCAACTCTGGATCCCCGGGGAACTAGAGTTTTGGTTCTCCAAGCTGCAGCATATTATGAAGTGAACAAACATTCGCAGACGGAGGTTTAATGTTGAAGCACTTGTTCATCATTAGAGGGCTAGATGGATGCATGGGATAGTCAGAGAGTCAAGTCATAATCTTCTGGTGCTAAATCTTCACGTTATCATTCACAGCAACGATAATCTCAAATGAGGACCACGGAGTAAAAAGCAATGACAATAATATTGTTTAAAAACAATTTGAGCAATTCTAACTTTTGGTGAAATTATAAACGGAAAGCCTGCACAGGGTTCGAATCCACATACTGAGAATCGCACTCTTGGCAGAAACACATTACAAAATCTAATGCCAGCTGGGATGTCAAACCAAGTGTCCTGTGCATTCGGACAGGTCAGGCATGAAAGAGAATCCAGAAAAACATGTTTCCTCCTCCTGAAGACAATTAAGCATTCTGATATAAATGCTGTGTTGCTACACCACCCATTCTTTTCAGAACACTATATACGGTAATTGATCTTCATGCCTGTTGTTTCACAACAAGTCTGGAAAACTTGTAAAAAGGGATGTTAGAATACTGGGTTTGTACAGTGTTTCTCAAGTAGTCAGCACAAAAACACCTTGCCACTATTTTCAGGTGTTCATACATGTACCCTAGAGGGGCAATGCAAATTAAGCGCACATCCGGAACAAACCATTGGCAATCATCAATACCTGCGAATTAATGCGCAATGTGTCATGGACGACATATCCCTCCCCTCGCATGCATCTTGCAGGAGTTAACCATTTTCACAACATGGCAATCACAAGGCCCGTTGATCATTTGTAATATTACATCATACCGGGGAGAACGCTCCCACTGGGGACATCAGTCAAGCCCTGTAACATTACCGGGATAGAAACAAAAACATGTATCCCCTCGTATTAACCAACAACCGAGAGATAAACCAATTCACCGTGACACCAAAACTGCATGAATTTTTGTCTCTGGCCGGCCACGCAGCAGTGTGCGTTTAATTTATGCCAACATCCGTCAGCCTCATGTACTTAGTCTGTTAATTCACAGGTGCAGTTTGTTTATGTACGCCATTACCACTGAGCCTCAGTTGTTTGAACTTTTCAGCGGCGGATTTCAACGATGGACGGGAGAATAAAACATCAGGTCGTCTGTATTCATGGCAGGTCAAATTAACCCTTTTTTTAATGGACGGACAGAAATGAGAATGTTTAAGTTTACGTTGTACCGACATTTATGATTTAAATCAACAATGATTATAATTTGGCAGCCAGGGGACAGGAAAAAACAGAGAGATTGTTTGTTTTATTACTCTGACAAAATTTGTCAATAGTTAATTACGATGTTTATCACAAAAAAATGCTTTTAATGTTAAATGACTAATGACGTATCCATCACTTTAAAAAAATGTATGGATTTTTATCAAGAATTTTGTGATAGAATAGATAGAATAGAAGTATACAGAGGAAACTAAATCTTTCAAATGACAGAACAAACAGTTTTTACAACAAATTTTGACATCTTTGGTTACCTGTTTCAGGGATTAAATTATTTTGCTGTTAACTGACATCAACCAGGTACGGTATCTTTTGAAATATCAAATAGCCCAGTCAACATACCAGAGTCATGATTAGAATGCAACATCAAACCCGACAAAGAATCATTTCCGCTTTCTTGTCTCTCAACGAAGTATTCCATTCAATGAATGCAGGGAATTCCTGCTCCCATAGATTTATGACTTTCAACTGCATGTGGGAAATGTTAAAGGAACTGTTTTTAAAAGAAAATGTAATTCTCGCTCCTGTTTTTCAATTTTTTTTATTGTTATTTTTTCCCAAATTATTTCTTTGTTGTTCAGGATTTGGGGTTGGAGTTGTTTAAGTGCACACACATAAGATCTAGAAACTGGTGAAGTTACTCATAGGTTTATGATCCATGTCGGCAAATCAGCGGGGAAAATTGGGGCACAGCAAGAAGGGGGAACAAGTTGGACAGAGATAGCGAAAATCCCTTTTTACCTGGTATTACAAATTACTACTTGATGTCTATATGTGTGTAACATTTTGGGCAAATCAACCCCTCTGCCCCAATAAACCAAGGAGTCCCTGTACATCCATGAAATCTACGATCGAATCCCAGTAGTTGTTGCCAACGTTCGAAAGGTATCACATCCTAAAAGGATGGAATCCTTCAGAGAACCCCTACCTTTAAAAATGAGAGCATCTAGACTCTCCTCTACTTCTTCATCAAAAGACAGATGACAGAAGACAAAAAAAAAAACCAGAATCAAAGAAAGTCATCCCACTTTTTGGACAGTACAGATGTCAGATCTTAAAATCTGCTGTGGTGATCTGTTAGTTCAGCCCACTGAATCTTTCAAAAATGAAAGACCATCAAGCTAAAAGGGTAGGAGATGCATTCTCCTTCAAGCCTTGAGAGTCAAAAATAAAGATTGAGCTGAGAGAGAAGAGAGCGATGGCATATCGGCACGGCTCTTCGTTTTATGATGTGAACAAAAATACATTATGCATGGTTGATCGGGGGATAACACTGCCTCCTTATTTTGCTCCATTTCCATTATTTTTGTAGAATGATATATGCATTATTAGAGTAATTTGTTTAATATAATAAATGTTTTGAGTTTAGACAGATTTAAATATCCGATTGTTAAAAATGTAAAAGATTGTAAAACCAAATCTTCACTGATCTGTATTTTGTGAAGAATTCTCCCCAGAATGGAAGAAGTGTCATTTTAAGCATGCGGACAACACTGGTTATATTACAAAAAATATATGTAGCACCCACCCCTTAATGAAATAATAGCAAGTGTGTTTTAAAATAATAATATTTTCTGTACATTTTGTTTGATCTTAATTTGTTCAAACACTGATCAATATCCAGAACCCTTTCCCTATACAATGTACATGTGTAGCTCACTGCTGCTGCTGTTTAAGTTCTGGATTATGATTGAAAACAAGTCCGAGAGAGAAAACTGTAACAAAATTTGTACTGGCGGGGAAAAGAAACATTGGGTTCGATCGCGACGTAAGATAAATGGTAAAGCCCTAAGTAACTGGGAGGAGTGTGCTGGCACGTCTGCATCAACTCTGCCATATTCTGTTTGTATATCACGCGCTAAAGATCCGAGGGGGGCGATAACATGGAGTTTATACATTTATTCCGTGAATAATGAGGCTGAGAGAAAAATATTTCAGCGGGGTGAATGCAACCACTGTATGGAATAAAATATACTCATGATGTTATTTTTCAGGATGAGTTTTGATTTTGGTGGCTGTTTGATTTGCTGGTTGTAAATTGTTGCTTAGTTAAAACAAAATGGAGGAAGCCGACAGAATCATAAAATTTGGTACACGTGTTGATAAACTCTACATGCAAGTTTGTATTCTGCAGGTACTTTAAACCTCTGGCTCACTATTTCCTTACAACGGTAAAATGTTGTGGCCAAACCTTCCAATCATGCCCTGTGAAAAAATAAAAAGCGAAAAGCTCGAGAGAGAGGCTTACATTTCCCCACAGATTGTCTGCAAATGGGCATGGGTTGTGGGCCCAATGGTTGGGTTTCAATGGAAGAGGTTTTAAATTGCAACCCTCGATACAATGCTGACAGAAACCCATTGAGTTTGTCAAAACCTTGTTATAATGGCAAAGTGAATAGGGACAGGATGGGTGGATTAATGAATATGACCGCTGCACAGTAACACTATGCATATCATTTCATTCAGAAGACCATAAACTCCTCCGGTTATTTCTTGAATATTATAATATTCTCATTTTTTTGTGACAAAAATTTTAAGGCTGCAAAACCCAAGATTAAAAAATTACTTGAAAATCATCTTAATAATTATCTGACCCCCATTTCACTGGAAATTCTATCAAGGATATAGCAGGCAATCAAAATTATATGTTCTGTTGTTTCTATTTTTTAAGTGCAATTGCAGGGTCAATGATCTTAAAGTCGCAAAGTGCAAACAAATAAAATAAGGTGTAAAGTTGCTGGTATGTTAAGTGAATAAAAAACATTCAAGAATATTATGAGCAAAAAACAAAATGGCAAATTGTAAGTTGTCGGTTTGGTGGTCTTTTATTTGTATTATTGAGTTGTATATGATATGGGCCTACTGTATGTACAACAGAAATGTCCTCATTTTGCAGCAGGTGAGAAACCCAACACCAGCAGCGGCTCTTACATATCAAGTTTGTTTATGAGTTTGTTCTTTTTGAGTGCTACTGCAAACCTCCTCAGCTACGACTCCAACACGAAAACATCGAACTCTCCATCAAAACTACTTCAAGTTCATCTTATGAGACAATCCTGTGTTTCATCAGAAGCCTGTTTTACCCTTCCACATCAAAACTTACTTTAAGTTCATCTTTTGAAACAGTACTGTGTTTCATCAGGCGCACATTTTTTTTTTTACTCCTGCAGCATTTGTCGGCCTTACACTGGGGAACAGGGGAAGTGTTGTACGGCCATCCATGTGGAAAATGTGCCCTCAATGGCTGGAATGCCTAGGCTAAGCTCCCACTCTGCCGACCTGAATAGCTCACACCATCATGGTGTCAACACGAACCCCTCTGATGTGTTACATTTCTGCATTTAGCATCAGGCAGAATTTGGTTATCTTTGGCGGGAGAGCTGCCTAGTGCGTGTTTCCCTTTCTCGTGGTTGTGTTGACTCTATAAGCACGCTTAAATAAAGTGCACTAAAGTGCACACTGTACACATGGCTCCCTAAACATAACACAACATCTCCCTGTAGCCCTACATTTACGGTGTCACAGCATGGAGGTCACAGTAAGACATAAAACTGTATCAGAACCTGAAGGAGAGTGGGTAAATCTTTTTTTTTAAGGAGTAACTTTTGACATTTTTGAAAGGAGTAATTTTTGACACTCCAAACCAGAGCCAGGCATCCTTTCTCAGCATACAGTTGGTTTTAGTTACTTATCAAATAGATAAGAAACGATTTTTCAAATAACCCAAAATAAGACCTATGACGTAAGTATTTATGTGATAAAAGACATCACACTGCTATCACAACCACCATTTCAATGCTCTTCACTTTTGCACCAGTTCCCAACACCTCCTAGTTTCCTTTACACGGTTAACACTGACACACCGTCTCGCTGTAATATTCAAATGACTCTTTCATTGTGACTCAAAACGCCGTAATAATTTCCATGGCAACGTGTCGTCCTCAGTCTGATGAGGCAACGTCACCTAGGTTTCCAGCAGGCGTATAACCACAGTGGGATGGATATATGTAGCGACACGTCTATAAACCCACGCAGGCTTGTGTCCAGAGCGTCGTTGTAACTCAAACTGCCCACATCGCTATTGGCTTCTTTTACAGGGGGACTTCTCCGAGTGTGTGACGCCTGATTAGGTTTGGACGTCAAGTCAACCATGGCCTCAAGATTTTTCCCCCGAAGAAATACGAGAGTTTAATTCGCCATGGCAACATTCTACAGCTGTTTCGTGTCTGATTATTGTATATTTCAAGGGGTAAACATGGAATGTATTTAGATTTGGTTAATACATTCTTCCCCTTTTGCGTACTTCGCTAATGATCTATTCCACAAAAGCGTATCTGCTGCCCAGCTTTGCAAACAACCTCTTTTTCTATCTATTCAAACATAACTTCCTATACAAAGACTGCACAGTGTCCCTTTCATGATGAAATTAAATTACAGTATAAATATTCTGTGGAGTTAAATTATTGTTTTGAGAGGAATTACTCTTCCTGCAAAGTCTTTAGGAGTCATACGACCCCAGATGTACCCAAAGCAAACGTGGCGTACAAGATCAAAAAAGGGAATATTTTGATTCCAATTAGTAACTACAAAGCTACATCAGAGCTCCTTGGCAAAGCGTACTGCTCAATACATAACCAAGTTGCTTGTTCAACACACTTGGTGCCTCAAATACAACTTCATTTTGAAGATGATTGAGTGGACGACTCCATCCATTAGTACTGATATAGGTAACTGAGATATATTGCACCGAAAAACACCTGTAATAGGCTTTTTGGTTGAGCAAGACCTAACATAATGCCTGAATGCGTGAACGTGCATGAAGGCCATTGCTGTTATACACTTGTTAAATGCGAACGGTTGGTCTACCATTGGCCGATGGCCACAGACCGTATATATATGCAAAAAATAATTTAAATTATCTACGGGGTTCACGCCTTTTTGATTTGCTTTGTGGTGATCAACACATGGTACGTATATACAAAAAGACAATAATGATGCTGTATGGTCTCCATATAGCCCTCATTATTGCAGACAATGAACCGTATAGAAACATGTACACATAAATAGCAATCTGCAGTCATAATACACCACTTATGCAAGGTGGAATAAATTTATTGAAAAAATTCTCCCTTTTTTTTTCTGGGGTTATTGTTGGGCTGTTTTTATCTTCCACATTGGATATAGCCCACATACTTGTATCAGTCGGTTTTAGGATGGGGAAAAAAAATGAAAAACATTCCTGAGCTTGTGTGGTGCGTAGTGTACGCTATTATGAAACAAGCCGTTGTTTTTTGTTGCAAATTGTACCAATTGTGAGGTGAGATATTTTCTGTAATAATGTGCAATCATTATCTCATCATTTTATGGATCGATAAACTTTGTCCTATTGAACATTAACAATAACAGCCATTAGGTATGCATCAAAACGTTTCGGGTAAAAACACAATGTAATACATGTGCTATATGTATGACTTTGATATTATTATTAATACGTAGCATCTTTAGACACCAGGGCCCAATTTCATAGAGCTGCTTATAAGCACACAATATTTGTAAGGCAACATCAGTTTTTTTTAGGCCAGGTAATTTAAGTTACCAGCTTAAATACTATGATGAACCATCTGTGTGTACTATCCTGCCCAATTTTGCTAAGCTTATAATTATTCAAAAATGGCAATACTACTGAGGTATTCTGCCAAATTTTGCTAAAGCTGAACATTTTTTTTAAAAGCAATATTACTGCTCTAAGGAATTTGTCTTGATCATGAATTGCAGTCCAGCAAAGAGGTGTTAAACAGAGTAAGCCAAGGTCAGATCTGAGTTGGCGGCTACAGCTACGACTGTTGCTATGGGTATTGCTAAGGGCGTCCTATAGTTTACTGCATGGTGTCACAGAGGTCCAGTCGTAGCTGTACCTGTAGCCGCCAATTCAGCCACAGCCAACCATCCTGTGATTCAATCCAACAGGTTTATATGTCAATAAATCATTACTAATTGGTGGCTATGGCTACGACTGTTGCTAATAATCCAATGTATCAAGACACAACAATTCAGCCCTAGCCGTACCTGTACAGGTAGCCGCCAATTCGGATAGCCTATCCATGATTCAATCCAACAGGTTCGTATGTCAATAAATCATTACTAATTGGTGGTGCGGCTACGACTGTTGCTATAATACTCCAATGCATCAAGACACAGCGATCCAGCCGTAGCCATCATGTACCTGTAGCCGCCAATTCAGATAGCCTATCCATGATTCAATCCAACAGGTTCGTATGTCAATAAATCATTACTATCATTTCCCAACAGTAGCAATCAATAGAGCATCAGACGAGTAATGCAGCTTCTAGCCATGGCTGCCGCTGTACACAACCAATGTGCACTGCTGATCGCTGAGTCAATAACCCTTCAGACAAGTCCTTTGCTTGTTAATCAGATTATATATCCAAGCCATCACTGATGCTGATGTTTTCTGATACAATCACTGTTGACTCGTGTTCAGAAACATATCTCACAAGTGCTTATTGTTTCCCTACGTGTAATTGTTGTGCTGTTATTATTGTTTGTTTATCATAATTTTAATATTGAGGGAAAACAAGACGTATGTGTAGCATTTAGGCATGCAGGAGTTTATTTCAGAAAGAATAAACATATTTATTTTTACTGAATATAATTTCTTGGTCATTTTATCTGCATTCTGAAGGTAGAGCTTTTTTTATATATTTTTTTTAACCCCCATTTCACAAATAAAGCCCTGTTGGACATCAGTGAACATTTTAACATAATCGCACACAACAATTTTGACCACAAGTTGTTGCTAATTGCCGAGTTGTGTCGGACACTCATCAATATTTGACAGTAACAAATCATTGATGGGGGTACAATCTCAATGATAAGCCACTGCTTAAGAATTCATGGTTACTCGACGGCGGTCAATGAAATGATGACCAATAATATGATGACCGTAAACATGAGTCATTGCCATCTATTCACCCCAATAGCTTGAGTTTCCCTGCTCCTTTTCATCCTTTTCTTAAACTAAAAACCCACACATACAAAAGCCATTGTCCTGTACCGGACAAAAATATCATCTCTAACCATTCACCTCAACTCAACAACCGCAACCACGCTGACGAACGACTCTCAGCCTCATCAAATATCATAAGGGAGGAAGGGTGTCTTTAAAAAATGGCTGCCCGTTATTGAAATAGAGATAAAAGGCACCGTGGAGGATAATAAAGTCACCGCGGTGGAAGGGTGATCCATGATAGAGACTGAGATGAAAAGAGATCATGTCTGGGGCTTTTATTTACATGCATATAGGAGTCGGTCAAAAGTAACTGGCGAGAGTAGGGCACCTTCATGAAAGCGGATTACGAATATCTATTTATGAGGTTGCGATATTCATTGATATCAGGAAAGATACTTGAACTGGGAATTGTGTTGCACGATTTGATTTTTTGTATTCCTCATTGAGGAATACACCTGAGGAATATACCGCCCCCCCCCCCTTCAATTTTGTTTTCAACCAAATAAGAAGACCACTATTCAAGTTATTCTGAGTTCAGTTTGATTTCAAATATAACAAAATTAGGACTGGGAAAAAGGATTGCAAGTGATTGCCAACATTACTACATGCTAACTATCTTTTGCTGACAATCAATCCTTTATAACTTGTTGGAATATTTTGAGAATTATATTGACTTGAAGTTACTGCGGTAACTGAAATCAAACTTGAATTTTACACCCTAAAACAGAAAATAAGGATTCTCCCCCATACTTCCTCCATTAAAGAGTTGGTTGAACCGTCTCTCATGAAATTTTTAAGAGAAATACAAACACAGCCACCTGATTCATACTCAATTACATGTTTACAGACACAGCTTGGTATACTCAAAACAGCATTAATGATATTGACCAGGTCAACATTGGCAAATTGGATATTGCATCAAGGCACTGTAGAGGATGATAGTTAAGCAACGATAGCTTGGAGCAGGGAAAACTGAAGTCACTTAAAGGGGTAGGATTGCACGTTGAGATATCTTCACAAAAGTTCATCCTTTTAAATCACCCAGTAAAATCTACCTTTCATATTTATTCAACAAAGGTTGTGTTTTCCCAGCTTATTCAAGATTTTGGGGAAAGCATGTAAAATCAATCAACTAAATGGCCCGAAGAAAAATATCATCACTTGTTAAATTGATCTCCATGAATGCCAGATCTTCTCTCTAACCATGTGGACAGGGTTAAAGGGTTTTTAACAATTTTGACCCAGAATGTGAACGGTGAGACAGGTTGACACCTGTCCCACTTACCTATCCTTCATGTAAATAATAACCAAGGATCTTTCCTGGATAGGTCATGAATACATCCCCAAAACGGAAATCACAATTGAGTAGAGCCTCTCCAGAAATCTTCCAAACCCATTCTTTTGAGAGCCATCATCCAGGACACAAGAAGAGAGAAGAAAAAAATTATGAAGGACTCTCGATCAAAAATACACTGCCCTGAGACTAGAGAGTATATGAATCCCAGACGCCTGATGTTAATGCTCAGGTTACCGGGGCTGTCAAAGTTGTTTTTAATGTATACAGCAGTTCGGAGAAAAGAGGACCAGGGATGGCTCTTAACATTGGCTCTTAATGGTGAGAACAGGATGTAATGCCGGAGGAACAATTGGGTGGGAAAAAAAACCAATATTTAGGCTACTACCAATTACAACTATGCACAGTGTGCTATTAAGAAATGTTATGGGGGAAGACATTTGCAGAACAATCAGATTTAAATGATGTGTGATTGAACAAATAAACTAGAGCAGGATTTGAACGTTAGAACCTCCCTATTTATGCAGGCCTGCCTGGAATAACACAGAGGCCATTGCCTATCTTGGCCTTGGTGCAACTTCAGAAGTGTCTGATGGATTTTAAGATTTTCCAAAAGATTTTCCAATGGAAGTGCCCATTGCAAAATGAAAATGGCCTTGCCCCCTTTATCAGATGAAATTCAAGGCATGTACTTCTTCTTCTTTACAGTGTTTTACTGTGTAAAGACAACTTTGCATGGTGCATTAAAAACATATACAGTTGATGTGAGTAAACCCACGTGTGGCTATTTTCATTGAAGAAGTCCTTGGTGTTGAAAAGGAGATTTAATGAAGTGTGGGAGAAGCTCTGCAATATCCAGTCATCAATGGAGCTACAACAACACTGACCTAAAGTGTATACACACTGGTCAACAGAACTCAAATTCTTGGAAAGATAAGCCTACACCTCATGGTGTATGTACCACACCTTGCACTATAAAGAAATTCTCACAGTTAGACCATGGGGGTAGAATTAATTCTACGTCCATGATTAAACACCTTTCTACCTTCCACCAAGGTAGTCAGTTCAAAGCAGGACTGAAAAGTTTCCTGAATTCTGAAAATCTACCCATTAGTAGAATATAAAGCAAGACAGTTCTCTAACGAACCAAATCTACCTGGCAAGTAGATTACACACATGGTGTTGCACAAACCAAATCTACATTTTCAATTAGAGGTTTTTAAAAAGAATTAACCCATATACAGCCTGACACAACACCAGTTCAATCGCCTTTGGATTGTTTGTAGTATGTAAATTTATTATCATCATATCTGGTAATGAAACCAAGGGACAGCAAATTTGTTTGCAGAGCAAACAAATGAGTGGGGCACCAGACGCAACAATGTAACCTATAATATTGAATTTCGGCTGGTAAGCTTTTTTTTCTGAAAAGCATGATTTTCTGTGCTTAGCAAGATTTAGAGTCAACAGGCTTTATGCAATAAGGCAAAGTTTACTATGGCTTCCCGTCCTATAGAAAAACCATCAAAGTTATTAATATTATTTCACCTGAACAAACCCTCTTATCCCCCAAGTGCTTCCAAACCAATAAAAACCACACTGAAGAGATAAAAATGCCTCGCAGATTTCTAAAGAAATCAAAATACTAAACACTTGGCCTGAACCAGGTTAGACCCGGAATTGCTCGCCTATTGGGACAACGGGACAATCCAAAAAGGTGTGATAAGGCTGTGGTTGTTCATCCTGTCGCACGATATCGCCCCCTGGTTGCCCAGTTACTGGCAAGCATCTATAATGGTACCTCCTTGGTCATGTGTGGACAGCATTGATATATCATTGTTGACGAGTGGATATAGGTCATCAAATGTTGATGGATCATGGCGGAAATATTTCAAGAATAATTTTTTTATCTCCATGCAGGGAACAACTTTGTCCAGCCATTTTGCATAGCAAGAAAATAGAAAAATGTACTTAGCTTGTGCACACTACATGCCAATATTGAGCATAAAATTGTGATTTTTTTGTAGCTACAACTACATTTTGTGTGTCATTTTGCTCTGCTATGCAAGGGAAATCATTCACTGTACAAATGTATGCTGTTGATGATGGCTTGAGGTCTCCGGCTTGAGCTAGGGAGTGATGGGGTGTACACCTCAAGGAATACGTAGCGGTTGAGGTTACATATCACAGTCCAGCTGTAATTTCTATCAGCTGAAAAATAATTCGGCTTGGGGAAGGGAAAAAAACCTGATGAATGAATTTCCCAGAAGTGTATTTTTAGACTGCTTGTTCTTGGACGGTCTTTGACAGGAAAGACTATGGTGAAAGAGCCATGTAATGTAAACCAGGTTTGTCCACACCAGGTGATGTAAGTTCAGACACAACAAATCTATCATGGAATAAGTCAACTGCAGCTGATTTCACAAAACTTTACGCAATTGCGTTAGTCCACTTGCGCAACGTTTATGGCGCAAGTTGCTCCAAAGTTTCTTGAAATCGGCTGCTGGACCTCACTTGGTGTATCCATATGCATAAAATACAAAATCTGTGAAAATGTTGACTCAATTGGTCATTGAGGTTGCAAGAGGATAATGAAAGAAAAAAACACCCTTGAGGCACTATTTTGTGTGCTTCGCATAATAACAGGCTTCAGCTGAAGTCTTTTGTTATTTGGGTGCGAAATTTCCTTTTTCTCTAAAACTATGTTACTTCAAAGGGAGTCGTTTCTCACAATCCAACTATCAACAGCTCTCCATTTCTTGTTGCGAAGATAGTTTTTATGCTAACAATTATTTTAAGTAATTACAAAATAGTGTCCTGTGCCTTTTAGCCAGGAGGAAATACACAACACAACATGACTACCTGGATTTGTGCGTTCCTGTTTTTCTTTTTAATTTAATGCCAGACTGGTTAGGTGTTGGTTACGTAACAGCTCCACGGCCCCTGGTGAGTTTCCGAGGCATGTTAAGGTCAAGTGGGGGGAGACCTCTCTGTACACTGTGCTTATGGACGAGGCATGATAAAATACAGGTGAAGCTTGTCCCTAATGCTGGGTATTTGGCCGAATATGTTTTAATGATATCCAACAAAAACACAATTATTTAGGGAAGGTTGAAGGAGTTAGTTTAATAAACCATGAGGCATGAAACGTAGCTTAACATCCCCTTTTATTGTCATGTAGTTAATTCACCCCCCCACACATACACCTAATGAACATTTAATTTTCTACATAAATCACAAAATGTAATACACACTAATTGTCATCTTTCCCAATCTGCACCATGCAGCCCTGATACTCCGGCTTTTAAGGGGCACGGCAGTTTTGCCTTGCTTTTTTGTAAAAATTTAGGGCACCAAGGCAATTTTCAAAAATTTGGAAGGGCATCACGGCAATCATAAAAAGTTGCGAAGGGCACGACGGCAGTTTGAAAAAAAAACCTCCGAGTTGCCTGTAAAAAATAGTTCTTCCAATTTTTCCATTTTCTAATCTAACTGTTACCCAATGAAAAAAGAAAGCATTCATCTAATTCAACAAAATAAAGAACAACTACTTACAATACACAATAAATAATTTTTGTTCATACGTAATCCTACTATTGGTCATGCACGATGTGTAGTTTTTCGTAGAGACGCTAAAATTCCCACGTAACTGCTCCATTTTGACACGATGTTGACAGAATAAATGCATGCGGTGCGCGACGCCTATGCTGTACATGATGGTACATCACATGTACCAAGCATGGGGAAAACCACTATCCCAGCATGCAAAGACACGTCGAGTCTTTTTCTCAAGGCATTTAGCGTTGGTTCGCGTAATTTTACCACTAGAGGGCGTTTAATCTCACGCTATCGCTCTGTTCCGAAACGCCCTCTAGCGTTCGATATTTCGAGTATTTTTTTTGTCGCACGCAAAGAACAACGACTAACGGGCCTGAAATCTCCTGTTGTGCCTTACGTGCGTGAAATTGGGGTATATTTCGTTGCGTGAAATTTACACAGACATCGGGACTTTTGGGCTTATTTTCGAACTTTGACAACGTTGAATATAACTTGTTTTCGGGAGGAAGGGCACGGCGGCAATGATGAGAAAAGGGCACGGCAACCATTGCCGTGAAAAATTGGTTTTTTGAAGGGCATTGCGGCAATCGGTAGGGGCAACGACGGCAATTGCCGTCGTTGCCGTCGTGAAGTATCAGGGCTGACCATGCACAAGCCAAGTTGCAAAATCAGTCCTTAGACTTGAAACAATTGAAGCAAATGTATATCCAAAAATGCTTTTTTTTTTTGTGGTAAATAAAACTATGTTTCATGTTTATTACATGTATGTTGTCATAATTAGCCTTTAAAGACTCTGCTCGAGTCGAAATGTCAGGCCATTAACAATATAGGTCATTTTGGTTGGTACGCAGATTTTAACAGCTGATTCTATTTTCTAAATTAAAAACAAAATACACTAACGCTAATTGTTAATGTATTATGAAATTACATTTCCCCGGAATAATTGATCCCCAAAGTTGAATTACAGATGATCATATCGCTTGTATTGTTTTGATTTCCTAAAACGTTTACAGTACAAGTAGCCTCTTAACTCATTTTTCAATCAATGCTCACTGCTACAGTGTCCTGTAGTATAGGGGGGAAGCATGACCTTCATGTTTATTATGTATAGTAACTAGATAAGCCAGAATGTCAGGCATAACTTATGTTTGGTCAGTAATGAAAACCAATACAGTCAGCCTGTATCAGTAGCGATGGACTGGGCATGTGGTTAGACTACATCTCTGTCTGGATCACTCTGTACGTTTTTAAGTAGGGCTACAATGATTGTTGATCGGTTTTTATAAGAGAGAGGGTTAATGAACCCACTTAGATCTTCTGAGAAAGACAAGACGAAAAATTGCTGGACTGACGCCAAGAATCAGGAATATTGAAGAATATTCGTTGGTTTTACCCATACACACTGATGTGCGTGAGCACTGTATACTCAGTATTTTCCAGCGTTCTAAGAAAACAAATCACTTGGGTGGGATTTGAACCCACGACCTTTGCAATTCCAGAGCAGTGTCATACCAACTAGGCCCTAGAGTTTTTTATGCTTCTCAAGTTTGAGTCAGTGTATTACCATAATGAGGCTGGAAGGTTAAATGATAATGCGTTAATCATTGTCAACGCAGAGAACAAGACCAAAGATGTTCGCAGAAGGACAAACATGAACATACTACATGAGCTTACTCCACTACATTAAACAAGTATAAAGATTTATTGCACAAGTGTGTGTTCATGTCACTATATGTTCCCAATTGTCTGTTGATTCTTAAAACAAGCCGTATGATTTATTGGATTTACATTTGCATACAGTATTTCAAATTGTCTATAAATGTTACATCTGCAGACCAAAAGAAGGGAGAGGAATTATCTATCCACCGTTTTCTATTTTAGTTATTAAACTTGCGTCTGGGATCAAGAACACTAATTTTTGTTTTTCCCTAACACAGATGTGTGTATGCATCAATATTCAGTACTTTCCAGAGTTCTGTGAACAAAAATCACAGGCACCGTTACATTAATATACTTCATATTGCCAAGAATATTTATTTTTAAACCCCTACCGCTTACAGTTTTCAAATGGTGGTTGTACGATAAGTGGGTTCTCTTTTCCCACTTGTGAGATCATGACATTATCTCATACTACAATCCTAATCTTGAGTTTCCCTCTTAAGGATGTTGAATGTTAAAAAGGATACTGCCCCGAAGGTCAGCAAGTCGTTAATGTCACATTGTGACATTATTATGAATGATTACACACACACAACATGAAAAGGGGAGCATAGCCCCTCCTTTCCTCGAGTCAAGCATTTCTTAAAAGTTTCCGGTTTTAAAGGCACTAGACACCTTTGGTAGTTACTCAAAATAATTGTAAGCATACAATTTTACTTGGTAATGAGCAATGGAGATCTTTTGATAAGCCATTGTGAGAAACGGCTCCCTCTAAAGTAACATAGTTTTTCAGAAAGAGGTATTTTTTCACTCAAATAATAAAAGACTAATTGGTATTATTCTCTGGCAACTTTGATGACCAGGTGAGTCCAACTTTTCACACAATTTTGTGCATATGTTGGGATACACCAAGTGAGAATACTGGTCATTAACAATTGCCAAGGTATCCAGCACGGCCTTTAAACTAAAAATAATTATAGAATGAAGGGGAATATAAACAAGATTTCGCTGAAGGTAGTTCCACCCTAGTAACTTGTGTCAGTTGTTGCACATAATCAGGATGAGAAATAGACAGTAATACCTTGATGATTGAGGATAATAACTGACTGGAACGTAAAGTGTTTATTCCTCTTAGGTAACAAGTGGAATAATCTGACCAGCCATGGTGTCAAACGGTGTCCGTTTTGACGAGGCTCGTAAACCCTCCCCGCTCCTTTCCCAATGGCTAATATTGATTGAAGGCGTCATTAGGCAAAACAATTAAATTGAAGATGACAGCAAGATGGGCGCTGCTACCAGAGTCGATCTGTGGTGCATCCAAGCATAGCAGCACGTACACTAACAAAATTCCTGATCGCATTTTACTCGCAAGCTGCAGATTCCTGCCATGTCAATCAGCATAAACCGCCTCCAATTATTAAAAAAAAAAATTACTGAAAAAAAAAAATGGTCATGGACAGGTCAAGGTGCAGCTTCCTTTCGCTGCAGCGACAACGATGAACGCCGAATCCACTTCTACGTTACGGCACAACTTTTCCACTCAAATTTGTTGCGAAGGCATGCATAACGCCTCACTGATCACAATTTGTCCCACCGTATCCAACAGCTTATTAAAGTCAGAACGTATTTTCTATCCCCAACCCCGACCTTATACGAGAAGACCCACCCAAGCATTGGGATGCATCCAAGCGAGTAATTATCGAGAGGCAAACCGGTAAAGTCAGAAGGGGGGAGAAAGCCTTCAGCTTTGGGGAGGAAGAGTGGATTTTGCAATAAAAAAATATTTAAGAAGAAGAAAAAAAGGTCCGGGTGAGTCAGACTGGATGGGGTTGTTTTTTTCGGAGAACATCATATGCTCTGAAGAACGTATGATTCAATGCTCACCCACTCGACAAGGACAGCGCTAATGCCTAAAAGTCAGTTCAAACAAGAAAGAGGAGGGGATGGACTTACAAGAAGTGTAAGCCTTGACCCTGGATTTGGAACCCTAAACTACGGAATACAAATCGTTTGCCGGGAAACAAAGCTGAAATTCCCTCGCTGACTCGTAAAATCTGAAGATGACACTGCAGATAACCGCAAAAAGTTTCTATGAAAATGGTTGTCTTGTTTGTGAGGGACCGTACCCATTTTGTTTCTTTCTTGAAAATTGAGGAAAAGCGAGCAGCTTGCCACAAAGGAAGGAAATAACTGCACATGTATGTTTGTACATAAATCTTGAGAAGGACATTCTTCTCTTAAGTACAGGACACTGTTAATTATGGCTAATTATTGCCTGAATTTGATTAGTCATTTTAGTTATTACATTGTATAAGCATGGGGTTGGTTGGACGTGCTGCAATCAGGTGCACATTACACATTATCCTAGGGTGTAGGCCCCTAGACTAAGGGTCATGGGGATAGGGGTGGAGGGTGAAAACAAAAATATAAAAAAATGGAACAGTTTTTATTGTAAGCATTTTGTAGTTCTTTCTGTATTTTCTGTAATGTTTGTGTTCAACAATCTTGGTTTTTCATTGTTGACTTTCCAAAAGTGCTTTGAGACTTCACTGTACTTTTGCGCAATATATAACAAGTATTCATTATCATTATTGTTAAAAAATATGCAAACAGCAAAAGGGGATTTTCTTTTCGACAACAAGGAATCATTGGCAAGTTTTGGGGTCATATTTGCACTACATTGAAAGTTTTTTTTGACAACAAGAATCGCTGGTGAAGTTTTTCTTGTTAAGTTTTGCATTACATTAGAATCGCTAGGAAAGTTTTGTGTGTGTGACATTTCGCATAACAATGTATCAACAAGGATTTGGGGCATTGCAAACTCCATACAAGGAAAAAGTCCCAGGATAAAACCAATAGTTTGGAAAAATTCCTGCAGCGATTATTTCCATGACTCAATGAGGACCATTTCTAAGGCAGCCAATATCTTATGACATCACAGCGATATATCCACATCACCACTCAACACCCAAGGGCGACCTTTTTCACAGAAAGGGATATTTCAAAACTCTACACTATGTGGACACCTTCAGATCACAAGTGCCTCACACAAAAACAGACATTTTGATTACAGACATAGAGCTGAAGTCCTCCCACATAATGAAGCCATGATGTTGTTTTTCACAATAAGCTTCTGATTTCCATAAAAGTGAAACTACTCCATCTAAAACAAAAAAATCTGACAAGTGCGTAAGTACCCTGGCCACCTTAAGCACACATTTCCAGTATATCTTATTACAACAAATATATAAAATGATCAAATGAAGGGGGTCGATATAAAATTACAAAACAGCATTTTTATCCAAAAAGTGAACCGTTCAAATATCTCTCTCCCCGCTCCGCTCCATCAGTTCGTCCTATGAGCAGTGTTTTTCTTTTAAGAAGCAAGGCAGCCCTCCTTAAGAAACATACTGCTACCTCAAGTGTATTCAGTGTAGCACAGTGGGCATCTCCGGTTACAGCTGCCCTAATAAGCCATTCAATCCTTGCCACCAAGTACTCAGTACAGCATGGCCTACAGACCTTCTGGTGGGTTTCCTACT
This sequence comes from Asterias rubens, assembly GCF_902459465.1. Lineage (NCBI taxonomy): Eukaryota > Metazoa > Echinodermata > Asteroidea > Forcipulatida > Asteriidae > Asterias > Asterias rubens. Next base: position 6,826,897 of record NC_047064.1, on the reverse strand, counting down.
TAGCATCGGGGCTCTGTTTAAAAAAAATTATTTTTAGTTTCCAGTTCTTTGCAAGATCTTTGCACATGTCTGGCGAGTTTGCGAGAGAATAAGTTTCCTCAAAGTCCCTTCTTTCATATCATATCTAATTTGCACACGAGGTGAAATATTCACCAGAGGTTTTCAAGATTCTAATCCTCTTTTTTAAAATTTTTAAATTTTTTTTATTCAAATAAACCAGCAATTTGGTGAAACTTTAGCCATGCTTGTGGAGTTTGCGAGAGCAAAGTTTCTCAAAGTCACTTCTTTCACATCACAACAGATTTGAGCACAAGGTGAAATATTCTTTTGAAGTTCTAGTTTTCAAGATTCTACTCTATTTTTTAATAATTCAGCAATTTGGTGCATTTTTAGCGATATGTCCATACCTGAAGGTGCTTGCTTACGTGATGCTTCAGAGGTCATTTAGAGTGTTGGTTATTATCAAGAACAGAAATAGCTCAGAATCAAGGACATTTTGTTTACATCTTCTTGTTTACATCTTCACTGATGTGGACTGGGGGTTGAGATGCGCAATGCCGAGGCTAAAAAGGAAGACGACAGAATTCATAGATAAAAGGGTTCTTATCGAATAATCAGTTTGTGAAGTTCCTTTTGATGATGGAATAAACACTACACACCCGGTCCTTATTGTTGGTGTGCAGAGCTTCATTGCAAAGAGAAAAATGATATTTGATTATTTCATCATGATTTCTTCCATCAAGGCATCGTCAAAATGTCACTTTAATCTTTGAGCATTTCCCTGAGCATGACCGGAAGAAGAGGGGAAACAAATTTACAAGAAACAGAGATTCAACAGATTTTTGATTTTTTTTAAACCCTCCTACTCGGGCACAGGTCAGGCTTTTACATCTTGGGCCTTAACCTTCGTAGGAATTTCAACTAGCACTGTTCCAACAGCTGAGCTACATGGCTGTTATTAATGCTGCTCCGATGTTTTCTTCCTCCTTTCTGCCGTAGTTTGTCCAAACACTACACAAGCTTCAGAGGGATTAACTTGAGACGGCTGAGGGACGAGGGATTTTCACCCTTCAAAACAAAAAGAAGACGAGGAAAGGAAAAAAAACCTGCTGCAGCAAGGATGTCTGTCACATACACACACTCAGTGAAATATTTATAACATCGCTGTGGCGGAGACGGTTTTATAGTGTCACTGAAAAACAAACTACCTGCGCTAAACACAGTCAGGTGCCATAGAATTCTTGGATTCTTTTAAGAGGTTTTAAGAACTTGGAATGAGGAAATAAAAATCTCTTCAGCGGGGCGTCTTTGTTTAGTTTATGTCTTTGTTAGTTTTTGTTGAGTGTCACTCATTTGTTATCATTCTGCTTCCGCCCCGAATAAGGAAGTGATAACTTAATCCTCCCTCTATGTTAAAAGATTGAAATGTAATAAGGTACTTGTGAAAGAAAACAAATCTTGAAAATGACTTAAGACATCCTTCAGAATGCCAAATAAAACTACAAACAAAACTGTCTCTTGGGAATACGAATTGTTCAACTATTGATCATGTTTTTCACAAAAGACAACATTTTTGTTTCACAAAAAACCCCCACAGTTTTTAATGATTCTAAAAAGGCAACTTCTTGAACTTCGAAGACAGTTATTATTTGATGCAATAACAACCTTACGTGAAGCCGGTAGTCATAAGCATAATAATTTCTAAATAGAGAGTAGGGACACCTTTCATGTTCAGAGTTTATGCTTTTTCGTTTTCTTTAGATCTTGTCTTTGTACCACAAAATTTAAATCTCGTCTCAAAACCCTATCTTACATGTTTGTTTTACTGCGTCTGAACACCCAGAAGGGTGTATATTTGTGCACTACCAGTGTATAATAAGTGATTATTATGTTGTGCTAGTGAGAGCCACCTCTGCCGATGAACAACCAGGAAAAATAAAACTGACTGGCTGTGGTGGAATGCCATTACCTTTGGCTCGGTGTAAAAGGCTGGTTAGTTGAAGAAGCTTCCTACATAATAATGCAGCATCTCCTCGACAAATCAGATCATCTTCTTCATATCCTTGAATCTGAGACATCTTCCCAAATTGTTTAAGTCTCTCCGACAGAAGTCTTCAATGATGAGAAAAACATCTTCCAGTTACTGGTGTGGATCGCGCACACAAGAGTGATTGATAAAAACACATGACGGGGAGGGAAAAGTGCAGCAAACCTCCTGAAGATTCCGTGTGATTATTAAAAATAACCAACACATCATAAAGAAATGGTTCAAAATGCCTCTTAATATAGAGCACATATTTTTTGCTGGACACTTAGTTGTAATGGATTCTTAGAGCATGCGGCCAATATAGGTAATTGTCAAAGACCAGTATCTGCACTTAGTAGTACCCCAACAAACATGAAATAATAAACATGTGAAAGGTGAAGCTCAATTGGGTCAGCAGAGTCCCTTAGAAAAAAAGTGAAGAACCCTGCAATTAGATGTTTTTATGGATGATTTTCAAACATAAGATTTTGAACTTTCAACATCAAAACAAAATTGTTTACAAATTTTTCCCCCAAACAATTTCAGGCAAATATATTTCAAGGGAAGTTTTTCAATGATGATCTTATTTACACCATGCAAGTTATGTGCGCAAGTCTATGAATATTACGCTTTCTTTTTTTGTGTAGCCTGCACCTCGACTGGCATTTCTGCCTTGAGACTTTCATGAAAAAAATGAAAAATGTTGTGTCCACCCTTTAAATACCATCTCAAAAACATCCAGTATTTTGAATGCATTTCCAAATGTCAAAAAGCTTTGATGGGAATCAAAGGATACTCTGCAATTAGTGTGAGCTGGTATAATCTATTTTCAACAAATCAATAACATTAACACATGTTGGTGAATTGGTGGTGAAATCCGTGAGCATTTTAAACTCTTCACACAGTTTTGATCGACAGCATTTACTCATCAGGGTTCAGAGTAATGAATTGTTATATTGTCATTTTAATGTCAATATGGAATGCTTGCAGTTTCCACTTTAAGCTGAATCAATTTGATATCAATTAATCTTAAAACAATAAAACAGGTTTGCACGCAATAAGATCCCTTATTTCTAAAGTTATGATCACAGTTTATGCAACCCCTAAAAATAATTATTACCAGTGTTTCGGCAACACAGCTCCACAATCCTCACTGTAGGCCGATTGTGCCGTTGCAATGTATTTTGCACAAATATTTGACTAAAAGAGACGTTGGCGATGACATTGTTGAGACTTCATTAATTAGCGGTTCCTTAGGACATAGTGTTCCCGCTATTCATATTGAGGATGTCAATACGCTGAGCGTGGGATACTGCCACAGGTCCCGGAACAGTGTATGTTAACCTGTAGCTGTTTGTTTTAATGGTAGTGCAGTGGGTGCCTTTATATTTCTTAAATCATCAATGCAGATGTTTCTCTTTGACAGTTCTCTTTCTCTTTTGAAAATTCTTGATTTATGCTGTCACAAAGCCACTACTGTCGCATATATGACTAAACAATGGTTTATTTTCCCCGTCTAAATTTAAAAAAACGCAAGACAAAAACCACAAAAAGCCTGGGGCAAGATACTACACAGTGAGCTGTTATGACTTTAGCCATGCTTTAGCAAACATTGACGACTCCGATGCTGATACAACTTGTTTGAGTAAGCCATTTGAATGAGATGCGAACTTGCTACTTGTCTAGAACAAAATTCTCAAAACGCTTTGGTTGTTTTCAGAGTAAATCTTCCCTACTAAGGTCAGCATATTTCTGAGGAGTACTGTCTGACTTAACTTCCCACGGTGGCTGGGAATAAACTGCATAGCCTAATGATTTAACCATGGACAGTGGGGGAATCCTTCCGCCATGATTATACATAGCTCTGATCGGCATTTAAAACATGTCAGTCAGAAGCAAGTACCCCAGCATTTGTGAGAGAGAGAGAGTGAGATGAGGGGGCCCTCCGCAGTATAATCCCCCGACTATTCTACAGAGGGGATGAATATTTCAGGGAAACATTGGTGGATGGAGGCAGGGTCTATCAATCACTTGTCATTGTCACTGCTTCCTCATCCCATCATTATAGTGTTCGAGTGCGACGAGATAAAAGGCGACCAGACCCCATGTACAGAATGAATAATAGATTGCTCTGGCACTCTTTTCACTCGGACAATTGGCTTCAAAGTTACATGTACACACATACACACATCCCCCCCCCCTTAGCTCAAACAATTCAATACAAGACCAACTACCCTTTCTTAGGACGCAGCCCCAAGACTTATGAATTGTTCCCAGTGTGCACCTAATCTGATTCAGCCATCATGCACCTTTCTTTCTGTACTTGGGATTAGAATTCATCTCAAACAGGCCCGTGTGGGAAAATAGACAAGCAATCAACATGTATGAGGAACAGGGTGCAATACATAAATTTGGTCGGGGTTATGATACTGCGCTGCTGCTGCCTGCGTGGGTTTGAAAGCATGGTGCAGAGTTTATTCTAAAGGTGTTATTGGTAGGGTGCTTCAGTGTACTGCTGTTTATCTAGCGGTGAATAAATGAGAGGTTTTATATGCGGGGAAGGGGGGGGGGGATGGGGATCTCGTGAGTTTTTTTCTGTTCGACTTCATTTTCAACTTGATCAGTCTTACTATAGCTCTTACTGATTGATAATACACTTGCCCAGTGACAACATTTCGGCTTCTCTTTCTGGAAAACCACATCACTGATGAATCATAGATTGCATGCTAAGATTTGAAGCTCTAGCAGTAATGTGAAGCGTAAGAGACACGAATCAAGCGTGGGCAAATTTTGTCATTTTCACATCAACGTTTCAAAAGAGAAATTTCGCACAAGACAAAAACAATCCTATGTATGCTTAGTACATGTCATAGTCTACTACTAAATGTGTATCAATTTGGTACCCATTAAGAAGAAGTAATAAATTAGATTAAGGTCTGACATTCGTAATTATTTAAACAGAATAAAAAAGATGAGTGGTTTTTTCCCCCCATTAAAAAATATTTAAAAATAGGTTAAAAGCTTTTCTTGAATTCCCCCCAAAAAGGAATACATCAAACAATTCTCGCAACATGTGCGTAATAATTTTCGGATGGATGAGTATCACATTTTCAGAAGGAAGTAGATAAAATGTCATCTTCATCTCTTGGGGTCTTGTAGGAAACAAGAACTGTTGTTTTTTTTATTGCTTGTTTTGTTTGTTTAGAAGATCTTCTCATCAAACAAGGAGATATAAACACCAAACACAAAGCTGGCAACAGCCAATCTCTCTCATACAAACATGACAATGCTTATTCGATGACAATACTTATTCTAGTCACGGTGATATCAGCAGTTAGCTTGTGTTTGTTCTTCCATCATTTCATTTCGTCAGCTGGGTCGGTGAATGATTTTTAACTCCTCCTATTTCCCTGGGGTGAATTGATTTTTCGGAGTCATTTTTCACAAGTTCTTAACTTTTTTATTCAATGCAAGAATCTTGTGCAGAATGGAATTGTGTACAGGTATCAGGAAAAAGATTGCCTGCAATGCAGAGCCCAACACAAGTCACTGCGCAATTTCCAAATTTCCTAACTAAAGATGGTTGCATCTGGAATTAAGGTGGCCATGCAAACATTACGGACAAAACACTGGAAATAAACAAAAAAAACAATCTTTATCTGTTTAATTTATCTGTGGTGAGAGTATTTGTTTTAATTCAACATAAGCTTCAATCCATCCATCTCTGGATTCAACACACACAACACAACAAGCGCATCCGTAACTATAAATTCTGCTTTTCTTTAGAATTTATTCCGACATTTAACCACATACAATCAGGACCTGACCTTAATAACACTCTGAGGTGCCAATCATGGGGCCCTTTTGACCCAACAGGTAAATAATGATCTCACCCAGGACCGTTTAAATCTCTGTTTGTGCTGGCAGATTGGGGCAATAAAGCGTGTATTTTGGCGCGACTAAATCTCACTGTACACGGTTTGATTATTATTTCTTCGTCCTTTCTTCCCCAAAGGCATAACTACTCGGCAGCTTTACGTATGTTCGGGGCATGTGAGTCACTTGCTTGTTGTACATGGTCCGTTATTTGCTCCAGTTTATGTGGTTGGGAATAATGAAGTGCATTATGTTATGACTGATGGATACTTCGAGAACATTTCTTGGTTTTGCCGAGGGGTATTTTGTTTTAGCTTTGTACATTTTTGATGTTGATTTCGTCGGTGACTTTCCCAAGACATGGTGTAATGTTGTCTTACCATTCTGTCAAAATAGAAGTGCTTCGTCAAACTCATTGTATGGGTGGACACAAAATACTATGTGATTCTTTTGCAAGACCGGCACAGCCATGACATGAATCTCTAATCACTGTGACAGAAGACGTAGTAGGCTATATAATTTACCTGCAGAAGTTTCAGTTTCATTGGTCATAAAGTTTATTATATCAAGAAGTAAAATCACAGAGCTGTTTTTAGGGGAGTCCGTTTCATATGCTTAAACAATTTTTGTCTCATCATGAGAAAAAAAAAAAATTTTGGTAAGTTGTTAACTAACTTCTCAAAAGCTATAGCACTTAGCACCTCAGCAAGTAATAGTTTCAGGGACGTTTACTACCATCATAATATTCATGTACAGTAAGTAAATTTAATGTAATTCTGTGGACGTTCGTGTTTTGGGTCATACAAAAAGTACCCAAACCCTTAAACAATGCATCATTTTTTTGATTGCATGTAAATACCAGGCAATAAATGCGCCTTTTAGCTCTGACATAAAATATGAAGGTATGAATTTGTCCACCCCACCATGTTTTATAACCTAGTTCAACTAGTTTATTGCTCCATGGTTCAACACTGGCAATGAACACGGCTCTGTTGTTTCCCAATGATATGATGCTGTACTAAGGTGATTAAAGCAATCATCCTTGACTGTCCGCTGGGGTACAGTGGTGGGTGGAGACTCCAGACTGGACTACCAGTACATGTAGCACACAATACCACCCCAAGGACAAACACTTATTCACATCAATAAATTAGATTTATGTCTGTGGACACAACAACACATGATGAACAATTCCGGTTGTTGTGCTCTTAAAATAAGGTTGAACATTCTCGTTAAGACACAGTGTCTTAATGAGCATGTTCATACCTTTTTTACGAGTTTTATTTCATCATACTCTATTATAATATTTCCTTTTTTTGAGAGCCGCCCTTAAACAAATTGTTAAAAGACCAAAAAAGAAGAATGTAGAAGACAATATTTAAAATAAAGGGGAAAACTAATGAGAGATTCAGATCCCAAGAAAATTATGCTTGACAGTACTTTGACAGAAATTCTGAAATGTTTCACTTGTCCTTCGAGTCTGCTAGGTTCAAAACTTCAGGCCACTAACTATTTTGTTCGCACTTTTACCATAGGTCATTTTTGGTTGGTAAGCAGTTATCAGCAGCTATCTCTATTATTTTTTCCTTTCTTTTTCCCATAGAAAGTTCTCACAGCACACAGAGCCAAGAAATAAGGAACACTTACTGATACAGATAAAAAGTCCATAAATTCAGACAATTCTAAAGTTCCTGATGTGGTTAACTGGGACAAGGGCAGTATTGATTTATACAGAAATATCAACAAGTAAAACTTGAGAGCCATTACCCTAGATTGATGAGTGTTTAGTTTATTCTCTCACGGGGAGAATGTCAGACCAGAACACCTCCCTTGGAAGAAGAAAATCGTCTTTAAAGCCCATCACATGACACTTGTGACAGCTTTGCTGCAGTGACGTTCCAAAACAAAATGTCACTGATCATGCACTTGTCACTCACCGACTGCACGGTTCACCTGAACCAGTAGCCGGCTGTTTGCGTCCGATATATATTTTTATTCTGGGTGAAAAAATAGCTACTAGTGCCAAGGTATAAGGAAATAATCATAATGTCACTCAACATCGCGAGAGAGAAAAAAATTACAATAGTATGTAAACAAGCTGAAACCTTCTGAATGCAAGTGGCTGCTGGACACATTGGTTAACATCATGCAGCGAGGGCAATTACTACAGGGATGATGGGACACTGATTCACACATAGAATATATCCCAGCGGGGTCATTCCAGGGCAAACTGCAAATTTCATGAGCCACTCTTCTAAACAGAATGAGAATCCCATAGAGGCTCTAGTTGGAAGACAGGTGGTTTTGAAAACAAGTTATACGATCCCATAGTTCTAACAAACGTCTATGGTGAGTAATTAGTTCGTTTCAATGGTGCGGTTCTGTAAATTGTTTCAAACTTAAGAAGAGACCGTTTGATTAGGTGAGGTTTGCAGTAGCACCATGTGTAAATCTCTTTTGAGTGGTGTTTGTTCTAAAAAGAACAGTGGGTCTCCTCAATGTTCGATCAGTATGCTTTGATCCTCTTCAGGAGAAAATATGTTTGAATAAAAGACTGAAGATGGAAATCTCAAAACCAAAAATCTAAATGAGAAGCCCCAACATTTAGTTGCAAGTAATTTTGTCATAACACCTTCTTTGACAAAGTGTCATTCTTTGTATAGTCACACTAATAATGTCTGTCTTTCCCTCATAACCAAAACAAAACCACAGCTAAAATCTTGGTAAGAGTTTGATGTTAAAATGTTGGGTCATTCTTTGAACATGGGATGACAGAAAAACTTGTCATGAAATACACTGCTTATGATTTAACTAACAGGGGTACAGACACGTCAGAATGCCAGTCAGTAGATCAATTAAACCTCACATGAACATGAGTTATAATAAATAAACGCAACCTGTTACATCTAAAGTAGTCCTTCAAAAATATCACAGTAGTGATCACAGATTCTCCTGCCCCATGTTTAACATCAAAATCACCTCTTTTCATCATCACACACGGAATACTTGATCACAACCACGTTATGACCCAAAAGGCCTGCAGCAAACCATCGGCTATTCTTACCAGATCAGGTTAGTTTCTTTCAGCATTCAGACTGAATAAATTAACATCACCGTGCCATTATTGTACCATCGACAACAAGAAGGGCATTAAAAATCCCCCCTAAACACTGCGGGCCATTATACCAGCAACTACACAGTAACAAAAAAATGCTCACGTATATGACCGGTGAAACCTAGCGGCAGTGGCCCATTTCTGTTTTATATAGGGGACTAAAGAGCGGGATAAATCTGCCTAAGAAAAGCAAATAACCACAGGAAAATGCTGATGCGTTGGGTAGGCACGGTCTTTGACCGTTGCTTTCAAGTGCTCTATACATATCATGCTCGACTATGTACATAAAGTGTACATACATGAGCGTTGATAGGCACTTACATAGCTTTGTTTGTATGCCCTCAAACAATAATTCATGGGTAAAATATTAGTGAAGTCAACACTCATCACAGTAATTTGTGAGAATTATGACTTTTTTTGTTCGTACTTCACAAGAGATAGTGTCCTATTTGTACCGGCAGACAAGAGGTAAACTGTGCAGATTTGTCAATCACTTCATTCAAAGTCCGAGAAAACCGATGAATATCAATTTCGTTTTGAGAGTTTTTATTCTATGTGTCAAACAACTAGATGCTTTTCGGCGCACACATTTCAGATTCACTCCTTCAAATTAATATGAACAGGAAACCTCCACACTTCTATCTCCAATTATAAAACCCCCAATGTTTTGAGTTACAGGTGCATCAAGGTGACTGACATGAGAAAGTTTTTCCAGCGTTGGCAAGTAATCCCTTGAAATGATAATAGGGGTCTTAAGGATGGAAGGGGATTTTAAGATTACTTTATTTTTCACAGAGTAGATCAGTTTCAGAGATGTGTTTCCAAAGCGGAGAGAGCTGTTAGTTTGTGTTTGCATAGAGCGAGAAGGGGTCCCCACTAGCTGTTTCTCCATAGGGCTTAATCGGCTCAAGCCACACAAATGACTGTCCAGAGAGAACTTGTGGACAATGGCATGAGTGGACATAACTGATGACGGACTTGGGATAAGACTTACGAGGAGTGTATGTACAACAAATTGAAGTTAGCTTCTGGTCATGAGAGAGTGTTTCTTTTGATTCTGTCCTCTGAATTAGTGCTAGTCAGACCATGGAGTAACATGCTCTATGGTCAGACCACACTGTGTTCCCTTCCTTACTAAAACGTTCAATAGTTCACCCCCTTCAACAGGTTCACACAGTGTGATACAATCTACCTTTATGGTTAATCTGTGAATGAAGACAGTTCCAAGGATCCATGGTTCCCTAAATTTCATTAGTCTCCATTGACATGGTAGTGAATAGTCCAATGGCCCTGTATCAACGAACTTACATAATCATCCCTGTAGGAGCCCTATTGTTGTCCGAATCGGATCAAGGCATCCACACAATAGCACGAGAGACAGTTGCTGGGCTTACTCACGATCCATAACGCCTTAGGGGGTGGAAGTACGAACAGATCCCAACGACGACGGTGTCGGCGAAACAGTTTCCATCGCACACTCAGAACCCTTAATCCAAACTCTTAATGAAATTTATGCGTCCAAATACAACTAATCCACACAATCATATTTGCTTTGCAGGCAACTTTATTTTCACATGATAGAAATCTGACACTTATTATCTCACAGGCAGGGTTTGCTCGGGGCGAAGGAACGGACTCTGCCGCTACGAAGCCAGATGCTACTGAGGGGGATGTATTCAATGTCAATACCTGAACCTGCTATAGGCGTCAGGGTAGCTCAATAATAGAAGTCAACAGTGAGAAGACTCAAAGACAGCAGCATGGACAAACCTTAACGTCTTAAGACTCCTACATCTTCCAAGTTACTTATTAAATTCAATCGTCATCAAACAAATTCACCTGCTCAACCACTAAGAGACAAGTGGAATAATGAGTCATGAGGGATTGTCAGGAATTCTGGGTGTTAAAAGAAAATGAAATTGCACTTCTTTTGAAGAAAGGCGATGGCTTTGAGTCAACCAATTCAGTTATAACTAATACAGAGTTATGGATGCACTGTTGGTGATGAAGATGCACAGGAAGTGTCAGGCAACGCTCCAAACGTGTTAGCAGAAGGTGTCGGATCACCATAGCAATGAATATGCTTTCACCAACGACCAGACTCCCACCCCCCCCCCCCATCATAACAGCTATGTAAAAAATATACGCCATGAACTATGGTATAATAATTGACCAGGATTATTATTTTATTCTGAACTTATGATGTATGCATTAAAATAACTGAATCCCCTATTCCCAAAGTGCTCATATGCAAATTGATCAAGGATGTTGTGAGGCAAGTGTGGGCAAATAAAAAACTTACATACGCATCAGAAGAAAACATGTTTTACAGATAAACTGGCTAACATGTAGTTTTACAAACACAAGACGAGACAATTATTACATTGACTGCCGATTCACAATAATCAATCCATGTTCTTCGAGTTAAAACGACCACATAAAAAACAATGACGCAGTAGGTTTTGTGAAACGAAAGTGGATTACAAATTACCATAAGATACAAGAAATTAAAAACAGTAACATACCTCGTCCTCGCCCGCGGTACTGGCCGAAGAGTCCATGCTCACGGTAGACATTTTCAGGCGTTTCCTGACGGGCTCCGAGTCGTCCGTTGCCTCCCCGTAGCTACCCACTTTACCGGGTGGTAGAGCGTCGCCGGGGACCAAGACGCCGTGTGGCGGCTGTGGTCGGACGGCGGGTTGCGTCGGTGGTAGCTGGTCGGCTTTATTGGAAGGCGGCGGTCCCTGGCGCTGCTGCAGATAACAGCTCACCGTGGGCCCGACCGGGTGACTTAGGGAATTCGTGTTGACGGCTGGCGAGGTGAGGGGTTAAAACCTGTCGGCTTGAATACTTGCTGACTCTGTATGGTGGATGGACGAGAGGATAGTTTTCACTATGGTAGGAAAAGCGAACGCAAGATGGATACAACAAAATTGAAATGTGCGCGCTATTGGCACGACTGCTGGATCAAATGAAAATGTGAAATGAAACTGAAAATTAAAAAAGATATAAAAACCTACTAGGAAACACGGGTGCTGTGAAGTTGGTGCATGTGGGCAGGGTGTTTTCGCTTGTTTGTCGGTGACTAAAAAGTGATTGCCAAGCTCTTGCAACGAGCTTGCTAGCTACTCTTTTATCCTTCTAAAAGCTGACCAAAGAAAATACCAATCAAATACACACGATGATAAATGGTGAAAACATGCATGCGGTCGTGTGAGCGAGCAACAGTGTACAAACGCGTGGTGCCTTCGGTGACTATCTCGCTAATGCATTACACTGAATGCGTGCTGAAAATACACACAGCCAGAAAGTCAACCAACTACGACGTGACGACTGATGCAGTAAATATTACACCGCGTAATATAACAGTCGTTGAAAGACCTCGATAGGCGCCGCCCTTATAATTATTATTCAAATGATATGCTTTCAATTGGCCAATCGCAGCGTTCGATACATAACTAATTGCCGGTTGGTTTGCAGTAACACACCTGTCGTGCAGGGCATGGTTCCGCGTGAGCAGACGACACCGGCCGGTGCAGTTTTATACAACATTTATGTTTTATTTCAGGATTCACGCTTCGGGTTGGTTTTCCACCTGATAAATTTGTCGTAAAGATTTTAAATGTTGATGGTTTTCCCTTAGGGTTCGTGGTTTAATATCCCTGAAAAACACAATGCATTGTATGCAAAAAAATAGAAAAATGCTGGTGGTTCCAAAAAGTGAATACTAATTTGTTGAGCACTGGAATACTAATCGTACCAGCTTAAACTGCGTCTGAATTCACAAATATTTTATAGCACCACTTGGCGTCTTGTGGGACGTCATTATTTCTCTAATCTTTTAGTGCCACAAGAAGACTCAAATAATTTGACATCAATCTCAAACAATGTTTCTTTGCCAATAAAACACATGAGAATTTCAATTTAGGAAAAACAATTCTTCCTCATATATTTTGGTGTTAGCTCCCGTAAATTAAAAACAATTTGGGCAATTTAAAATAAGTAACAACACGTTGGATGGCAATTCCCGAAACGAATTTGTATTTAATATGTCTCTTAATGCCATTATACACTTTCGGTACGGACCAACAAAAGGTTCACAGATTTACAAATAATTTAATACTTTTTGAGAAAACATTAAAACGATATCAATTCTCGATAGCGAGAATTACGGATTTATAGTCAACACATGTCATGACACGACGAAACGCGCGGAAACAGGAGTGGGTTTTCCCGTTATTTTCTCCCGACTCCGATGACCGATTGAGCCCAAATTTTCACAGGATTGTTATTTTATATATAAGTTGGGATACACGAAGTGTGGGACTTGGACAATACTGTTTACCGAAAGTGTATAATGGCTTTAATTGGACAAATGTTTTTTTAAAAAGTCATCACACCTTGAAAAACAAACGTAAATGATTGAGTGCTATCGAAACTCATTAGTTTTCAATACATCATACTTGTAACAATCATCCAGAGAAAAAAATGTCAAAGTCTGGGAAATGGCATTTGAAAAACATTGTTTCTTTAAAGACACTGGACACTATTGGTAATTGTCCAAGACTAGCCTTCACAGTTGGTGTATCTCAAAATATGCATAAAATAACAAACCGGTGAAAATTTGAGCTCAATCGGTCGTCGAAGTTGTGAGATAATAATGAAAGAAAAAACACCCTTGTCACACGAATCTGAGGTCTCGAAATCAAATTCGTGAAAAATAAATTCTTTCTCGAAAACTAAATCACTTCAGAGGGAGCTTTTTCTCCCCATTATACTTGTCACCAAGAAAGGTTTTATGCCAAAAAGTATTTTGAATAATTACCAATAGTGTCCACGGCCTTTCATGATGGTCAAAATGAGCCCAAAGGGGCTATGTTAAAAATTTAACAAAACAAGAACATTATTATACTTTCTCGTAATATGAGCACAAAGTTTGATGACAATTTCGCAGGTTCTTTGTTTGGTGTAATAACGGAAAAACTAGGTGGGAAATAAATCCACAAAGCAATCAAGTACCCTCTAGAGCGCTGGCACGCTAATCCAGAAGTTGTTGGTTCAAATTCTGCTCTACTCATTTTTTCTTTGTTCAACCCCAGTATATCAGCATGCTCTGATCATCTTCAGGAGAAAGTTGCCACATCAAGGAGAAACAGTCATACCGATGATTGCCATAAGCACCAACTTTTAAACTTTCAGTTTTTGCTTGAAATTAGGTTGTACAACAAAAAAAAATAGTTCAATGGATGGAAATGCATTCATCATGCAGGTTGAAATCACTGATTCCTCAGTTTTGTTCTGTCCCAACGAAACCGGGGTTGGATTTCTCGAGTTAGGATCAGTTTCTCATCCCAACTTAGGACCACAACTCCTCAAGAGTCATATAGGACTAGTCCTAAGTTATTAGGATGCCTTTGTGAAATCAACCCCTGGACAAGATTGTTACTTTTTCTTTTTAATTTTAAAATATTTTTTATTTCCAAAATTTCAGTTCATTGTAGATTTTGGATAAATATTGATAATCCTTCCCAATGATCCACAGTGAGAAGAATAAGACCCAAAACAAACATAAGTCAAACAGAAAAACAAAACATTTAATGTACGAAGTGCGAATCCTTCAGTTCATGGGAGACCCATTGTGCAGAATTACAATCGAAAAGAAGGCTTCATTTCCCTACCAAGACTTGTGGACAAGTCGTTAAATGTCTGTTGCAGTGATGGCCAAACTGCTCTCATTTATGAGAGAAGAAGTCATGAGAGAAGCCCTCTCACAGAGGGCAGCAGCCAGCCGTCTCATGAGATAGTTGCGAGAGAGTCGTTTTGCTATCACCGTGACAGACACTTAACGACTTGTCCACAAGTCTATTCAAAACCTTGAGTGTTTTTTGATGACTTCATAATTGTAATCATGCTATTTTTTACCTCTAAATCTTTCTCGACCACTGTTAAAAAACCAAAGACTTATTTAACATGTTTACAATTTATACATGTTATTTAATTTGTTGGGGGACTATTACATGAATACCTAAAGGTTACAAAGTTATCTTAATTGTCATCAACAAAATTTGACTAAAACATTGTAAAGAAGTGTAGACAAAGTCATCAAATATCATTTTATCAAAACAAAGCAACAACAAAAGCAAGTAAACCATTTTTCTTTCTCATAAATTACCCAATCTTTGTTGCTGTGTTTGGTCACACTCTTTTAAAATATAAAATCCTTGTTACCACTGATCCTTTATTTTAGAGCAGTGTTGACTCAATAAACAAATAAAAGCAGATTGTTTGTACTTTCCAAGATTTCAAAATGACACAGTTCGCTATTCAAGAAATCACATACAGAGAACTACCTTAAAAGCTCAGTTTGGTTTCTGTAATTAGACCTCTCCCCCTCTCTTTTCCTGACTAAACAAAGACCTTTACAGACTAATTAAGAAAACATATACTAAGCCAAGTTCTGAACCAAAAGGAATCTATAATCCAGAAGGTTAAACATAAATAACCACAACAACAAACAATTTAACATCCGGTTGTGCAGCAATTTTTCTATGATACACCTATCCTATTGGACCAACAAGATGAATGCTGTCAGCATGTGGTATGTTTTAATATTTCCATTGTCTTAACAAAACCATTCACACTGGTCAGATCATATGCGATGATATCCTACGCTGGACCATTCCACGTGTCCTAGAGGGGGGTGTTCATCAACAGGGGAAAGTGGTTTGGTTAGAGGGAAAGGACAGTACTCTGCCAGGATCCTTTGCATGCAAAATCAGTTTGCGTTGTCATTGGTAACTTAAGCGTTGTCATTGTTAATTAAGCAAACAAATCTGGCAAAAACTCAGACATGTGCATGCTTAGATACCCCAAAAATTTAAGAAAACACAAGCAAAATAAAAGCTTTTTTAATTTACGGAAAAAAACTTCAGCATTTGCTAATAAGTACCAGAGTGACACTGCAACCAAACAGATCCCTCTCTGCTGGGTTTTAATGATAAAAAAAACCCCAGGTTTTATAAACCATTTAAAAACTCATCAAGAAAAAAGAAAAAAAAAAAAAACTTTCCATACGCTTAGCTTAATGAGAACCTAGAGTAAATTCCCCCACCCCCCGCCCGCCCCCAACTGTCTCCCGTTCTCTCACTCTCTCCATCAATCTATGCAGTAATCAGATGAGAAAATCTGGCATTGACAACGCAGGTTGCCATAGAAACGTGACAGCCACCGAAGGTTTAGCAGAAATGCTGACGAGTCAGAGGGTGTACGCTGCGGGGATAAGCGATGTTTCATTCTCTATCGAACAAATGGCTGGTGTATGGCTAAGTACAGTTTCAGCAAATGGGTGGGGGGGGGGGTAAAGGCACTGGACACGTAAGGTTTCTTTCGAAGACAAGTATTTTCACTTGGTGTATTCCAAAATATGCATAAAATAACAAACCTGTGAAAGTTTAGGCTCAATTGGTCATCAAATTTGCAAGAGAATAATAAAAGAAAAAACACCCTTGTAATAAAAAGCATCAGCTGATGAAGTCTCTTAATTTTTGAGTGAGAAATTACCTCTTTCTGAAAAACAATAAAACTTTAGAGGGAGCTATTTCTCACAATATTTTATACTACCAACAGCTCTCCAAATTGCTTGTTACCAAGCAAGTTTTTTTTTTAGTGTCCGGTGCCTTTAAGTTTGGGTCCGGGAATTGTGCATGCCTGTTGAGGGAGAGGCACTAGCGCTATCCAGAGGTTGCCCATCTTTGTTTTCAAAATAATGAAGGAATATTTTGCACCACAGCTGGGATAGGTTCTTATCTCTGAGACAGGGCCATGTTGAGTGGGCGGGAAAGTTATCAGTTCACATTTAAGGAGTGGTGTACTTTGGGTAATTACTCCCACAGTTAAAGACCATAAAATCATACTTGGTAAAGAGCACTGGAGAGCTCTTGATGTCATGAAACATTGTTAGAAACGACCCCATTTGAGGTAATTTGTTCATAGACAAAATTGAATCTGAGAAAGGCTTCAGGCATGAAGCCTCTGAAGCCTCTACAAGCAAACAATTCTATTAAACAAGGGTGTGTTTTTTCCTTTCATTATTTTTTTTCAATTTCAAGACCAATTGAGCCCAATTCTTCACAGATTTGTTATTTTATGCATATGTTGGGATACACAGAGTTAAGTCTTTGACATTTACCAAAAGTATACCTTGCCTAACTATGGGTGTTATTTTATTCACATATTTGTACAATTGGCATTTTATGTGTCATCAGATTAAATTTGTGGAGTGATCTTTGCCAAGCATGACACAAAAGAAAAAACTATTAATGTTTTTTTTATCTTCTTCTGAAAGAGTTCAAAATTCTTTAAAACTAAATAGGTCACAGTTAAAGCCTATAAATGATGTCTGCACGTAGATTTGCATCAATGTAAGAAAATCCTCACCCAAACTTAGGGTATCGCATTATCTGCCTTTGTGATAAAAACAAAATGGCAAAATAATAGTTTTTGTCAAGATTTGACAGACAAGCAGATCCCATCACACATAATGTTCTCATAGTCAAGTTCTCAGAGTCAACTTTAAGATAGTTTTAAGATAACATTAAGGCGTGGACACTTATCTTAGAAGGGTAGAGGATACAGGCCAAGGGATGAGTTAATGAAGGCAACACCAACCATTTGAATGACTATTACAAGTTGAAAACTGGGTTAGGTTATAACATGAACTTGTCATCTGATCAACACCTGAGGAAAGTCATGACCTAACTTTGAGAGATAGCAGAACAATGAACTTAACACACCCTGGGCCCAATTTTATGGCTCTGCTTACCGTAAGCAACAAGTCAACGCTTGCTGAAGCAGGGAATTCGTGCTTACGTCAAGCACACGAGTTAGCAGGGAAATTTGGCTTGTGTGCATGCGTACTCGTTACTAGCTATTCCACCCTCACACAGCTAGCGCAGAAATTTGGCACTTGCAAGTAAGCAGAGAATGGTGATCGTAAGCGCAGAATTTGGCGGTAAGCAAAGCCAATAAATTTGGCCCTGGTAAAGATTATTCTGCAGAATTAAAATGTCCACCTAATTTGCTGCAATTTTTACAAAAGATTAATGACAGGAATACGAACCTTATTGAGATCAGGGCAAAATTTCACGAAGGTGTTTAAAAAAAAAATACAGCCTAGCAAATTTCTTTGCTAAGCCAAGAACGAGTGGGGTACCAATACAACAAGTGAATTTATGGAATGTTGTCTGGTAACATGTCTCTGCGTCCAAGTTTTTTCTGTGCTCAGCAAATTTTTGTGCTTACAGGGTTAATACAATTGGGCCCTTAGACCCGAAGACAAAAAGCGCCTGGTGTAGCCAACACTTTTGGAGCAAATATTTACGCATTGTTGTACTATTACCAGCAACAATTATTTCTTTTTATCACTACTGAACAAAGCTTCAAACACTGCTGGTATTAAGTTTTTTAAAAGGTCCTTTAAAGGCAGTGGACACTATTGGTAATTACTCAAAATAATTGTTAGCATAAAACCTTTCTTGGAAACGAGTAATGGGGAGAGGTTGATGGTATAAAATATTGTGAGAAACGACCAATTGAGGTATAAGTTTCTCAGGTTTGTTATTTTGTGCATATGTTGAGAGACACCAAGTAAGAAGACTGGTCTTTGACAAATACCAATAGTGTGCAGTGTCTTTAAATGTCCTTTAAAACCTCATTACTGTTTTGTGAAGGTTTAGCTGCCTCTTCCAAAAATCACACTTTAAAAAAAAGAAAAATCCAGAGATCTCTGTATTTCTAGCAATCATGTATTCAAGTTTGATATCGCCTTTCGATATTAAATAACAGGGCTCCAAAGTTAAATTGAGTTTTGTGATGCACCCATTTTCAAAAAGATCAAGTCGTAAAGACACTGGACACTTTTGGTAATTGTCAAAGACACCAGTCTTCTCACTTGGTGTATCTCAACATATGCATAAAATGACAAACCTGTGTAAATTTGAGCTCAATCGGTCATCGAAGTTGCGAGATAATAATGAAAGAAAAAACACCCTTGTCACACGAAGTTGTGTGCTTTCTGATGCTTGATTTCGAGACCTCAAATTCTAAATCTGAGGTCTCGAAATCATAATTTGTGGAAAATTACTTCTTTCTCGAAAACTACATTACTTCAGAGTGAGCCGTTTCTCACAATGTTTTATACTATCAACCTCTCCCCATTACTCGTAACGAAGTAAGGTTTTATGCTAACAATTGTTTTTAGTAAATACCAATAGTGTCCACTGCCTTTAATGAAGAAAAAAACTTAAAGGGAAACATTGCCATTTAAACTGTTTTAACTGTTTCATGAGGTCGACTCTATCTTTTTGGAAACTGAGTGGATCCTACAACTGAATCTGACCTTAGAGTCTTGTTTAATTTAAGAATATACAGAACACATTTTCCTCAGAAAAAGGCCCCATATAGCTGATGTGACCTATGACGTCACTCAAACCATAACATGATTTGCGCGCATACCGCCGGGCAAAACCTTTGTGTTTTGGCAGCCAGCTAGAAAGTGAACGCAATCTCACCATGACTACCGGTCTTTTTGAACGGCGAAACATGACGTATACAGTTTTTTGTTAACAGAGGGCAGTTTGAATGTAAACATAGGTCATATCGTCCATAAATTAGTTGTTTTAAGTGTTTCAGTATAATAAACTTGTTTGTTGAAAAAGCATATGATTTTTGAAAAGCATTTTGAAACAAATTTCTGTGATGTTCCCCCCCCCCCCCTGGTACTGCACATGCATAAAAATATCCAAAACACACTTTTTGGGGACTGAATTTCAATTGAATACATACCTGTATGTAGAAGTTCAAGATGTTGGGTAACTGCACAAGAAAAAGAAAGAAGGAAAAAGACAAAAAGACAAACAAATTAGGGTTTTTAAGCACAGGGCCCAATTTCATAGATCTGCTTACCAAGCAAATATTGCTTTAAATCTTTATGCTAAGCAGAAATGAGCAGGATACCAGTCACAAATTACACATGTGACACAGTAGTTTGGCTGATAACCATATTCTGGTAAGCATTATTTTGTTGTGCTCAGCTGCTGTTTTGTGCTTAGGCCCCTCTAGTGCCCAAGAATACAGGGAATACAAGATGACAATTGACTCGATTGGTTATCACAGTTGCCAGAGAATAATGAATCAAAAATAAATTACCCTTGTTGCACAAATTTGTGTGCTTTCAGATGCATAATAAAAGGCTTCAGCTGAAGCATTTTATTGTTTTAGTGAGAAATAACCTCTTTCTCAAAAACTCCCGTTGCTTGTTACTAGGTACGTTTGTTATGCTAACAATAACTTTGAGTAAACACCACAGTGTCAAGTGCCTTTAAAGTTTCTAATCGCATGTTCAAATAGTGTAAAATGTAATTTTATTTAAGAGCCATTTAAAACATGTCCCCAAAACACACTCAAAAACAAATATGTCCAAGTAGAAATTTTTTATTGAACACTATCAAAATTCAGGGATGAACTGAAAATAAAAAATGTACAGACTATTTTATTTGAAATGCAACGTTATCAAAAGAACTTGAATTTTTATAACTGTACATGGAGAGTATCAAACACAGCAGGGCCCAATTTCATTGAGCTGCTTAAGCACAAAATGCTGCTTAAGCACAACATTTTGCTTAAGCACAAAAGTTTGCTAAAGCACAAAATTTTGCTTAATAAAATCAGACTACCGGCCGAGACTTCGCTCAATTGTTATGCTAAGTAAACAACAGCTAAATACCAGTCATAAGCAAT
Source organism: Asterias rubens (assembly GCF_902459465.1). Taxonomy (NCBI): domain Eukaryota; kingdom Metazoa; phylum Echinodermata; class Asteroidea; order Forcipulatida; family Asteriidae; genus Asterias; species Asterias rubens. Next base: position 6,806,084 of record NC_047064.1, on the reverse strand, counting down.
GTATATGGCATGAAAGTTTGGCCAGTAACATGTGTAAAATAAGCGAGCTATTTTCGTGCTTAAGCAAATATTTTGCTTCAGCAGCTCTATGAAATTGGCCCCAGAATTTGATACCATCTTTTCACTTGAGGTTAGAGACTTGGAATTGTCTGTCCATTTCTATAAGGACTCAACTGGACAATGAGTGGATCACAAAACTGGTCTTGACCTTGGTGGCCCTCTTCAAAATTTGTCTTGAGTAGATTAAAACAAATCATTAAATTGAACTCAGTTTACAGTTTATTCATCTGCTACCCAAAATTGTGTAGGTTTTATGTTTTCAGAACAGATTTATACTGCGTTACACCATTGAGTAGTTTGGTTGAGTGAAAATTTAGATTTCAACAACGAACAAATTATTGAAAGTTTCAAAACTCTACAAAAAAAATTGTGTTGTACCCACACCACTTTTCCCCACAATCGACTTACATAAAATCTTCCATGAAATACAGGTTTTTTTCTGCACAAAAATTTAATCGACTTTTGGCCTTTTTTCAAGCAGAATCTTGGTCTTTTCAATAATCATGTTGGAACATACAAGTGTCCGTTTTGACACTTACCTACAAAGTACAAGGGTCAATAAACTGTGTTGATAATCAATAACCATCAACAAAAGATATGGCTGCTGGCCAAAATAGAATACATGTGTTTTTTCATTATTGTGAACCATCAGTCACTTTGAAAGCAAAATTTTGACAGCCTAAACAGTGGCATGTTCCAAAGACTGGCATGTTCCTTTTCATTTACAGTTTCATGCATAACTTAAGCACACTATTCCAAACATGATACTGGAAACATGAAAAGTGTCCACCAATTGAGCTAAGAGGTCTTTTAAAGAGAGAGAGAGAGAGAGAGAGAGAGAGAGAGAGAGAAGCTTGTGTAAAAAACTTAAAAATATTGACAGTTTTTACAGTGTTCAAGAAAGAAACAAGCTCTTGTGACTGCTCAAACACTGCCATGTTTCTTTTCATTTTATGCAGAACTTAAACCCCCTATTCCCAAAATGGTACTGAAAAAAATAACATGAAAAGTGTCCTGCAATTGAGGATGGTAGCTGAGATGACTTTAAAAAACGAGAGAGAGACAGAGAAATTTGTGTCACAAACTCACCTACTAGCAAAAACCTCAGACTGAAGTAGCAAGTCTCTACTCCGGGAGCAGTGTTTTCTCCTAACTGTCACGGGCTGGAGGCAGGAGCTGTGTATCACACGAGACGAGAGGAAAGACTCAAAAGGAAATAAATGATGCTTTCTTCTCTCTGGTCATGCTTTAAGTCTTTATAGCAGTGACTGTTCACACAGCGTTTTTTTTGTTTAGCCCCTCCCCCATCAGTCCATCCCAAGCCTCCACAATGGGGTATTAGGCCTTCAGAGGATCACTCCAACGGCCGGTTTATCCTATCAAATATGAAAATCCTTATTTTCTAAAAGATTAGAGGGTCGGGACTAAGCCCTTGGTATTTTAGATTCAGGGTTTGTGACTGGGCGTTTGGGTTTTAGCATTTTCTCTTCCTTGATCTGGACATCTTTTGCAGAATGGTGAAAACCATGGTGAATTTAACTACGAGCTCTGCTTTCTCATGTGTAAATTTAAATAAGCCAGTATATACTGTCTTATCATTGCCATCCAATATTCATAAATATCTCATGAATATTTCATGGAAATTAGTCAAATCTACCATTTGTAGTAAGACTCCACCGTCCCTCCCCAAGAACAAAAATCACTTGATGAAAAAAGAAGAAGAAGAACCTTGCATGTTGCAGTCTTCTCTTTGTAAATTAAATTTTTCAATTTCAATTGGATGTCTTGTATTTCACATCAGTCGCTTTTGCAAGGTGAGGTTTGAGAAGGCCCTCGAGCTCCTTAAAGAAAACCGAGACTGGTAAAGCGTACAACCACTAATTATCTTGTAATTTCATCTGGAAATTTAAGCATGGAAACCATTAAAAAAAACGACATAAGAAAGAAAAAAAGAGAAAATAATTACTGAAAATAATTTGTTTGTCTTCGTTTCTTTTTGAGAATAATTTGGACTGTTTAAAAATATCTAAAAACATGACTCAGCCTTCTGCTTTCAATGTTTCCTTTATCTCATCGAGGGTTGGTATCATTTAAGACAGCCCAAGAAAAAAAAAATGAAATTGTAAAAATTCTTCTTGAAAATAATTTGCTTGTCTTAAATCTTCTTGAGAATAATGTGGACTGTTTGAATCATATCTAAGCCATGAATCAGCATTCTCTTTTTGGGTTTCAGTTATCTTAGCGAGGGGAGGGGGGGGGGTATCATTTAAGACAACCTAAGGGGAAAAAAATGAAACTGAATTTTTTTTACTGAAAATAATTTGTTTGTCTTCTTTGAATTATGTCGACTGTTGAAATAATTATATTTAAAACATGAATCAGCATCATGCTTTGTGTGTTTCAGTTATCTCATCGAGGGGAGGGGTATCATTTAAAACAACCTAAGACAAAAGTGAAACTGAAAATTTCTTACTGAAAATAATTTGTTTGTTTTTGTTCTTCTTGAGAACAATGTGGACTGCTAAAACATGAACCAGGATTCTGCTGCGTTTCATTTATCTCGTCAGAGGGGGGGGGGGGGGCGTTTCTGTGATGAACATGGCACCGCATGGAAACAAGAAAAAATCTTGATAACAGCGACTTCATGAAAGGAAGAGCAGAGATCTACAAGGTCATTTCTTATCGGCAATCTCTGTTTTTTCCCGAAGTCAATCTTGATTCTAGTGAATACGAGTCATGCTATGGAGGTTGGTTCGACACTTTGTGTTATTTTAAATGAAAATAGGTATATTTTATAATCCTGCCATGTCCATATATTATCTTTTTCTTAGCTTGTTTTAAACATTTATTATTATGTTTGGAATCTTAAAATTCAATATACACACGGGGCCAATTAATAGGGCTACTTGACTTATTTTCCTTCTGAAAATTGTTCTACAAAATGATCTGCTTAGCAAGTTGATATGCTTAGCACAGTGTGGTCAGTCATAAGCAACTATACATTATGATGACACTTTTGCTAATGAAGTTACTTTGCTTACCAACATTTTTCTCTGCTTAGCATATTTGTAGAGAATTGGCTCCCCTGGGCCCAATCTTTTGGGGTTTTCTTTCCGTTTTTTGTTTTCCTGGGGATAGAATAGGATGTGGAAATTGTTTATGGAGATAATTTAATGCGAACATTATATTCCTAAACAACAAGAAAGCAACCCAGTACTATGAAGCCTAAAGATGTCATTTTGAAGTCAGACAATTTCATTTTGTTAACCTTTGCTCAATAAAACTTAAGTGTAAGATCACCCGAGATATGACAACATAAAGACATTTATAAATAGAACCTCTAAATTTACCTCTGGAAATTGTGGATGAGACAAAAAGACAAAGACTTTAAAAGACAAAAGAGCAGTGCATCCCAAACTTGAGAATATTGTTGGTTTTTCTGAGTGGAAAAAAATGAATTGCAAACATGAATTGGTAGGTTCTTTAGATGCTTCTATGCGTTTTAAATTTACTGGCTAGCTGATTTTTCAATCACATGTTAATTTCCAACCAATTTCCATGTCTGTTATTCTACAACAACAAAAGCATCCCAGCACTACTGTCAAAATATAAATAAGTTTTGCCAAGATGAAGAAAGAGGAGGAAAAAAGTACATAATAATTTCACCAGGAATGGCAAAATAATTAAATTTGCCAGAGGGACTGTTTTTGTTTGATTGCTTTTGTTGGGGAGTATCTTTTGTTCCTTGCGCAAGAATAGAACGTACAAAATTTACGGATGAGATTTTCATAGGAGGCAATATTCCGTCTTCATTAGGCTTCATTTGAAGAGTCCTCGTCGGGGACTGGCTGGAGATTGCGATGCAACTGAAGGAGAAAGAAAAGATGTACATCAAGAGAAAACCAAGAGACAATAATTGCTGTGGGTACTTAAGGATGACAAAACTGAAGAGAAAACATAAGAAGATGGGAAGAGACCCTGGTGAGGACTGAGCAAGACAATGCCGAGCAGATGAAAAGAGCACTGGACATTTATTATTTCAGAAAATACTTAGCATCTCTGGAGAAGAAGAGAATAAAAAATACAAAAGGGTTCTCTCCGATGAAGCAAGATGGACCATCCAAAATTTCTGTTTTTTAAACGATACAGAAATCAGTTAGCCGTATGGGCTGCTTTTTAATGCTTAGGTTTTTAAGTCTTGCCTCGTCGTAGCTCAAACGATTATTGGATTTGAAAAGACTTTGGGAATCTAGTCGTGAGATCAGATGGTTGAGTAAGGACCTCGGAGCAGCTAAAAGTGATCATTTTCAACTTATCTTATGCAGTGATGTTTTTTTTTTTTTCATGATGCGATCAAAGAAATTATGCGCTGAAGATTTCAGGGAAGATTCAACAACTCTTATCTTACATTTGGTGCTTTTCCCTTACTGTTACTAAAATCACTAATGAACGGTAAATACATTCCGTTCTGTATGCATGACCACAATATAGATCCGAGTGATGACAATAGACTTTTGTTTTCTGTGTACAGAAAATCTTTAGGGGGAAAGATTGAAAATGCATACATTTCCATGAACATACCCATCTATTAAAGGCACTAGACACCATTGGTTGCTACTCACAATAATTGCTAGCATAAAAACTTAACTTACTTGGTATACAGGGCAATGGAAAGCTGTTGTGGGAAACAGCTCCCTCTGAACTAAAGTAGCTTTTGAGAAACAAGTAATTTTTCACTAAAATAATAAAAGACTTCGATCTGAGAGCACACAAAGTAAAGCAATGAGGGTGTTTTTTCATTCATTACTCCCTTGCAAATTCGACGACCAATTGAGCAAAAAATTTCACAGGTTTGTTAATTTATGCATCCGTTGGTATACACCAGTGAGAATACAGGTATTTGACCATTACCAAATGTGTCCAGTGTCTTCAAATAAAACAAGAAATAAACCAAGAAAAAAAACATTCAGTGGCAATAGAAGGGCTGGGAGCAATGTTATAAGATAATATGCTTTGTTGGCAATGCCCACCCCCCCCCCCCACTCTCAAACCAACTGCACAATGTAGAAATAAAATCAGCATTTGACAGGCCCAACAGGCCCAATGGGGAATGGACTGAAAGCAAGACATTCATAAGCCTGTGATAGGAATCTACAAAGTATAAATATAGCTGTTTTTTTACAAGAGTGTTTTTATTCCAGTCATATATAACTTAAAAAGAGGCTCCAAGGTCAGATTCAGTTTTGTGATGCAATCATTTTCCAATAGATAGAGTCCTTCTGAGAGTGATGAAATGTACAAGCCTCGAACCTCACTTTAAAACCTTTAAAACCTTGTGAAATGCACATATTAAATACCCTTCGAGTGCGATTTTGTGTCAATATCCTGAAACATCAAATGACACATTTCAAAATATATGAGTTTTTGTATAAAATGGTTATGGTGGAAAATTTCCATATACAGACTTTTGCTTGAAATGCAAATGTCCAAAACATGATGTTGAAAACAGTAAAAACATAGTTTTTTAAAACTGTGTTTTTATGACTCTCATAATATCATGTTTGTTTAGGTCAAGATACTGGTATTCGACAATCACCAATGTTGTCCACATGCATTAAAATGTTTGGCGCTAAAAACTTCTGGTTTGAAGCCTACATCAGCTTTCAAAAGTATACAACGTTTTACTACGAAGTAATGTGGTTATGTACAAAATAATATATCAATTTTTCTGTCCCCAAAGTTTGAACCTCGTAATGCTCCCCAGATTGTGTATAAATTTCTTTTTATTAGGGATTATTCTTCCTGCTTGGACATATTCGCTCTGGATTTCTGGCGATATCTTAAAATCGCAACCCCCTTTTTGAAATGAGATCTAGGCATGTTAGTTTATGGTTTACAGTGGAAAACATAGAGATGAGTGTCGAAAGCATGACTCAAAAGCAGTCTTTCTCAAGGATTCTCACAGCTAGCCTGGTCTGTAAGCAGTGAGCCTGCCCATTGGCAATGACAAACTTAGACATTTGATTGATTGAATTTAAGGAATCTTTGTCCTCAAACTGTTTTTGTTTTCTTCTTCAAACCTTCCTTATGAAATATGTCAAGTCATTTCTCTTACTTAATTTGTGAAATTTTCCTTTTTTCCCCCTATATTTGTGTTCTTTCATTTTTGTGTGAAGTGAAGCATTGCGATACAAATTTGTGTACAATTTATAAATTGTGTTTTATTATTGTTATCAAATTTAAATTTTCTCTACAAATTCATTAAATTACACACTAAAATGCACGCGTATGAGCAGAATAACTAAGCTACAAGCGTAAAAGAAGAAAAAAAAAGACTCATGATGTAGATGTAGAGAAGACTCGACTGACGAGGAAAAAATAAAGCGTTACCTCATAACCCCCCCAAAACCACTAAAACCTCAAACTGCCCTATCATATTCAGGGAAAACAGTGGGATGCAATGGGCACAGAAAGAATTAGAAAAAGTTGCCACACAGAGATACCAACAATACTTTTTATGATCCAGTATTAGAAGTTGGTACTTAAGTTTTATCTGATTGATTTTAACTATTGTTCTCGTAATTTTCAGTGTAATTACAATTTTTAAATCTGTTTAAATTATTGTTAATATTTGTATATTGTTGTAATGCGCATCTGTAATTTTTTTTAATGAAACTTGCGCATAATAAATGAATAAATTGTTGTAATTATTATCTGTGTTCAACCCAGTGTAAAACCCCCTCCCCCAAACCCCCGCCCCTTAACCAAAGAGTCCCCGAACAACAAAAAAGTAAAGCCCTGTTTATACTTCCAACGAATGCTTCGTGAAAAGCAAACTTCTCTGCATCACAAAGGGAAAGGGGTGGTTCCGATTGTTGGCTCACCGAAATTTGCTTCGCATTTGCATTCGCAGGAAGTATGAACTGGGCTTTATCCACACAGGTATCTTCCAGCATATGTGAGTACCTAAATGTTTTCTGGGATCTACTTTGAAAATTGTATAAAATACTTGCGTAGAACACTTTTTTGAACGAGAAACTTGGCTGCATTTAAATTTGTTCATCATAGTTACAGTGCTAGACGCTTTTGAGAATCCCTTGGCTTCATTACCAGAAACATATGAATAAATTGAATAAAATACAAAACAACAACAACCAGCCCCTGCGAGTTTATCCTATCCAACAGCTTCATTAACAATTAAAATGTTTCGGTTAGTTCTTTATTTATTCATTTATAACTTTAAATATACACCCCCTGCCAACACAAGACCTCAAAAGCTCATTTCAATCTCAATGTACATTGTTTATTCATACATGTACTGTGTTGAATTATTTACGCAGAAAACAAAAGTAACTTCTGTGGCCATTTGCCCCTCGAATAAGTAACTGCACCATTGTTGAAGACTTTCACAGTTGCAATCTTTACTTATTCATGTGGTGGGGTATTAATGTCATTCAAAAGTTTCTTTTGTAAACCAGTGCCTTACTAGTGTATTAATTGCAACATAACTTTAAATGTTCATACTCATATGCTAAAGTTCTTTAAATTGTATAACAATAACAGCTAATTCTTATAAAGCGCATTTCAGAACTGAAAGAAATATCAATATTATGCGCTTTACAAACAACAAAACAAAAGAGCAACAACATAACATACAATACACTAATAGGCATACACAACCAATATTAAACTTATTAAAAAGCATTAGAAAACAAAATTAGAAAGAAGAAAGTTCCTAAGTAGGGGGCAGCACTGGAGAAAGTCCTTGAACCAAAATATTTTGTTCCTAAAGCTTCAGCAAGAGCATTTATTTCAATAATTAAAGTACAAAACAATGTGAATGATTTGTTGAAATTTCATAATGTTTACCTATTCACGTGCTGACTTCATAATGCAGTTCTTTTGTGAACCACATCACCCCCAGCAAGCGTGTCTACTTTTCCATCAACAGTTGACGTTGATTCATTCATGGTATGACTTAGGGGCTGTACGTCGATTTCAAAGAGGGGGTGTGGGTGGGGTGCTTCTGCACATCCTGCATCACGCCCCCATCCCCCTTGTTCCCAAGGGTAGATGCCCATTTGCAAACGTTTCAATTGGAATGGTTGGGGTTTAGAATCAATAAAGTTTCCCCTCAACTCCCCCTTCCCACCCAGGGTTTAAGGTACCCATTACTACAAAAAAGCTCAGTTGAAGTTGTTAGAGTTTATGCATTCGGTCATTGATTGTAAATCACTCACATTTTCCCCTCACCACCCCACCCCACACCACTCAGGGATGTAAGGTGCCCCCAAAATAGTTCAGTAGGAATCGTTGGATTCACGCGTTTGGTCATCGATTGTAAACCCCTACAATTTCCCCCAACCCCTTCCCCCACCCAAAGAGTTTACTTTGCACTGAATGACTGTGTTAATTATTAAGGTATGAGCTTCATGAATATTGGTTTTTGTCAAGCCCCGCCCCTCATGCGGATTAACTTCATGCAAAGTTAACTTCAGAGGGGGTTTCAGTTTCGGCTTTATAATGTTTATTTATTCATGTATTGATTTATTTATGTGTGCTTGTTTTGCTTTTTGTTAGTGTGGAGTCATCAGAAATTAAGGGCATACAATGTACTTGATACATGTTTTGTCCGCTACGGCACAGTTCTGCCGACCTTTTTTGTAAGTGAATAACAGTGAACCAACAGAGTTTAGATGTCAGCATCCAACAACACTGTAACATCACTCTGCCCTAATGACTCAATCACTTTGGCTTAAAATACCATGGGCCCACAGACACTTTTGCTTACAAATGTTGTGCTAGCAACAATGAGCAGGATATCAGTGAGAATGGTGCATGTGACACGATATTTAGGCTGGTAACCTTATTCTGGTAAGCTTAAATTTTGTGTGCTTTGCTACCTTTTTTTGCTCAAGCTATGGATGAAACTAGGCCCAGATGTCAGACAAACCGTTCCACCATTCCTGCGATCACAGTGTCATAAATGCCAGACCACAGTTGTAGCACACTCAGTACATGAGTAGACATAAAGCCTGAACATTGTATGCGAGCACATTAGTGAAATTTTACAAAATGTCTTAGATGTGGATACCGAGCTTCCAATTTTGAGTGATATTGTGGAGCCTTTTGGATCTGTTGGTCATGTTTTTCATTTCTTCCTGTTCTTTGGCCTTTGGGAAAGCTTCAATCTATAAAATAAAACTTATAAAAAAACTCCATACATTTTGGATCAATGCAAATTGTAATAAAATACAGTGCTTAAAAGTGCTATGAAATTGGCCATGAAGGCTACGGCCTACTAAACACTGGTGCCCCGGGACTACAAAACAATGGTGCCCCGAGCCTATGGAAAACTGATCCAGGCCCCCTTCTGTTGGCTCTATATATTACAATACTTGTATGCATATGGAAGCCCCACCGTTCCCCATCTATCGTTACAAGCGAGTACATTAATTTTTTGGTGAATCTCTACGGGGAGAATCAGTTTAACTCCCATAAGGGGGGCAAAATGATACAAAATTTAAAATTAAAAATGTTGCTAGTTACATCTTTACTCTAAAATGTCAGAAATGAAAAACAATTCCTTCTACTAAAGAATGTCCGACAGAGAACTACTTTAAGCACTACAGTGAAAAGTAAGATTCTACAAGACAGGATAGAAAGTGTGCATCAAGCAGACGACACATCACAGTACAAGGTCTCTCTGGGTACGAAACCACTCAGTAAACGTCAACACAAAACAGGTTGTCCCGTACGGCATTAATTAAACAGGCAAATCTGTTGAGCATTGTTAAAAAATGTGAGGGCAAGTCATCAGTGTCTTTAAGCTCCCCTGAAAGGCCCAAGAATATCCCCATGAAAGATTCAGAAATGTAGGGCCTGATTAAAAATTTACCGTGATTGACTGCGCAGACCCCTCTGTGGGTAGGTGGAGATATTCCTTTGGTGTAGGATCGCCCGATTATCAATAATTGTTTGCAAAACACCACAGACACTAGTGAATATTTAATAGGGCAGATCCAGTGGTTTGCCACTATTGGCTGGTGCCCCTGAATGGTTAATGAGCACACAAGCTAAGTCTTCACAACGCGCTTGGGAGGGAGACGGAAGCAGTTACTCATGAATAATGCATGAGTGAATATTGAATAATTTGTATCAAACAGTTGCGCTGATTGGCGGGGACCCTCTGCATGGTTTGAAGGCAGGCTAGAGAGGGGAATGTTTAATGAATAATTCAGTAGTTCAGAAACTTCAGCATCCAATCATCAAGTAATAAACTGCCCGAGTAGGCCTACAAACTTTCATTGGCTTGATTTAAAGTTTAAACCAATGAATGGATTTACTGTTATTGCTCTTCACAGGTACTATAGAGATCTTTTCCTTTTTAAAAATAAATCTGTAATTCTAGATATCGAGAATTGATAATTGTTTTAATGTTTTCTCAAAAAGTAAAGCATTTTATGGAATAATATTTTAAGTGAAGTCTTTCACCATCACCTTGTGTAAACCCTGTAAGTAATTTGTAAATCTGTGAATTTTTTTGTTTTTTCTGTTCCGAAAGTGTATAATGGGTTTAAGTATCATCTGCATTTGGTCTCTGTGACTTAGATATATATAGGCTTACTTAATATGATGCATAACAGAGATATACAAGACTAATCGCAGATGCAATAAAACTGACTAATTGTGCATTTTTTTCTTTTGTAAACAAGAACACATTGTTTTTAAGTGTCATTTGCATTTGGTCCCTGCGACTTACGTGCAGATATAATATAGGCTTACTTAAATCGATGCATACAGAGATACTCATGACCAATCGTTGGATAATAACAAAATAAACATTACAGTTAGCTATCGCAGAAAAAAACACCAGAAGTGATCCCAGCCAGAGATACAAAACCCAGCAACATTATCTTGAAAATGACAGTAAGTAAAAGAGATCCATAAAGCACTATTACTAAGTATGCATTCTCTCTAATGACTTCATGGTCCCTCGATCCAGCAACGGGACAAAGATCTCAGCTCCCGTAGTCCAGCTGCAAGATTTAACCCCTCCCGGACCAGCTGCTCATTCGTAACATCTTCTTAATGAAAAGATGAACAAATACGAAGGATTCGGAATGAGTGGAAAGCACTGTTTATGACTCAAAATGACAAGACGTGGATTAAGGAACTAATGGTTTCTTCGTCTGAACGCAATGTACTCTGATGTCAGACTGAAGTGCATGGCAAGGAAGATATATTGGATGTGAGTTTATTATATCTTGTTATATATCTTAAACAATGTTGGATAAGTTTACTTTGTGTTTAAAGGCACCGGACACTATTGGTAATTACTAAAAAAAAAAAAAAAATTTAGCATAACAACTTAGTAGATGAAAATTTGCATCGGGATAAAGAGGGTCATTACCCATATACAGCGATGTGTGTAAGCACTGTATACTCATATACCAACTTACTTAGTTACAAGCAATAGAGAGCTGTTGAAACTACAAAGCATGCTGAGAAATGGCTCCCTCTGAAGTAATGTAGTTTTTGAGAAAGAGGTACTTTCTCACTCAAATATTAAAAGACTTCAAGCCTGAAGCATTTTTAAAGGCTTTTTAAAAGTTTTTTTTGTTGCTTTTATTTTTCTTTTGCAACTTTGATGACCAATTGAGTCCCAATTTCCCCAAATTTGTTATTTTATGCATTTAGTGTTGGGATACACCGAGTGAGAGTACTGGTCTTTGAAAACTACCAAAGGGGAAAAGTGTCCAGTGCCTTTATTGTACACATTGTAATATTGGATGAACCTGCATTGGGCTCAAAGAGGGCTCAAACTGATTTCCTCTTCACCTTCTAATTTTATTTTGTTTAACTTATTGTAAAATTTCTGACAAAAAAATACAAACATTTAAAACTGTCTGGGTGAAGACAAAAGTGTGGAGAAAAAACTTCAATAAGTTTGCACTAGAGACCATTCAGAAGTGACATACTATGCTGGCTGCTAACTGTATTCTGGCAAGCATAATTATTCCGTGTTTAGCTACTTTTTGTGTTTTTAAAGTAGTTCTATGAAACTGGGCCCGGCTGTGATTTTGTAAGTATTCATTAAATTTTGAGCCCCCCCCCCATGTTTTCTACCTAAGCTTTGTTCTTCCTTCAAAATGAGGGAAACTCGAGAAAGGAAGTAGTTACAGAAGAAAAAGGAAAACAACTTTCATTACAGAATTCAAATGAGGCCATGGTGAGGGAAAACACAATTGCTACCTGGCTTTCCAATTTGATAACAGCTGAGGGGAACAATGGGGGAAGGTTGGTAAACAAAATACACAAAAAGAAAAAAACAAACACAAAACACATCAAAAACACAGCAGGCAACCTGTTTGCAGTGATGAGTACAGACTTTCACTTAGAAAAACAGTTGGTCTTGTCATTTGGTGTGACAATTTGTACTGGAAATTTTTGAAAAATAATTTAGTCAAAGGATATTGTGGTTATTTTGCACAGCATCATGCCAAATTTGACAATTTTTTTTTTTTTTTGGTAAATGCATTAACTAACTCAAGAAATATTTCGGGTTATTTTTGCACAGCGTTGAAGAAAAACTAAAAAGATAAACAAGTTATTCTTATTTATTTGTTGATGTGTCTTACAAAATAAAGTTCTTGAGTTTGTTTAAATCTTTAATCACAAAAGCATTTTACAGAGGTATTGTTTTTCATCATGAATTAATTGTTTGCAAAGAAACTGTCCATCTCCTGACAATGACTAGAGCAAGCTAGTCGAAACAATGAAACCAACCCAAGAACCGACTCCGCGGTAGTACAGTTAATTACGATCGTATAAGCTAAAGTAGTAGTCCCAGCCCATTTCTATACCATCTGCCCAGGTAATAGTTAAAAAGAACTGAGAAGTCTCCAAAACACCCGAGCAATCTACTCCGCGGTAGTAGAATTAGGCAAGACAGTTCTCCAAGTACAAACTCTACCTGGCAAGAAGATACACACATGGTGTTAACCACAAACCAAAAATATATATTGATACCTCACCATGCAATGCCTCAAATCCTATACTTACAATCCAATTTAAGCTATAAAGCCGAATAAGGATTCCATACACCAATACTCAATACTCAAGACAAAGTTCATATCGGTACCAATCCTTCAGAGAAATCTTCCACTTCAACAAAAACTGAAATTAAAACAAACTCCTAAAATTAGCAGTTTGTTTTAGTTGTTGCAAACAAAGCGGGCACAATCATGAGTATGCGCAAAACCCTGAAAAGGACATCAACAAGTTTTCTTTCTTTCAGCCCTCTTAAAGATATTTTCTTGGGGCGACACAGCAATGAAGTATGAAACTTTTAAAGAAATCTAGACAAACATCAACAGCTATTGTCTAGGATTTATGCGCTTTATAAGAACTCTGTATTATTATTATTATTAAAGGCAGTGGACACTATTGGTAATTACTCAAAATAATTATTATAATAGAACCTTTCTTGATTATGGGTAATGGGGAGAGGTTGATAGTATAAAACATTGTGAGAAACAGCTCCCCCTGAAGTGACGTAGTTTTCAAGAAAGAGGTAATTTTCCACGCATTTGATTTAGAATTTGAGGTCTCGAAATCAAGCATCTGAAAGCACACAACTTTGTGTGACCATGGTGCGACAAGGGTGTTTTTTTCTTTCACTAATATCTCGCAACTTTGACGAATGATCAATGCTCAAATTTTCACAGGTTTGTTATTTAATGCATATGTTGAGATACACCAACTGCGAAGACTAGTCTTTGACAACTACCAATAGTGTCTAGTGTCGTAAGAGACATTGTGAATGAATGTACTCTGCCAAGGCCTAATGTTGTACCATTTCTATAGAAAAGATTACTATTCGTGCACTTTAAAGTCAACTGAACAATCAAACATTCAAAATAATAAACCAATTGTCCATGGCTGGGATCATTGTCCCCTGTGAGAGACCTTAATGGACAGCGTCTTCTCCACAGAAAAATGTCCAAACAAAAGGCGGAACTCTACCGCCATTGTGTCCCATTCATACCGCATACTTTAGCAATTTCTCTCAATTTTGTCTCTATAAAAATAAATATAAAAGATGACAAAATAAATATAGTAAGAGCGATGCAGTGTCATCTTCTTAAGGGATATACTCGGCCATTCTACTCCTCTTAAGGAATTGGTCGAGCCTTGTGTACTTTGTCCACTACTCCTGCTCAAGTATTATCATTTGTTAGTTGACTTCTCATTACGTTTAAATAGCTTTGACGTCATTCCAGGGGCTCACCCGGGTCAGCCCCAAGTTTTCTGCTTGTGGAACGAATCACTTGGGGCTGACCCAAGGTGCATGACATTACCACGAGGGCAAGTGTGATCATTCAATTAGCTCTTGTCAGGGACTCACCCGAATGAGCACCGAGAGGTCGACACGGGGAAGCTAATCGAACGCACCAATAATTATACTCCCACCAGCATGCAAAGTTTAATATCCGACACCCATGACACTAAACACAAGGAATCATATCGCTCATTAAAATGACCACACAACTGCATCTCTGAGACCCCTGCTTCTTCTCCTTATGATGGAGGTAGAACCCTCCATGTCTTAATCCTCTCTATATGTTCTTCATAAAGGCGGTCGCTTATTAGCACAGTTTGACACGTGGCCAGAACTGACCGTTGAGTCAATGTTTTATAATCATTCTACTAATTGATGCATGTGTCCTGTATGATTTCACACACCAGTAAAGTGAATCTTCAATTCCATATGTGTGGTGCAAAGGAGAGATCTGCCATACTGATATGAAATCAAAGCCCTCTTGACAGGAATAAGGGGCCATTCATAATAGTCAGTGTTAAAAGAATTTGATTTGTTTTCGAAATTGTTTTGACCCACCCACCCCAAATTGATTTACTTCACAATTTACTCTATAAAGTTATACCTCAAATGATGCAGATTTACCAGGTCAAAGGACTCCAACATCAAGCAGATCGAGCAGCCTTCTTTATTTTATCATGTAAAAATAAAATAAACAAATAATGAAGTTCGATTTCCAGTTATTTCTTTTGACCCAACCACCCACAATTTCGAAAATTAATGAGTTTCAGTCTGAAAGCTCACTTATTTCAAGGTTCAAATCACCACCAATCCTCCGGGTTTTGTTTGTCTGTCTGGATGTTTTTTCATGAAGAAGAAAACCCCATTTTAAGACCCCACAAATAAGCAACTCCTATTTTGGAGTCCTAATTGGCCTGTTGAGACTGTACACTAAAATCACTAAAAAAACATAACTGTTCTTGGTTGTGTTCTCTTAAAGGAACACGTTGCCTTGGATCGGTCGAGTTGGTCTTTGAAAAGCGTCTGAAACTGTTTTTTTTATAAAATGCTTATGGTTAGAAAGATATTTTAAAAGTAGAATACAATGATCCACACAAATTTGCCTCGAAATTGCGTGGTTTTCCTTTTAGTTTGTGAACTAACATGGTCGGCCACTTATGGGAGTCAAAAATTTGACTCCCACAAATGGCTGACCGTGTTAGTCGACGAGGTAAAAGGAAAACCACGCAATTTTGAGTGATACTTGTGATGATTATTATATTCTAGTTTTAAAATATCTCTCTAATCATATGCATTTTACAACAAACGGTTTCAAACGCTTTTCAAAGACCAACTCGACCGATCCAAGGCAACGTGTTCCTTTAAACGTGATCACAAAGTTTGATGAAAATTTTCAAAGGTTGGTTTTCTGACAATAAAAGGTTGTATTGATCTAATCTTCAAAAACATAATATTTTGAAAAATTTGAAAGAGGAGAGGTCAGAATTACTTTTTATATGAGTCAATCTTTCCCATAGTTAAAATGTGCTGAGAAGTATTTCTTTGGAATCAAAGGCCTCTTGTTGTTGTGTTATTGTACATACAAAGAATTTAAAAAAACATTGTACACATTTATAAAATGTAAATCAAACTACAACTTTAAAAATAGTACAAGTTACCCACTCTGTGAATAATTATTGCATTGTTCTAGGAGGCTCAACAAACATGGCCGCACAGGATGGGCATAACACGCTATCTATACATCTGACAGATATTAAATTGTGGCTTTCCCCCTCCGAATCTATCCATGGGGAGATTCAGATTCTTTTAGCAGTTCGAAGCGGGAAAGCAAAAAAAAATGCTAGGACATGGATGATCATTAGTTCATTACTGACACTCGAGTGAGTTTTATTGAGATTGAGACGAGTTTAATTCCATCAAGATGAAGTTTGAGCTCTGTCTAGCAACAAGATTTGTTCACCACTTGTGATATAATCCAATTTTGTATATAATACCTAATCTGTTTATGATATTGTAATAGAGGACTTTTTTGTTTTGTCTTTTAGAGTTGCGGAAACATGTTGTTCAATAACAATGGGTTAGTTATGTGATATAGTTTGATTACCGGATCCTCAAAAAATTAGGAGTTTCAGAAATGAAGAGGACAGCAACCCATAGCAGTTGCAACAAAAACATTCTGCGCTAGGCTCAAATTGGGAGAAAAATTCATGCTGTTTTGTCTTTTCGAGTTGCGGAAACATGTTATTCAATAAGAATGGATTAGTTATGTGATTTAGTTTGATTTACAGGCTCCTCAAAAGTGAGGAGTTTCAGAAATGAAGAGGACAGCAACCCATAGCAGTCTTCTTTTTCATGCGAGGCTCAAATTTGGGAGAAAAATCCATGTTACTACTGTAGGCTTGTAGCTTAAAATGTTTAAGCCGACTGGACAAGAGGTGGATTTCAAAAAGAGTTAAGACTTTAGTCTTATCTTGAGTTAGGACGAGTTACACTTAGGACTAGCCTTAAGTTTCCAATAACTCCTAAAGAGTCCTAAGTTAGGACTATCTTTGTGAAATCGACCCCAGGACATGTTTGTATAAGACCAGGCGTCAATTTCACAAAACTCTTCCTCACTTAAGATTAATCTTAGGACTTAGGAAGAGTCACAACCTTGCACTGTAGCATGCAGACCTTAAGATTAATCCTAAGTTAGGAAGAGTTACTCGTCCTAACCCGAGATAAGACGAGTCCTAACTCTTTGTGAAATCGACGGCAGGGGCCGATTTCACAAAGAGTTAGGACTAGTCCTAACTTAAGACTAGTCCTAGGAGATATTAAAAACTTAAGAATATAGTCCTAAGTTAGATAAGACTCGTCTTAACTTTTTGTGAAATGCATCCCTGAATCAACATGAGAAGAAATTTTCCAGGGTACTGAAAATATGCATTGATGTGTTTTGATTTGAACAATTATCAGTAAGACATGCAAGAGATGCTTTATCTAATCTGTCTCCCTGTGTATTAAGTATGCTACATTACTCAACCTATGGAAAGGTATTTATGAGGCTCAGAGTTAACATTTGAACAAATTTGTGTCTAGCCATAAGCCTGAAGGAAGGCTCAAAACTGAAGCAACTGGCCTAGGGTTGTGGTCCGGTGTCAAATTTAAGCCCTGTTATGATTTTGAAATACTTATATAAAGACATTTTTTCTCTGCGTTTTTTTGATTTATTCAGCTTTTAGAATAATTTGTGATAATTTTGCCATAAAAATAAAAATTTAAAGTGTGTTTCCTTGATGTAATTATTTCATCGGGGATAAAGATTACTATTCAGTTATACCCTAACACCACTGCTCTAGCGATGCTAGGGTTGTGGGTTATATTTCTATACGACTGATTTGCCTGTGCTTTCTACTCACCACATAGATCTACAAACTTCAAGGAGAGGACAAATCTGTAATAAAACGGATGTAAAACTCACATAAAATATCTGTGGGTTTTTCCTGGTTTTTTTTCTGGTTTAATATTTTAAGATAGGGCCTTCAAGTTTCGCATTCAAAAATGTGATGTTGACTTCCCATAATCAACAGAAACGTACAAGTTTCATATCAATGAATCTAATTAAAATTTCAATTCCATTCTACAAACAATTGTACCCTAATTCTCCTGTTTTTCAAGAACTATAAATGGCCCGAAGGTCCGAGTCAATAAACCACAGTTGGTCCTCAGTTCAAAGAGAAAAAAATAACACAAGAGAAACAAAGAACATCATGAAGAAGAAGGCAAGGCATGACAACCTCAGAAACACTCCCTTTCCAGCCATTATGTTGCCTTAAAACTCCTCCATCTTCCCTCCGCTGGCCGTGAACAAGACAAGACTTAATCCTTGTTCCCCAAGCTGCCCTTCAGCAGCCCTTCGGAGCAAAAGAATTTATTCACAATTACACGAGTCAGCAGAGAGAGCGACCTTGACAGAGCGGTATAGCAGGAGTTCCATCAAATGCATTGTGTCATTATATTAAACTAATGCAGCTACAGAAATCCTTCCGCATATAGCATTCGTAATTCAGTTAGGGGCCCCACACACTCAGGAGATGCCATACACAATGGTGGACATTTGTTCTCTGGCATCGTTATAATCATATTCCTACCCCCTCGATGTTTGCAATCGATTTCTTTGAACTTTCTCACTCGGATTCGGTCAAATCTTCGGATTGGACGAGCAATTCTTAACATTGAACATAATTGATGGACAGTTACTCCCCCCCCCCCTAAAAAAGCCCAAAGGGAAAAAGTGTTTTGTAAGTACAAGGGCTACATTTTTTAATAACATCAATTTCAATTTTAAATCAAAACGTTTCACAATGCGAAATCGATGAGAGGAACTCTACGCTCAATGGGATGCGTAAATTATGAAAATTATTTTAAGAAAATATTGCAGGCACGAAAGACCCATTTTTGCTCTCATCCTTTTGTCCACTGAAAAAGAACGGTTGCGAAAACAATTGTAATGTTTTGACCCAATTCACTTGACTAACATCACAACGCCCACATGTTGGTAAAATTACAAAGTGGCATTAAAGAGAGGAGACGTTCCCCCCCCCCTGCATTTGATGTCTACTCCTCCCCAAGAGAAGTTTTCCCACAATGGCAATCTTGACATTTATTTTGGTTTTACCCATAATATACACAAATGTGTGTTAGAACTGTATACTCGGTACTTTTAGTACATATTGTTGAGCTAAGCAACCTTTTGTGCTTATTAAGCAGCTATCTATATGAAACTTGGCCCTGCTTGAAATTTATCTTTAAAACAATTCTTTTATAGGACCACATAGGAAACACACGTTTGATTTTTGTGTATCATCCTTTGTAGTCACTTCTTGTGCAATGTGATATCATTTGTATTCCTGTGCAATTTATAGTGTGTTCGACTGTATGTATCGGCAAACTGCAATCAACAATCTAAACAATCTTTTCCCACCAAACTTTGTCGGCCACCAAAAGCAAAATAGCAAAAAATCTTATAATTGTTTCCTGTGCTCCTGTTACCAGTCACAGATTGTACATGAGACAGGTATATTTTAGCCGGTAACCTTATTCTTGTAAGTAAGCACAATTTTGTTGTGCTTAGCAACTTTTCATGTGAGACAGGTATATTTTAGCCGGTAACCTTATTCTTGTAAGTAAGCACAATTTTGTTGTGCTTAGCAACTTTTCATGTGAGACAGGTATATTTTAGCCGGTAACCTTATTCTTGTAAGTAAGCACAATTTTGTTATGCTTAGCAACTTTTCATGCTTAGCAACTTTTCATGCTTAGCTATATGAGACAGGTATATTTTAGCTGGTAACCTTATTCTTGTAAGTAAGCACAATTTTGTTCTGCTTAGCAACTTTTCGTGCTTGAGCAGCTATATGAAACTGGGCTTTGTTGAAATATTATGTGTTTGATTGATTGTAGCTTATCTGTCTGACTCTGAAAACACAATCAAAAATTTCCCCACCAAATTTGTCTGGCCATCAAAGCAAAAAAAGAGACAAAAATCCTCAAATTGTTACCTGTGCTCCCATTGAGCCTTTATCATCCGAGCGAAAATAATCAGAACACCAGTCACACATGAGACATGATATTTTACCTGGTCAGCTTATTCTTGTAAGCATATTGCTTTGTTGTGCTAAGAAACATTTGTGCTTAAGCAGCTGTTAACTGGGCCCTGCTTGAAATTTATGTGTTTCATTGTAACTTTTATCATTGTGACTTTGCCAAACACGATCTAAAATTTTCCCACCAAATTTTGCCGGCCATCAAAAGAAGAAAAAAATCACAACAAAATCCTAAAATTGTTTCCTGTGCTCCTGCTGAGCCTTCATCATCATCAGTGTTATTGTTCTCGATGACGAACCCCATTTGTGTACAATAATCACCCTCGTTACACTATTTTGTATAATAACCCTAATTATCAATCATTATGTGGAATAATCAAAGGACCTTGATCAGTTGGGCGTCTCGTTTTCTGTTCCTTTTACCTTTTTCAAACAAACACATTAGTCGGCCAACCTGTGAACATGTTTTGTGAAAATAAGGTAGTCACGTTTTCTTTTGTAGTAAAAAAAAAAGCAAATTGGAGTTTTATGTTCTGTCCAGTGCTTTGTGATGTTTTGACTGTGTGGGTAAATATCGTCATTAAGCTAAATCCAAATCAGATTTTTCTTTGAGGACACATAAAATTCAATCTAGAAGCTAATAAAACATATGCAACATCGAGGGCTCTTTTGATGTTATTTGATGTTAGATAGCAATGAAGAAATTGTGTCTAGTTTGATGTTTTCTTTTATAAAGGCACTGGACACCTTTGGCAATAGTCAAAGACCAGTCTTCTCACTTAGTGTATCTCAACATATGCATAAAATAACAAATCTGTGAAAATTGGAACTCAATTGGTTGTTGAAGTTGCGAGAGAATAATGGAAGAAAACACATTTGTCAAAAGAAGTTGTGTGCTTTCAGTTGCTTGATTTTAATGATTTTAAGACCTCAGCTGAGGTATCAAAATCAATTTTAATATTTTAGTGAGAAATAACTTCGCGCTCAAAAAGTATGTTACTTCAGAGGGAGCCGTTTCTCACAATGTTTTACACTAGCAACAGCTCTCCATTGCTTATTACCAAGTAAGCTTTTATGCTAACAATTATTTTAAGCAATTACCAATAGTGTCCAGTGCCTTTCACAGTGAGTGGTCTGCTGACCAAGTGCCAACTACAACATCGTCAGACCAGTCAAATGTCAGCCAACTTGTGTTCGTGTGTTGTGTAATGCACCTAAAAGAACTCATTACACTTATTGCAAAGAGAAAGGGTTTGTCCCAGTGTTTCTTGCAGTGGCTGCTGACTTACACAGTATCACCTTGACTAAGCACTAGAAAGTGCAACATTAATAGGTCTCATAATTCAAAACATAGCTCTGCTTAAGCCAAGTCACACTGCAGCGATAATGAAAACGATAATGATCATGACGGAAAGAGAACCCATTCTATTGGTTGAATTTGCAGAATTCGCCCACTCTCACTCAACCAATCGAGGGTGTGCCTTTTTAACGTTCTTGTTTTCAGAATCAGGCCTTTATCCTGCAAAAACAAGAAATGAGCTCTTTGAAATGCCCCTTAGGGGTGTGATGAAGCGCTAATGCAAATCAAACAGTATTACAATTATTATTTGGTTTCCTTCTGAGGCATGTTTCATATTGGAGCGTTTACTTTTGATCTGGCTATTCTTCCACCTTTCCAACTCTGCACTATTACTTCGGGGGGGGGGGCACTTCTGGCCAATTAAAACTGTAGCTCCTGTTTGCATTTTCCCTAAACGAGCCCCTTTATCAGCTCTTTCTTTATGTAACTTCAAAAATTATTTGTTATATAATCTACCACTCAGGTACAAAATAAACACATTGTCTGTGTGTAAAAAAAAAAATACTCTAAGAAGTTGTCAAAATGATACTTTTTATTTGGGTAATTTTTTAATCTCGAATTAGGGGAGTGAGGGACCAAAGACATCAACCTCATGCCCACACCCTTAGGTAAGCCATTGCTTCTACATGGTTGAATCCCCAACAGGGTTAACATTTGTTATACTTACCAGACAGACCCTAAAGCTGGAGAGCCTAAACAGAAGCAGTGGCTAAGAAAAGATGCCCCTTTGAAATTGTCTCCCATATATCCTGAATAAATTTCCTCATAGGAAGGTAGTTAAGTTTATGCACATCTGGTCTCCACTCACCAAGAGGAAAAAAAAAACACCCTAAATAAAAACCAAAGACAAGCTTCTTTATCCACTACCACAATACTTGACTTAGTGATTAAATTATCAATTCATATGCACTCTTGCATAGATTTGGTTTTGAATGGGCTGTAATGTAATGTATTGAGATTGTTAAGGTTATTGCACTCTGATAATCGTAGAACGAGAGACACTGTAATATCATCCTTGTTTTAATCAACGTTATCCTCTCCTAGTATAAGAAAGCAGCTGCCAATTTGCGTACTGGTTACTCGATTATTGAACACAATGGCGGCTATATTATTATCTTTGTTTGTTTAGTTTATTTTGTAAGTTTGTTTTGTTTCCTTTGATTTTCTAAATTTTTTTATTGCGACGCTGCTTTCTCTGATAATGTTGTTATAAGTGAGAAATGTGCCTGTTTAATTCTGTTAATAATGACTACTAGCTGTGTTCTTTTTAATTTTGTTATATTATTATTAATATTATTATTTTTTATTTTTTATTTATTTCCTCAAAACCTCAAAAAATGGAGAAGCTAAAAAGATTTTTAAAAATTACAGCAAATATACAGTATTAAAACGTCAACAAAGAAACAGAGGGCAGTTTCTTTTTATTCTTTTTTGTTTGTTTTGTAATTATGATTATGATTTTGATGATATTCCTGTTTCTTCTGTATTATTAAAGGAATCAATGTGTGGTGAAGAGGTTTTCAACTAGTGGTTTAATCCCAACGAGGCCTGGTTCTTGATAATTTTACCAATTTTTGTATATACAAAAAAAAATTGTTTTCACTAATTTCTCAGTAAAAATCCCCAAAGAATGCCAAAGTTCTAACAGTTCCTTTCTGTTCAAACAAAAAAAATAATAATTTAAAAATCATGCCATAGCAAAAATGTCCATGAAAAAACAAATCTTCATGATTGTATAATTTCTTTTTTATAATTCAGAGTAACTGGGTCCCTATCTACATTGAAGAAGACAGTAAAATAAGTCTGGCCAGAGTACCAATATGTTTTTTTTTTTTTGGGGGGGGGTTGCAAAGATGGGACCCTCCCTATGAGATTTAGGAAAGACAACCAAATGAATGGTTAGATACATTGAATAACAAACAAACTTACAAAATTAGGTCTTTGGCCATGCTCATGTATTTATGTTCCACCCTCCCCCCACCCAAATGAAAGTGTCTAGTCTACACCACTGGCACTAATATAGGAGAGTGCTACTGCCGGGTATAATCTGAATGATGCAGCAAGTTTTTGCACAATAAGCTCAAACTTGTGCGAAAACTCGCCAAACCATGGAGCTTGGTACATCAACATTGTACTGGAACAAAAATTTGTTTCAAAAGACCACAATCAAAATGGGAAAACAAAAAAAATCATGCACAAAAGTTGAATCAAATCTTGTTTTTCTTTATGTAGGCATCCTTCGATTTGAACATTTTGGACATAATGTGGTTCATTTATTTCAGGTATTATACACACAAGGAGGTATAATTTAGAAATTGAAAAATCCATATGACCACTGAATCATAAGTTTAATGGCCCATTGGTAAAATCGCTGGCTTCCAGGCCAAGGTACATTTGTAATCTCGGACCCCGAACGACGCCATGACATTCGTACAACGAGTGTCCCCCCCCCCCTTCCCCCCTACTGTAAGACAACAACAATGGTTTAAGAAAAACCTCACCATGTCTTGCAATTTATGCTTTTATAATATTTTTGCAGGTAATTTCTGAAAGGGCAAGGACACATAGCCATAGAACAGAGACTTAAAACTCCTTTGTACTCATACATGACTATGAATTAAGCACGCTCCGGTCCTCAACGTGGTGAATGAATCAAGTCCCAGGAGTCGTTTTCAGTACAGCCTTGGCAATCTGGACACAAAAATTATCTAAAAGTCCTCGTATCTGAAAGAAAGCATTTCCTTTTCAGAGAATGCTGCAATATTGTTTTACTATTCTGAGTTTTTATTAATTTTCTGAAACAAGAAACCACCTCAGGCTCCCAAAAAAAGACAGAAACTCGTTGGCTCCTCCCCCCCCTCATTTTCCTGAGGACTTTATCTATTGAGAAAACGAGCAGATCCGTCACAAAACTAAATTTGACCGTGGACCCCTCTTTAGCGATTTTCTGCTGTTAAGCAAAATTAAGCAGCTTACCCAGTCACACGGTCCATATGACATGGTATTTCAGCTGTGGAATCTTTACTCTGGTCAAGCGCAATTTTGTTGAGTTTAGTTACTTTTAGCTCCTTAAGCACCGTTGTGAAATTTACCCTTGACCTAGTGACCTGACATTCAAGCAGCTTAATTTTGAAGAAACATGAAAAGATATTTGAAATATCATTTGGTGCTTGATATGTAGCATGGTGTACCCCTCACTACCCCTCCTATTGTGTCTGAACTGTGCTCTGTGAATCTCAGGAATTCTTAAAAAGATTTTATAGTAGAGAGGGGGGGGGGTTCTGTACAAGAGACAAAATAGCGATTAGGGTATTTATCGTCTTCTTATCTGTTTTTTAATTTTTTTTATGATCTTCCCATCAAGGGAACTTGGCTAACTCCCACAAAGGGATACAAACACCCAAGCTGGCACCAGTCAATCTCTCTCATACAAACATTGGTTTAACATCTATGATTATGAATTGCACAAATCAAGAAATTGTGATTCAGTAACTAGACGACAATGTTTATTCTAGTCAATGTGAAATCAGTGGTAATCTGGGGGATTTGAACCCACAACCTTGTGGTTGCAAGTCCTGCAGTCTTTTATCATGGTAACCTGTCACAAACTAGGGGGGTCTATGTTTTAAGCACTCAGTTTTGTATTTGGGAATGGCGTATTTAGGAATGGCAGAAGTGTATCGTCAGTCGCTTGTCAATGTAATGATGCAAGTCAGATACTTTGATGATATCTTCTGAAAGGTAACACCCTCTGCCACATGTTAAATTAAATCGATACACAACCTACTGCCTGTATTTCTCAATAACAATGCAACAAAAATTGCAGAGAAAGCAAAACTAACATGGCCGCTAAACACTTGAGATTAACAAGTATTGGTCTGTTGGGGGTTGAATGAGCTCAATCCAGTCAACTCTACTGACTTGAGTTGTTACTGGAACTAATGTATAGTCATTCATGATGCACTTAATTTGTAGAGATTACATGGTGATGGGGTAGTCAGCATAGTAAAGTCAAATTGCTCTGTCTTGCGTCAAACTGCAAGACAACCCTCAGTTCTGCTTCAGGGTCTTAAAGGTAAAGGTCGAAGATTGTTATTTTTTTCTCTTCAACAAAATGCTGATTAATTGTCACTTATCAGTAAAAGCCATTAAACACTTTCGGAACAGAAACACAAATAAAAGTTCACAGATTTACAAATAACTTACAGGGTTTACAGAAGGTAATGGTAAAAGACTTCTCTTGAAATATTATTTCATGAAATGCTTTACTTTTTGAGAAAACATTGAAACAATTATCAATTCTCGACATCGAGAATTACGGATTTATAGTAAAAACAAGAGTGGGTTTTCCCGTTATTTGCTCCCGACTCCGATGACCGATTGAGCCTAAATTTTCGCAGGTTTGTTATTTTATATATAAGTTGTGATACACAAAGTGTGGGCCTTTGGACAATACTGTTTACTGAAAGTGTCCAATGGCTTTAAGATATAAGTCACCGGTGGACGTTTCAGCCGAAGACAGTGTATGGTGGTTGGGAAATCGGCAGAAAAAGTGTCACAGTATTTGTATCAAGAAGTTGAAGGCATCCATACTTGGCTAGGTGACAGTGGCATTTTCTAACCGGATCATTCACAAATGGACACCACTGAAATTGGAATCTCCTAAAGTCGGCAGAACGAGAAGCTCCTTAGAGATTCAAATTTTTAAATGACAAACAAGTGGCAGAAAGTATACATATCTTTAACAAATCTTCAAAAATTATCTTACTGCATAAAGTAACAGTTCATCCGCTTAGTGCTATAAAGTTATTTTTTTTTACTTAAAATGATCAATAGGTCATTAAATTAAGATTGTGTTTCAATTTGACAAAAATAAATCAAAATCAACAAATAATTTCAGTTTTTTTTACCAAACAAATGCTTTGATCAATAAACTCCATTTACTAGGAGCTCCAAAACACACGCAGCAGCAAATTGATAAAATCCATACAAATTGCACTAATGACCTTATAGTCCTCAGCAGATGATCTGCAAAGCTAGGAGCGCAATGCCGTGATGGAGAATTTTGGGGAGAATAAAAAAGTGACAAAGTGTACATTAGCTTTATCCACTCTTCGAGATCACTTGTAATGTGTGTGTTCACATTGCATAGAGAAGACCCCGCTTACAGGTTCGACATCCTTGTGTGTGACTGACGAAAGTACAAACTCAGACAGACAAAAAGAAAAAAAAAAAAAAGGTTAGAAAAAGATTGACTGATCCAGCAGGTAAATTTCCCAGCCAGGGAGAAATAACATGACGTCAGGTAAATGAGGATGGGGTTCAACAAACTGTACTCACGTTAGAGCCGCCTGAGACAAAGATTACTAACTGTGTAAAGGAGAAGAGGGATTTTGATGCTGACAAATGACTTACAGGCATCACAATGAACTCTTCTTACAATATGAGAATTAAAGACACTGGACACTATTGGTAATTGTTTCATTGTCAAAGACCATTCTTCTCACTTGGTGTATCTCAACATATGCATAAAATAACAAACCTGTGAAAATTTGAGCTCAATCGGTCGTCGAGGTTGCGATATAGTAATGAGAGAAAAAACACCCTTGTCACACGAAGTTATGTGCGTTCAGATGTTTGATTTCGAGACCTCAAATTCTAAACCTGAGGTCACAAAATCAAATTCGTGGAAAATTACTTCTTTCTCGAAAACTACTCCACTTTAGTGGAAGCCAGTTCTCACAACGTTTTATACTATCAACCTCTCCCCATTCCTCGTTACCAAGTAAGGTTTTATGCTAATAATTATTTTGAGTAATTACCAATAGTGTCCACTGCCTTTAAAATGAATGCCCTGTGAAGGGAAAGAGACACTACACTTCAATATTACATTCCTTTCCGCCGGATTGACACAACGTATTACTAGTAAATGGCCACTCATAAAGGCGTATAATACAATGCTTGCCGTCAAGTAATTCTTAATAAAAACACACAGAAAACTAACAAGAAAGTTCTATCCTACACTCCATCAATAAACAAAGTACACGCATGGACGACTGTGAATATAGAAGATGCTTACTGCCCCCCCCTCGCTCTCTCGCTTTACTAAAGAAAATAAACCCTGAAATAAATGTATGCTTATGGTGTTTTTTCCAATTATTGGTAAGTGCAAACCAATCAATAGCTTTTTTGTACCCAAATATAAAAACATAAGTAATCACTATTCAGGACTGGAGTTCATCTTTGTGAAGGAAAGGCCAGTTCCCTTTTATGCAAAGGGCACATCCACTGGAAAATCTTCACATTCTATAGGAAACCTTCAAAGGGGCACCGAGGCCAAGACCTGGGGCAATGCCCTGTAATGCCCTTCCAGGTCTGAGTATAATATGTGTTTACCACACTTTATCCCCTATTCAAAGGTTATACAGGATTGGCAGGGGAAAACACAGCGCTGTTTAGTTTTAGTCAGAGAGTTTACTGGTTAATAAGTTCATCATACAACTTTTTTTTTTCTGTGAAATATTTTCCTCTGAAATGAAGTCCTAGTGCAGAATAAAACTCAATATAAAACCTTGCACAAAATAAAAAAAGAATGGGTGGGTTTTCCCATTATTTTCTCCAGACTCCGATGACCGATTGAGCCTAAATTTTCACAGGTTTGTTATTTGATATAGAAGTTGTGATACACGAAGTGTGGGCCTTGGACAATAGTGTTTACCGAAAGGGTCCAATGGCTTTAATGGATGCATCACCAATTCTTTGAAACACCTTTAACTTTTGTTTTTACAATTTGTTTTTTGTTGTTCTTTTAAAGATATTATTACAGGATTGGTAGAGCTGATGAAAAATTCACAGACAGTGTTCATGTTTTGTTTGATCAACAATATGAAGAAAAAAAAAACCTGTATACGAATTTGGGCTCAGGAGCAAATAGTTAAAAAACATGCACAATATTTAGCATGTTAACATTTTGTCCTTATTTTGGTTGTAACAACCAAATCAGCTGGGGGATTGCATTTTTTTTAGGTCTAGTTTTCTTGACTTCATTTCAGAGGGAAATATATCATAGAAAAAAAAGTGGTTTTAGACTAACCACCATGATGCCTTTTGCTTTTGCCAATCCTGTATAATACCTTTAATTCAATAACTGAGTGGTTTCCGTTGTTGTTGTTGTTGTTTGTATATCAACGTGAAGTATGCAGTTATTGATCGGACATGCTAAACTTGCACTAACCCAAGATTGATTCACGGTGTTTAGTTACAAGTGTAAGTGCTACAATCAATTTCTCACTTCACATTATTATCTCTCCTTTTTTCAATAGCTTCTCAGCATATTTTGTTTAGGTGTTGACATTTTCTCAATGTTTGCTCTTTACAGTACAAATAAAATCACAAGCTTAAAAAAAGTGAGTGCTAAATCAATGCTGACCTCTCAGAAATGATAGAAAATACGAGCAAGAAAAGATTGTCGTAATAACGAGGAAGTACATGATTTGACTTAATGAGACAATATTATCTCATTTAAAAAAAATATCTTCTCTGATTTTTTTTATTACTTTTTTGCCATTTTCCCAATTTTAGCTCCTAACAATACAATTAAAATCAAAAGCTTCAAAACAAAGAGTGCTATCTGCGAGGTACCTCTGAGAGACGATAGAGAATACATGAGGAAAAAAATAAGTTGTCATATTATCGAGAAGGAGGAAATACATGTGACTTAAAAGAGACAATATTATTTTTATTTTTTTCAAAAACCTTCTCAGCCAACTTGTATTGATTTCTTGACATTTTCTCAATGTTGGCTCCTAACAATACAATTAAAATCACAAACTTCAAAACAGAGAGTGCTGAATGTGCAAGGTACATCTCAAAGATGATAGAGAGTACAAGAGATACAAAATCGTCATAATAACAAGGAAAGTACATGATGTGACTTAACGAGACAATATTATTTCTCTTTTTTTCCAAAATCTTCCCAGCCAATTTTGTATTGATTTCTTGACATTTTCTCAATGTGGGCTCCTAACAATACAATTAAAATCACAAACTTCACAACAGAGAGTGATAAATCTGCATGGTACATCTCAAAGATGATAGAGAGTACTATAGGTAAAAAAAAATAAGTTGTCAAATTACTAAGGAGGAGGAAGTACATGATGTGACTTCATGAGACAATATTTTTATATTTTTTGTTAAAAACCGTCCCAGCAAATTTTGTATTAATTTGTTTACAATTTCTCAATGTTAGCTCCTGACAATACAGTTACAATCACAAGCTTCATAACAGTGAGTGCTGTTAAAGAATACGAGAATAAATAAATCAGTCGTCATATCAGAGGAAGTACATGTGACTTGAACGTGGCATGTGAATATGATCGATTCGAGACGGCCAACTCTAAAGGACCCCGAGATGTTCTTGAAAGCTCAGCCAAGGTCAGTCCTCTTCATCACCACACAGGAGGCGGAGAGAAAGTCACTACCGGGGCAGAGAGGAAGATGGCCGTAGAATAAAGGGTCGTGGTAATGTTTGTAGGACACAAAACACAATGTACAAAGATTTCTATTAAAAGTACATCTGTGGACATTGTGTTTTGGGCTACAAAAAGTATGGGAATATTACAGATCTTGGTAAGAAAAAACATTGTTAAGATCACAGATTGACATGTAACTTACACAGTTTGATGATGATGATAGTAGAAAATATCCCTTGAAATATTTCTGTCTGAAATGTCATATTTGATAAGTAATAAGTAAAACTAATTTCCCGTTTGGAGTTTACCTCTCAGTGAGCGTTTTATTAATTTCTTTTTAACCGATGCCATGCAAAATGTGTAATCAGTTTTTCACTATTTTTTTGTGACCAAGATGGTTGATCGATCTCAAACAGGTTTGTCAGTTTATGTTTATGGTGGATTACATAAAGTGCTGACACTGTTAGCAACTCTTTTGTTAGCAAAAACCAATTCTGTAATGTTCCTTTAACCAACCCACCACTCTCATCCTACCCTGTCAAGAGACATAACCTTCTCGTGATTCCACACCCACCGCTGGTCAAATGATTTCCTTAACAATCATCGCACTTGTGGCCTCATCTGTCTTCGCGAGGAAAGAAAAAAAAACAGAAGGCGGCTCGAGGCATCCCATGAACTTGAACTCTTTTGTGTCTTCTAAGCATTTGTAAATTTCACGGATCTTATCAAATCCAGCTGTGTTGACACACGGAATCTACTGAAGCTGAAATTATTAGATTTTGGATTCTCTATCACCTTGGAGTAGTTTTTTAAAATTTAAGCTCCTGTTAGTTACTGTGGTCAATTCTCTGGGCCATAGGTTTTTTACAAAATTATAGATGACTATCAACACAAGTGATTTTGTTTCAAGTGTAGTGTTTGTCCCTGTAACCACATCAGCTAAACAACCCCTGACTCGTTTTGCCATCCTCACTTAATTTATATCGATCAATACATCTGAGTGGTTGTCAAGAATTGTCAAAATTTCCTTGGAAAATAAATGTTGTACTCTTATATATGACCTCTCCGCTCCTTTCCCCAAGAAAAGCATTTTTCACTAATTATTCAATTCAATAGTTGGGAAAATGGAGGCAAACCCCAATAAGCCATTGCTTGTGTTATGGGGAAGCCTCATTTAAGACAAAAGCCTAGAAAAAAAACCAGACAAAAACCCAATCCAATGAAAGCCCCTTCCAGTAAAACTCTCCATCTCTTCAAATGGAATCCCCCCCCCTAAAAAAAAACCTTCCTCCAAAGAAAACCCACTCCTCCAATTGAAGCCCTCCTCTAATGAAATCCCCCTTCTCCAACAGCAAGCCCCCTCCTCCAATGGAAGCTTCTCCACCGATGATCAAAGCCAAACAATGGATACAAAGAGAGGTTCACAATTGAAGGTCACTGGGTATGGGTGGGGCATAGGGGAGGGGGTGCCAATTTCTGTAACCAGATCCTTACCCAACACCCCTATACTGTCTTCCTATACACACTTGTCACATCCTCTATAAGCATCTAACACTTATTTTGACTTCTGATTCTGAAAAAAAGGGGTTCTTCATATTTCCTCACAATTAATAACAAAACAAAATGTCATTGGGAAAAATGTACAAGGCTGTGCGCTAATAATAGTCATATTCATCGCTGTGATTTTTCACCACATCTATAGATGGCGTAATTTGTGTCCTGTCTACCCGTTATCCAAGATGTTTAATATACACATGCAGGAACAACCTCCCCTTGTTGTACCCACCCACTTGTTTGTACTGTGGGAGATATTCCCTCTCTACCAATTATCCACAAGTCAATCAAAACCAATGGGCAAATTGCTATCCCCTCGGGGCGCTGCTTTTCTTTGCTTGCCCAACAGAGCGCACAATCAATGTATTTTACGCAACTTTAACCGGCACTGTGTGTGTCCCCTTCCATTTTTTCCCCTGTCGGCTTTTAGATTGATGATGACGAGTCTGAGGAGGAGAAAAGGAGAAGACGCGAGACGGGGGAGAAGACACGAGACGGGGAACCGCAAGAGGAGAAAGAGAGAGAGAGAGGGGGAGAGACGAACCGCCACATTGTTAATATTGTGCGAGGTAGACGGGACAATGTAGTGATTAATAATAAGGTTGCAGTTTAGACACTTGGGACAGACATGTAGTTTGTATACGGAGCATCTTTGGTTGTACTTTATAAAAAAAACATAATTTCTATGAACATTTCTACTAAATTACCAAGACGTGCAGGTTTTTTTTACAGAGCATATTTGGTTCTACTTCATAAGAAAACATAATTTTTATGAAATTTTCCTTCAAGACAAAATTACCAAAATAGTTGAACTCATTTTTAAATGAGGAACTTTAACCACTGATTTTGACAGGACAATGTAGTGAATAATGTGATTGTTGGGGTTTATACTTCATAAGAAAATATCATTATTATGAATTATGTTCCTCTAGATAAAATTACCAAGACATTTAAGTAAGGAGCATCTTTGGTTGAACTTCTTAAAAAAAACATAATTTGTATGAAATTTTCCTTCAAGACAAATTTACGAAAATATTTGAACTCACATGTAAATTTTCTTTGAATTTTTTTAAATGAGGAACTTCACCCCCTGATTTTGATGGGACAATGAAGTGATTAATATGATGGGTGAGGTTTGGACGCTTGGGACAGACATGGTAGTTTTAATACAGAGCATCTTTTGTTGTACAACAAATTCATGAAAGTCATTAAGAAAACAAAAATTCCACAAAATTCATCAAGGAACAACAAACACACGAAAGTCTTCATGGAACAACTAATTCACAAAAGTCCTCCAGAAACAAAAAATTTACATAAGTCCTCAAGAAACTACAAAATCACGTAAGTCGCCTCAAGAAACTACAAAAGTCATCAAGAAACAACAAATTCACATAAGTCATCAAGAAACAACAAATTCACAAAAGTCATCAAGAAACAACAAGTTCACAAAAGTCCTCCAGAAACAACAAATTCAAATAAGTCCTCAAGAAACAACAAATTCACCAAAGTCCTCAAGAAACAACAAAATCACCAAAGTCATCAAGATTTTTATTTTTATTTTTATTTTTTTAAGAATGCTCCAGATTTAGGGCCTCTAACATCAAATTTTAACCTTTGGTTTCATCATAGAGGAAGGAAAATCTATAAAAAAATATTTACACACAAGGTTTAGCCCTTCACATTTTTTTGCTTCATGCAACTTGTAAGGTTTTGATAACAAGGGGATAAAAGGGTAGCGACGAGTTCTTCAACGTACAATTAAAGCCAGCAGGGTCGACGGCTGTGTGATTCGGCTCGGGCCTTTATCGCACGGCAACGACCCTGCAAGGTTTTAAATGTACTCTTTTATTCCCATTCATAAATGCCATTTTGTTAAAAAACGTAAAACAAATACAGTTATAGACACTTTAACAATTGAAAATTGACTGATGTTTGAAATATTGTTTTCCAAAACTTTGTGAAGAATCTGTTCGAGGCGCGTGGGTTGTGTGTACAGGCACGCGCTTAGATTATGCGCTGATAGTTATAATTTGCGCTATACGCGTGATAATCTTGCGCGCCCGACACGCGGAAGCCAGCTCAGTGTGCATAAACAGAGCTCCAGTGTGCATTAACAAAAGGTTTATGCACACCCACGTGACACGCTCTCCACCAATAGGAGTAGAGAAACTGTCTGGGGTATTTATGAATATCCCTTTGTACATTTTGGAGCTCCTCGTAAGTGGGGTTTATTGATAAAAAAGTGGTATTCTTTACGACGCCAACTACATAAACATGTTCTTTGGAAAGAAAAAAGAAAAGAAATTGTACAGAACTGATATCACTTGAAAGCTTTACACACATTTTAATGTATGGGTAAAAAGCCAATCTCCGACAAAATTATGAGAAACTAGTTCCACTCCCGGTGGTCTAGTGGTAAGATATCTGACGACAAGGGCAAAGGGCATGGGTTCGAATCCCACCCAGGCAGAATGCCTATGAATTTGTTACTTCACAGGACCCAGGAAAGTATTCAGTATGCAGTGATTTACACAACTCAGGGTATGGGTAAGACCAATCCCCAACAAAAGTAATGTATGAAAAAAGAGTTCCACTCTCGCTGGTCTATTGGTAAAATATCTGCTCTACAATGGCAAAGGGCACGAGGTTCCAATCCCATCAAAGTAGAATGCCTGTGTATATATTGTTTTTACCACTCAGGGAAGTACTGAGAATAAAGTGCTTTACACACAGGTAAAAAGCCAATTTCCTACAAAAGTAATGTATGAAAAACGAGTTCCACTCTCGGTGGTCTAGTGGTTAGATATCTGCTCAACAGTGGCAAAGGGCATGGGATCGAATCCCACCAAGTAGAACGCCTGTAGACTTTGTTTTCCACAGGGACTCAGGTAATTACCAAGTATACAGTGAGTGCTTTACAAACATTTTAATGTATGGGTAGAAAGCCAATCTTCGACAAAATTATAAGAAATAAGGTCCACTCTCGGTGATCTAGTGGTAAGATCTAAAATGGCAAAGAGCATGGGTTCAAATCCCACCCAAGTAGAATGCCTGTAGATTTTTTTCACAGAACTCACGAAAGTACCAAGTATACAGTGCTTCATGATGCAGTGCTTTACATACACATCAGAATATGGGTACATAAATCTCTGGTGCGTGTTTTAACATCAAAATGTTTTCACTCTGACTTTGAGCGGGCCAACACAAGAGGTAGTTTCTCATGTACCTTTCAGTTCTGACTCACAACTTAATTCTGCGGAGTGACCCACATCTTCTCAACCGACCGAAGAATAGAAATCGCTTCCCCCTTTCAGTCTTCCTTTATTCCGACTTTAAGCTTGACTTCCTTCGCACTGTGTATTAATTGATGTAAGGCCTTGCGCGTAGATCTAATCAGGGCACGACACTCGCAAAAAAAAAAAAGAAGGAGGGAGGAGAAATCACCACGCAGCGTCCTCCGTAATAGTCAGGCAGCGGGGTGGTCCTTTAGTTCCTATGAAATTACAACACAAGGAATCATTAGGTGACCTTAATTTCAGACGACTTGGAATGGGAGGAAGCCAGAGGGCAGAGCACACTACCCTTGCCATCAGAATACAATTACATCCTACTAATCTGCTTAGGTGGCCGTTTCCATGGCAACTGACATGAGATTAATAAGTTTACGCCAAGGGTAATTGCCTGCTGCCACCCAACACTTCCCCCCTTTCAAAACGGGCAAATAATGTAATCTTTGCAAATGATGTCCGAGTCAGGGGGGGGGGGAGGGGAGGGGAGGTGGTGGGAGGTAATGTTCTGATAATCTTTTGTTCACTGATTGTTGTCTGGCGGAGTTGTGACAACTGTGAAAATGAGTACGTTTACTGGATCCCTGTGCGCAGCTGTTATAAGCAATGAGAAGGCGAATATTTTCACCGATTTCTTATGGTGTGAACTGTCTTTTTCTTCAAACTTCCCATGGTTTTAGGTAGTGTAACGGCAACTTTACATGTGAAACTTTGACTGATTGTCTGAGTGTTTGTTAAGGTTACAGTAACTGTGAAAATATTCACTGATTCCTGATTACCCTTGATGAAAATACGAAAACATTAACATTTTCAGAAACTTGAGTGAAGATCATTTAAATGAACTTGAATCTTTTGTAAATGAGTTTTCTGTTTGGTATGGTTGCAAAGAGGTCAAACTGTTCCCTGTCTGAATTAGGATGTTGTAAACGAGAACTGTGTGTGAATGAGTTCAAGGATGTGGTTAATTTTCTTAAATCAACTCGCTTGAAGTTGACACCTCCAAATGTTAATTAAAAACATATTTGTTGTTGCTACTTTTTAGTAGCAATGATGTTGGGTTAATGACACTGGAAAAAATGAATAAATAAGTTATGAGAAACTATAAAAAAATTCTACAATTAAATGTAATCAACAGTCTCTGATAGATTCTCACATGCATCTTTGACAAAGAAAAGGCTGTAATATTAATTTTGGTTTTACCTTTACACCAATATAGGTAACATCTATTATATCGTTGCAGTACCCGCTGCCAAAACATAGGATTCGAACTGCCTCTAGCTACCGGCAACCTCAGTAGTCTAGTTGGTAAGACACTGCTCTAGAATTGCAAGGGTCGTGGGTTCGAATCCCACCCGAGTAACATGCCTGTGATATTTTTTTCACAGGACTCGGGAAAGTACTGAGTATACAGTGCTAACACACATCGGTGTATGGGTAGAAACCAAAATTAATATAGGTAAGCACTGCATACTTATGACAGTAGTTTCCCGAGCTCTGAGAAACAAATCACAGGCATAATACTGCTTGGATCTCAAACCCACAAGTAATATGGCTGTCCTTATTGTTTTTCTTCATAGGACTGAGTTTACAGTGCTAACACATAGCGATGTAAAACCAAAATTTATAGTATTCTTTATTCCAAATCCAAAGTTAACATCTATCAAAAATAGAAAAGGCTTGAACTTGTGAAAACTGTCAAACTCCAATATATATAAATACATCAATGCATACAAAGAAGTTGACTAACTCACGCCCATTTAGTTAACACAAATCAAGTTTACCTAAGAAATTGTTCCACTAAGTCAATTGTAGATGTGAACAAGTTAGCCCACATGACCTATTATCAATAACAAGCACAGATTGGGGTTCGGTTTTTAGAAGTTCAATTTGTGCCGAGTGCAAACATTGTTTCCACAAACATTCTCCACAGGGTAAACCAATATTGATATTTACCCCTCTAAATATTTCACAGGGTCTGATTACAAGTGGTTGCACGCATATATGACAGAGTAATCTGATCAATGTTGCTTGGTTACATATTAAGTTTTTTTTTTTTATCCCCTTATTTTTTTCTTTTCTTCTTCTACTTTGTTTCTAGAAGGAAATAGTTTTGGGCCTGGGTTTAGTTTGAAAAGTAATATTTCAGGGTGACTGCTCTTCATTCCGCCAACTCTGTGTTCATTTAACCCCTCATGATCTACCACTAGGTTAGAGTTGGGGGTAAGGGCTAGAGTTAGGATACGGAAAGTACATCAGGGGTGTACATCTAGGTGTGTCTAAACATAGGAGTGTCAGAACAAACGTGTGTCAAAACATGTGTGTCGGAACATAGGAATGTCACAACATAGGAATATCAGAGCATAGGAATGTTGGAGCATAGAGTAGGGGTGTCAGAAAAGAGGTGTGTCAGAAAAGAGATGTGTCAGAACACAAGTGTGTCAAAACACAAGTGTGTCGGACCTATGTCAAAACAAAAAAAAGTTTCCTATAGACTTTAAAGAAGTGCCATAATAATTCAAAATAAAAAAGGCTTGCCATCCCTCTCAAAGATGAATTTCCAGGCCTGTGCGTGATTTAATTTCATAACTTTACTGAGACCAAGCACAAATAAGAAACAGGAAAAGGTCACCATAGTCACAAATCTAAGGACGAGGGTGCTCCACAAGGGCTATTGCATACAAAGACTACATGAGGTTCCCAAAACTAAATGGACAGAGGAAAGAACAAAAGATGTCTCCACTGGGATGTCAAAAATAGAAACTGTGAGCATAGGTGTGTAACCATTTTTGAAACATAGGATTCGAACTGCCTCTATAGCTACCTACCAGGCAATCTCGGTGGTCTAAAGAAACTGCTCTAAAATTGCAAAGGTGTCCGAATCGGATCCCACCTCAGTAACAATAACCTGGTCCTTGGGAAAAAGTAGGACACGTTTATAGAGTAATAACCTACATGTACATGTACACCTCGCACAGGT
Source organism: Asterias rubens (assembly GCF_902459465.1). Lineage (NCBI taxonomy): Eukaryota > Metazoa > Echinodermata > Asteroidea > Forcipulatida > Asteriidae > Asterias > Asterias rubens. The sequence continues at coordinate 6,768,443 of NC_047064.1, read as the reverse complement.
CTTTAAATACTTTCCAGGCTAATTCATAACAATTTGGCTGTTTTATCTAAAGGGGGAAAAAAAACAATCAAAGAAAAACAGAAATCAGATTAAAGTAGAAAGAATCTTGCCTGTAAATCTATGCACTAATTTCTTGGGTGTAAGGGTGTTCATTGAAAACCAGCTAAAGTACACTTTAAAAAAATAGACATCTAAAAACTTGGAATTTAACATCTAAAACTGGATCATCCCCTCCCCCCCCCCACTTCTCTCTTACCAGGGACACAAAAATCTTATTTAAAAAACAAATGATAAGAAGTTAAATAAACTCCCCAGTCCCCAGGTCATAGAATTTGTCAAAACAATTGTGCTCCAGTTGCTAACATTTAGACAAAACAAGTGGAGTCCAAATATTTGTGGAACACAACAATTTTTCTCTTCGCCCTGCAGCGTTATCTGTGACCTGTATTAAACTTCTTGGAGTTCTAGAAACTTGATAGAGCATTTCATGTTTTTTGTTTTTTAAACATTGAATCGAGAATCGGAAACACGATATTGTTTTTGAATTCAAACTAAAAAAAAATCATCTAACAGTCTGTTCCTTTTCCCAAAACTAAAAATAGATGTTGAATAAATTGTGAAATACCCAATCCCAAAACAAACAGATTATATTGTTGAAATTTGTCAAATCACAAAACAAATAAAATAGCTGTAGAAAGTAAAAATGCAACTAATCTCTGGACAAAATTCACAATTTGTGAAAACAAGACGCACAAAACAAAAAACCAAAACACACTACATTTTCAGATATCAGTTGGTAGTTGTTCATTCCAATGGTCTGTTTTTTTTTCAAACACAAACAACAAAACCGGTGTCAGAGCTACTTTGTGGACAAAATGTTTGACAAGATGATAGCTCCCCCTCCTTGACTAGCCCAAGACTGTGTCCGAAGCAGCGACTTCGGCTACAGCTTTGGCTAGATCAGCGCGGCTGCCAGTGTTGAAGAATAGGCAAACAAGCGTGATCTAGCTGCAGCTGTAGACGAAGCCGCTGTTTTGGACGTACGACCTTACTCTCAAGAGTAAAAGTCTGACCTCAGGAGCAACAGTATCAAGAAAACAGGAGTCTTGCAAGAACAGCAGAGAACAGTCAGCCTTGCTGCTCATGAGTGTATAGTCGCGTGAGAGCTGTTACGCTATCATCGCGACAAACAATTAACAACTTGTCACACAAGGCTAGTGTCACAGGTGATGTGCAACTTCAGGGGAAATTATAAAAACTCAAGCAGTTTTGAATCTTGATATTGTCACGATAAAGACAGCGGGTGAGATACATAAATGGCGTGGGGAGTCGAGGAGTGAGGAGTGAAAACTCATTCCCATGAATGATGTGTTGGGCAGGAAGGTGTACTATGAACAATGCATATAATCAGGGTTGTGATAGGCTGTTGACATAATAACCTGAACCATGAGCGCAAAGTGTGAAGCCTTGTATCTTTGGTTTTAAAAGCCCTACTCTTTAATCTTGGGCTTTCTATGGATTTATCTTCAAGTTTGTTAGTTTAATCTTAATTATAACAACATTTAAAGATCTTGACAATTTTTTTGTTCTCCTTTTTCCCCCCCTTCTTTCTTTATTTCTTTTTTTTCATGGGGGGGGGGGTAGGGTAACAAATGTAGAAATCACATCCCTGATTGACACATGCACACAACTTTTGATTTTACTTCCATTTGGGGGGGGGGGGGGGTTATCTTGAGAGGCCAATTTGACCTTACAGTGTTGACTAGACAAACCCTTCAGGCATCTTCCTTCCTTGCATCCTTATATATAGTGCAGCTATTATACGAATGAGAATGGAACAGAGCAATGTCGACTCTACAAATCTATGAAAATTATGTAAGGATGTTCAATTGATTTACACGACTCTTTTGAAAACATTGCTCTGTGATTATTCTCACTTTTTTTTTTAAAACCTTGGCGACCAATGAAGCTGATTAGTCTACAGGTAAATTATTTTACATACATCCTCGTTCACAGGGATTTATGTCATTGTCATGGCAAAAAAAATTGATCTTCAAAAGGAACTTAAACCCTTTAATGGTCTGACATTTCCACCCTAGCCTACCAGAGTCTTTCTTAGTCTTGGTGCAAGACGTTTCTTGTTTTCCTTTCACGCACACCGCAACCAATTCACCAACAGCGGGGCGTTGTGTGGACTAAGTCAGGTGAGTCGGTCCGAGCGCTGTTGCGGGGCGTTGTGTGGACTAAGTCAGGTGAGTCGGTCCGAGCGCTGTTGCGGGGCGTTGTGTGGACTAAGTCAGGTGAGTCGGTCCGAGCGCTGTTGCGGGGCGTTGTGTGGACTAAGTCAGGTGAGTCGGTCCGAGCGCTGTTGCGGGGCGTTGTGTGGACTAAGTCAGGTGAGTCGGTCCGAGCGCTGTTGCGGGGCGTTGTGTGGACTAAGTCAGGTGAGTCGGTCCGAGCGCTGTTGCGGGGCGTTGTGTGGACTAAGTCAGGTGAGTCGGTCCGAGCGCTGTTGCGGGGCGTTGTGTGGACTAAGTCAGGTGAGTCGGTCCGAGCGCTGTTGCGGGGCGTTGTGTGGACTAAGTCAGGTGAGTCGGTCCGAGCGCTGTTGCGGGGCGTTGTGTGGACTAAGTCAGGTGAGTCGGTCCGAGCGCTGTTGCGGGGCGTTGTGTGGACAAAGTCAGGTGAGTCGGTCCGAGCGCTGTTGCGGGGCGTTGTGTGGACAAAGTCAGGTGAGTCGGTCCGAGCGCTGTTGCGGGGCGTTGTGTGGACAAAGTCAGGTGAGTCGGTCCGAGCGCTGTTGCGGGGCGTTGTGTGGACTAAGTCAGGTGAGTCGGTCCGAGCGCTGTTGCGGGGCGTTGTGTGGACAAAGTCAGGTGAGTCGGTCCGAGCGCTGTTGCGGGGCGTTGTGTGGACAAAGTCAGGTGAGTCGGTGCGGGTGCTGTTGGTGAATTGGCCGCGGTGTGCGTGAAAGTAAAACAAGAAACGCCTTGCACCAACACTAACTCTTTCTCAGAGGCCAAATGAAAACACAACTGACAACACAACACACCTAGGAATATTGGTGCCACAGAAGAAGTCAAGTGGATTCAAATGAAAAAAAAAGTGGCAGAAAGTCAAGGGATGAACAAGGAAGGGGGTGGGGAGGGGCTGATTTAAAGGCACTGGACACTTTTGGTAATTACTCAAAATAATTGTTAGTATAAAAACTTACTTGGTTACAAGTAAAAGATAGTTGTTGGGTAGTATAAAACATTGTGAGAACAGCTCCCTTCGAAGTAACATAGTTTTTTGAGAAAGAGGTATTTTCAAACTCAAATATTAAAAGACGTCAGGTCAAAGCCTTTTATTGGGCATCTGAAAACACACAAATTTGTGCAGCAAGGGTGTTTTTTTTTTTCTTTCTTTGTTCTCATTGCATCTTTGATGACCAACTGTGTCCAAATGTTCACAGATTTATTATTTTATGCACACGTTGGGATACACCCAGTGAGAATACTGGTCTTTGACAATTACCAAACATGTCCGGGGCCTTTACCCACAATAGGTTAGAAACACAAAAGACTTTCAAGGTAGTAATTATAACAACAAGTAATATATTAGTGAAACCAAAAGAGGGCGATCTCTGTGGAAAAACAGAGAAGGCAATGTCAAAAAGTTACACATTTGGGAAACCCCCTAAACCTTCAAAAAAAATATCAAGTCGCTGTCAGCTCCTTTGACAGCCACAGACACATTCTGTAGACAAAATCTTTTCTCAGACAATTCTATGAGTGGAATCCTTGTGTGCAACTTCACAAAATCACCACAAGAGGGCGCTATTCAATAAAAGCACTCTGATATTCATTCGGCATGGACCATATAAATCCCTTTGACTGGTAGGAACTGGAATCTATTGGTTATTTATGAAATTGCTCAAAATAATTGTTAGCATAAAAACCTTAATTGGTAACAAGCAATGGAGAGCTGTTGGTAGTATAAACTATTGTGAGAAACGGCTCCCTCTGAAATAAAGTGAATTTGAGAAAGAGGTTTAATTTCTCACTCAAAAATTTAGAGACAAGGGTGTTTTCTTTCATTAATCTCTTGCAACTTAGACAAACAATTGAGTCAAAATTCCACAGGTTTCCTAATTTATGCATATTGTTTGGATACACCATTCAAGTGAAAATACTGGTTTTTGACAATAACCAAAGGAGTCCAGTGCCTTTTTATGAAAATGACTTTATAGCCGCTCACCCCAAGTCTGGAGGACTCAAAACAAATCTCTGGCTCAAGATTGGCATCCTTGAATTCATCTAATGTGGACTCAACTTCAGAACCAGCTCACCGTTTGTCTGCACAACAGCCATTGGCATATATGAAAACACAACTTTGAGTTTTATAAACCAAATTCTCAAATTTTTTTTCTAGACATGTCACACATCTCTTTAATTTTTTTTTACAAACACTTCATTAGCTCCCGGTTCATGAGCTCATCCATTACAGCTCATCCATTACAAGGTGATACTCCTCATGTAAATCTCTCTATACATGGCACGGCTGCTAGAAAGTTTTTCCAGGATTCAACACAGCCAAGTTTGTCAACAAGACCACTTCACTCTTTAAACACCATGCTCCATAATGACATTTAAAACTTACAGTACTGCAGCCAACTCCCTTCAATGGAATCTGGTTTTAGAGAGTGGGACTCAAACACAATTCCATCTGACATTTGTTTTTGTATGAAACACTTTGAAAAAATGGCAGCCCCCAAGGAAGCATACACGCTCTACTTCAAAACCTCACACAGGACAACACAAATTAGCGAGATACATTTCTGTTTGGTAAGTAAGAGTTTCATATTTTAGTTTTCACAGAATTTTGAATACCTTAAATAAAAAATTTGCACTTTATGAAGGAAAACCCAAGAACTGCTGTCACTGAAATAGTTAATGAACACTTGCCACTGTAAACCAATCATGTGTAGAGTGCAATTAAGTTACTTCCACCATGTAAGCTTTAAGGTTAAAAAATCTTCTTTTATTTTCTGATATTTGCTGCAACTGCTGTTACACCACATCTCACCAAACTTTCTCAGTAATTACATGCTCTATTGACTGTGTATGAGTACGATGCGTAAAAAACAGATGCAGTGGCCCATTAAGGATGGAGAAGTTACCATGGCAACAAGGCAAGATACAAATATCTTGAAATTAAGGTACTGACTTGGTGGAAGAGCAATGCATTCATCTTGAAAGGAAAAAGACAAATCTACAGTTCCTGTGTTCAGAATATTGTGCATTACCCGTGAGTTTTCATCGTGATTGTAAAATGTGGGTCACTGAGAGTAACCCCATTTGTGGGTGTGGCTTAGATTATTGAGAAAGAGTTATTAATGTAAGATTGTGTGAAATGACCATGACATGTTATCCCCCTGAAAAAAGGGAGAAAAAAGAGAGCCGCTGAAGGAGATGATGGAGGGGTTTGATGGGGGAGAGGAAAGGCTCTTATCATATCCCAGTTTGAGCAACTCTTATTTTATTATTTGTTTTAACCTTACAATTAAACACAATGAAAGCTTTTTTTGCACAATTGTGTGTGCTTTCAATGTCTAAAAAACAGCTTCAGGCTAAAAGTCTTTTATCAGATTCAAATTATTTGAGTGAGGAATTAACTCTTTTTAAAAAACTATGTCACTTCAGAGTGAGCTGTTTCTCACAATGTTTATCAACAGCCCTTTTTTGTTTGTTGCCAAGTAATTTTTTATGCTAACAATAATCAGTAGTGTCCAGTGCCTTAAAAAATTGTTCCTACCTCTACTGCCTCTTACCCAAAGACAACAATATTATTCAGTGACTTGCAAAATGATACAGATCCTTCGATTTATTACACACTTCACCGGTCAAGAACAGTTTGGATCCTTCCCGCCCAAATGTGCATCCCATCAGAGTTCAGCGATACTTAAAGGCAGTGGACACTATTGGTAATTGCTCAAAATAATTTGTAGTATTAAAACTTACTTGGTAACAAGCAAAGGAGAGATGTCGATAGTATACAACGTTGAGAGAAACGGCTCCCTCTGAAGTAACATAGTTTTCGAGAAAGAAGTAATTTTCCACAAATTTAATTTAGATACCTCAGAACTAGATTTTGAGGTGTTTTGTTCTTTCATTACCGTCTCGCAACTTCAAGGACCTATTGAGTTAAAATTTGTACATGTTTGTTTTTTCATGCATATGTTGAAGTACACCAATTGAGAAGACTGACCAGTCTTTGACAATAACCAAGAGTGTCCAGTGTCTTTAAGCTCTACCACCACCAGTAGTCCAGCATTCTCTTGAAGACGAGCAGAGTATACTGTGCGAAATGTCAAGACCAAACCGGCTCTTTTCAGAGCCACCACTCCTTCAAAAGAGATTTACTCAAAGTTTTACCCGCAAGTTTACTATTTATTTATAGTTTTTCCTATCCAATATATTGATTATTTTTCAATACTTCACCGACAGATGATCATCAGATTTAACAAGAATAATACCCATAACCTTTGACCTCCTTCCCACCCCACCCAGGTTAATCCAATTCTTTCAGTCTAAAGTTACTCAAAACAAGTCAATGTTTTGACTTAGATAAGACTGGTATGTTTGGCCCCCAAGAGTGGGTTGCGTGGTTTAACCATGATTCAAACAATCACGATTCTCTCTTAAAGGTATGGTCATAGATTAGTTCTTGTCAACCTTTAAAGGGAAGGTACACGTTTGGTAATTGTCAAAGACCAGTCTTCTCACTTGGTGTATCCCATCATAACCATACAATAACAAGCCTGTGAAAATTTGGGCTCAATTGGTCATCGAAGTTGCGAGAAAATGATGAAAGAAAAAAACACCCTTGTTGGACGAAATTGTGTGCTTTCAGATAAGAATAAACGACTTCTAGCTAACGTGTACCTTCCGTTTAAGTTTTTTTATTGTCTTTGGTTCCTTGTGTACTGAAGATGTTTAGTTTGCTTGCAAAACTGGAACAAAGTTAGGGTAAAACAACTAATTATAAAGCAACAAATTATAAAAGCTTTCAGGTTCAGTGGTTGTTTTAATATTTGCTCTTTTTAAAGAAATATTTTTTTATTCTAAAAGCTAGTACACTAGACTGTCAATTGACTCTTCCATTTTATTCTTTAAAAAAAAATCAATAAATCCCACTGCTGTATTTTTTGTTTTCGTTTTCCCATACTCTAAGCAACCCATCACCGCCAATGCGCAGTTTTCTAATTGTCTAATTCCAAAATAATTATTTCAGTCCCACTTGACCCTTAAAATTAGTGACAACCCATGCGAAAACCAAGCATTTCCTTCCAAAACTCACAATTGTTCGACAAGGTATTTTACATATTAACCCATTTCAATTACATAAATTTTTCTTTACATATCAACGGGAGAATTTTTTTGGGGGGTCTGCTGCGTAAAATGTCCCCCCGCCTAACTGTAATGATGCTGGCTTCAAGGGGAACACAAAAAACAATTTGCTGAATGAATTTGTCTACATTTAAAAGAAAGTTCATCATGATCATCATGGATCCACTGCAACTTGCAGGAAAACCACTCTACTTAAGAAGAAAAAAAAAAAGGTTCCCTCATAATTAATGCACCAAAGATATTTTTAGCACAAGCAGAATGAGGCCCAAATCTGGGTTAATTGCACAATTTTGTTTACCATCGTTAAAAGAAACTACATGCCGTACATCTTTGCTGTTTAACAGTCTGGTGCTTATGATACATTGACTAACTCCATATTTATCTTTAACATGTCTTCTTGAAACAAGACACGGTGACAGCCTTAACAGGTCTACATGTAAACAGCTACAAGCATTTATAGCAATAATCGTGTCAATCAGCACACAGTGGATTAATCCACAACGTAAGTCAAGTATTTATAGTGCATTATCAACGCGTAGATCAGATTGTTGGTTACTCAGCAGCATGTTGATCAGCACAATGTGGATTCTACACATACTTTCTCCGCTCTCATTTTGGTGCCTGTTTTTAGTTTGTGAGCGCGTTGATAATCGTGTTGATCTGCATACTATGGATTAGTCCACAAATGTCAAGTATTTATCGTGCATTATCAACGCGGTAATCAGTTCGTCCTCACTAATCGGCATGTCGATCTGAACAAAGTGGATTTAAACACACGTCTTCAGCAATTCAAGCAGCTAATTAACCATTTACTAGATCTCGTTGATGTGCAAGTTGATCAGCATACAGTGGATTAATCCACAAAGTATAATACTGTGCATTATCAATGCGTTCATCAGCACAGAGTGGATTCTAAACAAATGTCCTCGGCCCTCAAGCATTTGATGGTACTTCAATCAAGACATTGATCGACGCAGAGTGGATTAATTCATCCACTCGTAGTGGATCTTTTCATCCACACGTAGTGGATCTTACATCCACGCGTGGTGGATCATTTCATCCACACATAGTGGATCGTTTCACTTTTCCTCAGCTTTCAAAACAGTTTATGGCGACAAAAGAGAAGTAAACTTGTCCATAATGCACTGCGAAAAAAAATGACCAACATTTCCGTACGAAAAAGCGAAAATGCAAGAAAAAAATAAAATTCAAAAGGAACTCCAAACGAAATAAATAACATGAACGGAAGTTTTCAAAGAGTGGTCCACCTTTAAATCTCTCTTTCTGTACTCCCGACACTCCTCAACGATCTCTTATTCTTTTGGCTTTTCACTTCTCCGGATTCTTTGGTCGAGTCGATTTCTTAAGATGGTGGTAGTTTGGCAAGATTTTCATCAGGAAATCGAGTTGGAGCGTCTGAGCCTGTTCGAGAGAAGAAAAATAAAAGTTTAATCTTTTTACTTTGCCTCTAGCTACTGGGCAAGCTTGGTGGTCTAGTTGGTAAGACACAGCTCTAAATTTGCACAGGTTGTGTGGGTTTGAATCACACACCAATAATATGCCTGTGATTTTATTCACAGAGCCCGGGAAAGTACTAAGTTTACAGTGTTAACAGAAAAACCAAAACTAATAAGATCAAGTTTTAATTCTCCTCACCTGTGGCCGCTCAGCTTGTACCCTTCGGACACACTTCTCACCATAGATGACCGTGTTCTCCGGCAAGGTCTCGTTACTGGTGACTGGACAGAAGGCGCCTATGACACATCCACTGCTTAGCTCTATCTCACGCCCAACAACAGCTGTGTGTAGAAAGAAACTTAAACTATAAATAAATAATTTACAGAGTAAAAGGAAAACCACGCAATTTCAGGGCATATTTGTGTGGATCATTATAAACATCCTTCTATAAACCATATTCAATTTGTAACAATTAACTACAAATGCTTTTCATAGAGAAACTCGCCCAATCCAAGGCAACATGTCCCTTGTGTATTTTGTTATGTAAAGGCAAGCCGCTACACGCCCTGGTTTATTTTGGGCATTGCCTCCACGTGCTTTCTCCTAGTTTGTTCTTTTTCTGTATTTTGCATTTAATACTTACAGGCATTACAATGTAGTTCTGTATTATTTGTGGAAATGTGTTTGTGGAAATAAAATTGAATCGAATTAAGAGAGGGGGTTTGCCAAATGTTTCTGGAATGGTTGGTTGTGCAGATTGCACAACAGCACCTTATAAAACCCTTACAAGGTACTACATAAAGTGGTCTGATAACTCAACAAAAGCTCTGCATACATATTATTTTACCTAGGCATAGTTAAAGGCAGTGGACACTACATGTATTGGTAATTACTCAAACTAATTATTAGCATAAAACCTTACTTGGTAACGAGTAATGGGGAGCCGTTGATAGTATAAACATTGTAAGAAACGGCTCCCTCTGAAGTAATGTAGTAATTTTCCATGAATTTTATTTTGAGACCTCAGAATTAGATTTTGAGGTCTAGAAATCAAGCATCTGAAAGCACACAACTTCAAGTGACAAGGGTGTTTTTCTTTCATTATTATCTCGCACCTTCGACGACCAATTGAGCTCAAATTGTCACAGGTTTGTTATTTTATTCATATGTTGAGATAAACCAAGAGAAAAGACTGGTCTTTGACAATTACCAATAGTGTCCAGTGTCGTTAGAGAGCCAAAATACGGTCTCGTTATTTATTATATTCCACCTTACCTTTCGCCTCGATCACATTGTTGTCCCCAACGCGAAGTGCTTCGCAACCTAAAGATAAAATTCACGGGTCAAGGAAAAATGGCCGACAAGGATTTAATATAAATTAAAGCCCAATTTCTTTTGGTGCACTCTAGTGCCCAGTGCCAAACTGGCTTTCCCTCCCCCCCCCAAAAAAAAAAAAAATAAACCAGGAGACTGGAGAGATTAAGGTTAGTGGTTTACCACACAATACCATATTTTCACAACACACACTTTTATAGCCCAAAGTACCCAATCCAAGGTAAAGTGTCCAAACAAAGTGATTTGCATTGTGACACCACACTTTGATCAGCAATTAACACATCTACAAGTATCTTAACTCTTACTAAAATTAATCAAGGCACAAGGATTGATGAGGTAATAATAATATTGAAGTCTTATATAGCGCAGGTATCTACCAACAAGGTACTCAAGGCACATATACAGAAAGAGAGGTTATTGAAATTCATGAATTCTGAGACCCAATGTTGAAATCAGAGTCCAAACTACAATAAATAAAGTGTTGGATTTTGGTGGACGAATACATGTTTCCTCCCCTGTCAACTTTAACTTTGTGTTCTTTGGGTAAAGGATACGGCAGCCAACCTCAAACACATTGTTAGCTCCAATCACCATCTTCTGACCTCCTTCTTTGGTTGGAGATGCATCGGACTGTCTGTAATGAGAAATACAACAATGGATTGATCGCTGTGAAAGGCACTAGACACCTTTGGTATTTACCAATAAACTAGTATTCTCACTCTGTGAATCCCAACATGTGCATAAAATAATAATACCAGTGACAATTTTGACTTCAATTGGTCATCTAAGTTGCAAGAAACAAAGAAAAGAAAAGTTGCCCTTGTTGCACAAATTTGTGTGTTTTCAGTTACCTAAAAAGGCTTCAGGTCTGAAGTCTTTTATCAGATTCAAATAGTTGAGTGAGAAATTACCTCTTTCTCAAAAACTACATTACTTCAGAGGGAGGTCGTTTCTCACAATGTTTTACACTATCAACAGCTCTTTGATGCTTGTTACAAAGTAAGTTTTTATGCTAAAATCTTTGAACTACACTTTTCTTGAATGTCTCACAGATTAACCTGATTGGTAGAATTTCTATCACCATCAGAAATAGACCAATCCATGGTCCTGATACATACCTGTTGATGATGACCACCTGTTCTTCAATCAAATTGCTCTCTCCAATCACAATGGGACCACCCTCTGCAATAATCCTGGCTTTTGGATGCACAACAGTCCGGGCACCTGACATAGTACACAAAATGAAACCCAAAATAATAATATTACTTGGTTGCTTACATGTATATAACGCTTTATCACACCACCCCTAAAAGGTGCGTATAAAAGCCAACAGTATTTTTTCCTGCAAGTTAAGCTATGATTTCAAGTATGAGACCTATGGTGCTGTGGCGCAAAACGCAGCCAATCAAACCAGGAACACCGGGACGAATCCCTTCTCTTTTGGATAAGTGCACTGGGTTGTTTTTTGTGCGTTACAAAACACACGGGACCATCATCCCATCCGAAGGATGAAGCAATGGTTAATGTGTCTTGCTTAAGGACACAAGACAAGGGTCATGACTGGGACTCCACCCCACACAATGCCAAACAGAAACAATAGAGGTTGAATTCGGTGCTCTTAATTAACCACTTGGCTAAACCACAATCAAATAAAGGTGTTGTAGTGGAGCTTTAATTTGCGATAAAAATTCACACAAACGCAGACAATAATGTTAACTGGCCACAAAAGTTTGTACTGATCTGGAATCAAATTGAGCACTTTGCACTAGCTAGTGCTAGCGCCTAAAAACAAATAGAGCTATGTATCTTGATCTAAGAAAACCTGTAAAATTTCAGGTAATTTGAGCAAAAGTGATGCCGTTCCAAAACAATTTGAACTGCATGGTTTCCACCAAGAAGAACCTAAAAAGGAAAAAGGTTTTTACCTCAAAATCATATTACTGCTATTCCTAAAGATAACTTGATACTCAAGCTCAACCCTTTCGTTCATACTTACCTATAGTTACATCTCCACGAATCTCTGCCTCAACGCAGACTACTGCTCCCGCACCAATCTTCACGCTGCAAATTAATGTGCAAAGTCAGAATTCAACAATGGGCAATGTTTATTTTTGAGCCATGCTTTTTTTGTTAAAGTGGAAAACTTTCCGTATCCTGGTCCTGCCACCAATATTTTGCACATTTTTACAAAATGAAATAATAATATCTCAATCTCATTCTGTCATTTTGACTCATTTGATTTTAAATGATTGAGTAAATTATTTTATATAATATATACACTTCTTTTTAGGCCTACTTCATAACAAATTAAAAAGTGGTTGCAGCATATGGAAACCTTGGAAACCTTTCCCTGTATATTTGATAATATGGAGGTAGAAATTTCTACTCCAGTCCAGGACCTCCATGATTTGATATGATTTGATGCAGTTGTGAGTTGGAAAAAATGCTTTAAAAAACAACAAAAATAAATAAAGTCGGCTAACTAAAATCTAAATAAACATGTCGTAAAAACCAAATGACAGATTTTCAGTGAAATTTGCCAAATCACCATGGTGCCCGTAGCGTCAGTTTCAATCAAAGGACAATCCACTAATTTGTATGACTTCATTTAAAGGCAAAATAACTACTTATTTTAAATAAAAATCCACCTTGGTCGATGAATCGTCGCCGCCATCTTCTTTTTCAGCTGTCGTGTAGTGTTGTGTTTCTTTCCCAGGTTCAACTTAATATCCGTGTTGAACAAAACACACATGGGATTGATCAAAGTATAATTTCTGAAGGCGAGGTTGTAACTGGAGAAGTTATCACAAGGTGGCGCTGTTTAACTTCCCCAGTGCTGAGCTGAAGTCAGGCCGTGTCCGAATTGGCGAATTCGGCTACAGCTATGGCTAGGGCGCGCGCGTCTGCTATTCTTCAACACTGACAGACGCGCTGATCTAGCCGTAGCTGTAGCCAAAGTCGCCAATTCGGACACGGCCTTAGACTTGTGTCCAAGTCGTTAGTTGTCTGTCGCGGTGATAGCGAGCGCGGCCACAACTCGACTATTTCACCGCAGCAGACCATTAACGACTTATCAATAAGTCTATATGGCCGGGGCACTGGATTTAGTTTGTCTGAGACTAGTGTAGGGGGCGTTCCAACTCCAAATTCTACCTCCATGATCATAGTTGCGATTAATAATAATACTCCTAGAACTATGAGGCTCGTTCGGCTATCTAGGAGTAAGTTGCGATAACGTAACCCTCCTCCCGACCCTGCTCCCGACGTCGGGAGCCTCCTGACCCTCCTCCCGACATCGGAAGGGGAGTTACGTTATCGCAGCTACCATGATCACATCTTATGCAACATGAAGAAGGAATTTGCTTTTCGGTGAAACAGTTTACCAACCAAATTATATTGAGTCTTCATTGCTGATACTGAGTGACTGGTGCCCCACCAATTTTTTTTACAAAGCAAAGAAATTTATCAAGCAATATTTCTAGCTTCCTAGCTGAAATTGGGCCCTAAATGAAGAAAATTGCTTAGCGGAATCCTCTCGCATCTATATTATAAAAGCGCTTAAATCGCATGGGCGCCGCCATTGTTGTTTGGCAAGTGGTGCCCGAACCCTGCTAAAATGATAATCAAGCCCATAAAACGGGAAAAACCCACAAACGGGACCCACGCGAAACTAGAAAATATGAGTTATTGGCAAACATTGGCAAGAAAAGAACAATGCCAATGCAGGGGATCGCGGGGACGGGAGATAGAGAGGCACGGTGGCGTGGGTTAGATATGGGACGGGATAGGGAAGGGGCACACGGTGGGACAGGGAGTTGGGGAAAAAACGAACGAGGCTGGTGAGGGGGGAAAAAGCAAAGGGGTTTGAAAACTATACAGGACAGAAAATAATCAACTGAACGGGAACAAAATAAAAGAAACGGGATATAAACGCTGGGAAAGAACCACTATCGTGATCCGCTGGAAACTGGAAAATATGGATGGGATCGACAATGCCGAAACGGAAAAAAAGATGGACAAGTGTACGATTGCACTATGATTCGTCTTAACTTAGAATGGGTTGTTTGCCACAGTGATTTGTATTGTGACCCTGCCCAGCCACTTTAGCCCTCCCCTGTACACAACGCTACACTTGCAGCATTTTTACGTCGAGCTTTCTAGCGGGGTTGCCGCGCGAAATCCCGGGTTATTACATCTATTAAAGGGTGGAATCGGTCTTCAGTCATGTCAGTTGAGATTAAGTTTACCTTTTACAAGAACACCTCAAGGGGTAGCAGATTACCAAATCCTGAACTCCAGAAAAAAAAATCCACGGGGAAATCCAAAACCAAATCACAGTTTCAACATTTAGTAGCTGAAAAGCTACAATGTAAGAATAAGAATACATTTACCAGTAAATGTCCCGGACATTTCAAAGTAATTATACAAGGATAAAAAACACCACTCTGTTTAATCTGTCTGAATACAAGAAAAACATTTTTGTGTGCCCTCAGAAAATGAAGTCATTATTCAAACAAACTGTTTCTGGAAAAAGTTAATTTTGCTTGTTGCAACCATATGTTTACATGCATTGAGCACGGACTTCTTAGGAACAAATTATTTTCACAGGTCTGTTAATGCAACCAATGATTCAAGCATGAACAATGTCTACATCAATTTTGTAAGCTCTTCAAATCCTGTATAATAATACCTTTAGAGTACACACAAATAATCACCAGACAAGTATTTGTTTAATATATACACAGCCTCGATTTAAAATGGTGAATATAAGCATGTTTTTAAAAATAGAAAATAGAGATTTGTTTTTCTTTTATAATAAGAATGTTTAAGGAGGAATGCAAAATTAACCAGGCGGTAACTCAGAGTTAGTTTCAAGGTTTTTTTAAAGGTTTTCTGAGGTTCAACCAGGCATATATTTGGTCCTTGGAAAAAAGTATGAATATTTTATCAAGTACCAGGACCAACCTAAACACATGGTGTAGGCTCTAACAGACATTTCAGGCTATTTATTCACAATTTTAGCGCAAACCCCCCCCCCCCCGGTAAAACAAACTTAGGAAAATCATGCCTGGGTTCAACCTCGAGTTACATCAAAGTACCACTTGTTCAATACTGCATTTCTCCCAAAACTGGACGGATAAAATCTTTGGTGATATTCACATATGATTTCTTACATATAATAAGACCCTCGTAAGACTACTTTCATGTGGGCATTGCACACATATCAAAACACATGCTTAATATTAAACATCAAACACATTATCAATAGAGTAAACCTGTCGACAAATATATACAAATGTAAAAAATATGTACAACCTATGAATACCATTTCAACTTGAGCAGTCTAACCTCTCTACTTTACTCCGGGCCTGAATTTAGATGGAAAATCCTAAAGGGCTTGTTCTAAAAAATGGTCACTCAACCCAGTTTCTTTCTACAAGCTCAGAATCAAAACAAGAAGAATTTTTTTGTAAATTAATTTTATTCGAACAAGTACTAAAGACAAGTAAGAAAATATTTAGGCCAATCTCATTTGTCTTTACAGGTAAAACGGGCCGCTCACACTTCACTTTTGTACAGTGTTATCCAGTTTTCCATGGCACTGGTTTAAAAAAAAAAAAAAAAAGTGGGCTGATCAGCTAAAAGTTGCATACCTGATACTCTCAGTAAATGTCACCGAAAATCTGGTTCAAAAAATTGCTTTGATTCAAACGCGATCTTAGAGTCTATGAAGAATCTAACTTAAGATAAAAATGAGGGAAGGGTAACTGATTTTTTTTTTTCTAGCTGGTCTGTTCAGCCAGTGATTGCATCTCCGTCTCCTGTGCCTGGACCCGACGACGTCTGCTCCGCCTCTTTGCAAGCTTCGCCTGAAGGTCCTGGTCAACTCTTGCCTTGGCCATGTCTTGTTGTCTGTTCAACTCCTTGACCTGTCAGGTTGGGGCAAAACAATTTTCGTCAATTGTTAACAAAAGCAGGCTGTGTGGATTGAGTCATTGCATGGTGAGGTATTAATGGATATTTGTTTTATTTACTTATTTGTTTATTTTATTTTGTACACACCCGATAGCAAAATTAGCAAAGACATGTAAAGTTGTAGATCTGGGAGGAAAATCCTAAATGGGGAAGACCCATGCAATCAGGTAGAGAGTGAAAACCCAATCTTTGGAAGAAACCCATCGTCAAAAGTTCGTATTTGCATCCACTATGAGGTCTAGCTGTGAAAGGCCTGCCTTTAGGCCTATATAGTTGCGGTCACGTGTCGTCAAAGCTGAAAGGCACAATCCTCTTCAGTGAATAGACATTGATCGCTCGCCAAACAGCCGCGCTACCACCAACTGGATTAAGCATGTACACGCGCATTGTGGTCTACCATGTAGCAGTGCAAAAAAGACGAAACAAAAGCACTCTGAACAGTGTTGTACCTAGACCAGTGGTGGGCTCTAAATCCAATTTCAGTCCAACAAGGGCGAGCGGATGAACAACATTATTCATGTTTAGATTTGGTGCCATCATTGCTGAAATGCAATCTGGGGGAAATCTGTGCTGGGCAGCACAGTGTATTTCACTGAGAGTGCTGGGAGAAATTATTAGTTCTGGCCAGGCCCGCCCCACACTGCCCACCGTGGCTATACAAACACCGACGCTGAATGGTACCAAAATGCTCGCGGTTTATATTGTGTTGGTAAAATGTACTTACATTTTCTTCATGCTGCTTCTTGAGCTGATCAATGTTGCCAAAAAGATCATCCATGGATGGGGTAGGAGCAAGCTCAGTCAGAGGAATGGGTGTGATGGCTTGACTGTCATTTCCTTCTGGAGCAAGCTGTGTACAGAGAGAGAGACAACCATAAATTATTAAGAAGTCATCAGCAAATAAATGGTTTCTTGTTATAATAAAAAATTTAAGGGGGTGGATATGGGCAGAAGGGGTAAAACTGGAGTATGTTCATAGAAAAAAAAGAGGAATTACAGGACACTTTCTCAGTACATACATCACAGCTTATCGAGAAAATGCTGCAATGATCAGGTGAGGTTTTGCAGTAGCACCATGTGTAAATCTCTTTGAGTAGTGGTGGTTTGAAGAAGCATCGGTGGTTTGAAAACTGGACTCTTCCTCCTGAAGACGATCAGAGTGTGCTGATCGAAATGTTGAGTGGTCAACCAATACACAGGAAATAATATATGAATGCGTAAGTTGCTGCCCTGATTCATTCAGTCGATGCGGAGCATCATATGATGGCCCTCCAAACACGTTGGTCCTCCATTGCTGTACGCAGCTCTTCCCGTCGCAGGCCAGAGTCCCAGCACAAGGTGTCCACATAGGAGGTTTTTGGTATGCCACAGGAACAGTGACCCTATGAGTAGGGGTCCATAGCAGCAGTCTGCTCACTGCCAGCTCAGCATGTCTGAGGCAGTGACCTGCTCATCTCAGCCGCTTTGTTCTAATTTTGGTGCTAACTCTTGGTAGTCCACTATAGAGTTCCAGGTAAGAGGAGGTTAAGGGACTTGTTTTGGAGGCCAGCAACTTTAAGCTTTGCCCGTCAACTCTCTGAGGTTTCATTGTCACTCTTATAAAGAAAGAGCCAACAAAATTAGAACAGTGACTTACCGTAGCCAATTCTCCAGCCTGTGACACGGCGTCTGCCTCAACTAGCATCAACAGCTCTGCATCATCTTTGTCTACATCCTCAACCTCAGCTGGCACATCTAAAATAAAATAAAAAACAAATAAATAAAAACGCACAGAAACTTAAAAGACTAACCAAGAAAAAATATGGATGATCGCCAAACAAGGTTTACTTGTTCTGAGGAGTGCCTCAAAAGGCGAAACGGTAGGAACGTTCGAATTGCACCGGATAAGAATACCAGCACATGCACATGGACCATTCTGATGGGCCACTAGATTGTTCATTTGGGCGTTCAAAACATTAATGCTAGCTAATGTGAAAGAATTCACTGTTACTACACACGTATCTGCCCACCTCTGCCATGTTTGCACATTATATGCACACTGTGCAATAACATAAGTGGAGTATGACCCGTACAAAGGGCACAACAATGATTTATGGTGGGTTACTGGGTAATGACGTCAGGCAGCTTGGATTATTAATCAAATCTTGTTACATATTCAGTTAACTTTGACTGAGCTTTCTTCCTATCATAATGCGTTTTAAAAATGAATTTGTTCATTATTTTGACATGATTAATAAAGCCCATCGAGAACTTTGTTGAGACATCATATGAATTTTCTTTTTAAATCACCTTCTCTTTACATGCATAACTCCCAAAACAGCAGACAGTGGGCAGACGGCAGCTGTGTGTGGCATGGTGCAAAGGGGTTCAAAAGAAGAAAAATGGAGGTTTTAACTCAATTTACCTGAAGAAATCTCAATCTTATCGGCCGCCTCATCTCCCAGCTTCTCACGAATCTTCTCTTTAATAAGTTTAAGTCTCTCATGCTTTAGTTCCTGCTTCTTGCTGGCGCACTCCTTCACCGCGGACTCAAGATCTTTTAAGATTGTCTTGTTGATGACCTGATCATCCAAAAGAACAACAATATTTCAACATAATGTTTTGATCATTTCTCATTTGATTTGCTTGACAGCAGGATGCACAAATGGTTTTTGAGAAGGGTGTTTTAATCCTCTGGTTTTCAAGAAACACAGCATGTAAACACCAGGCCTGAAATTTCATCTTTGAGAGGGCAAGGCAATTTTCATTTTGAAAAGGGCACTACCATTGGGAAATTTATTGGAAAATTTTAAAGGTACTGTATATTAAAGGCATTTGGCACTATTGGTAATTACTCAAAATAGTTGTTAGCACAAAAACTTACTTGGTATCAAGCAATTGCGGAGCTGTTGGTAGTATAAAACATTTTGAGAAACAGCTCCCTCTGAAGTAACGTAGTTTTCAAGAATTTTTTTTCCACAAATTGGATTTTGAGACCTCAGAATTAGATTTTGAGGTCCCAAAATCAAGCATCTGAAAGCACACGACTTTGTGTGACAAGGGTGTTTTTCTTCCATTATTATCTCGCAACTTCGACGACCAATCGAGTTCAAAAATTTAACAGGTTTGTTTGTGCATATGTTGGGATACACCAACAGAGAAGACTAGTCTTTGACAATTACCAAAAGTGTCCAGTGTCTTTAATCAAACTGGCTTACATGATCACACCACTGGATGAGAGCTCCTGTCCGCTTGTACACGGTGACGTAACACTCCATGGCGTGCTTGTGTCTCTCCGGCGTCAGCAGATCCGTGAAGACGTGATTGATAGCCATGGTAAGTACCTGCAACTCCTCCTTGGTGCAGTATGGGAACCGGATCGTGTTGAGGTAATTCGCCGCGCTGGTGATGTTCTGTGATCCGGCAACGAGATTGTTCCGTGCCTCTGCTGCAAATTTGTACCTGAGGTCGGTGTTCCTAGATTGGTAACAGAAGAAAATAGATGTTATTTTATGGTATGAGGAAATTAGAATTCTATTTTGAATTGCCAATCATGCTGAAGGCTGACAATAGACCCTTCCCATGGCAAAACGAGGGAACGCTGCACTGTTTTATATGCGGCCTGATGCAGACACAATTGTTTGTCTTCTGAGTGCACATCTCTATGGCATTTGGCATACCTCAAGGGAAGGGTCTATTATTAGAGAAGAATAAAGATTCAGAAAATTTGAAAAAATTGAAAACAAATTGAAAAATCATAATGCAGACTAGCCAGTAAAACTTGAAACCTGTTCAGGCCATACAACTATTGTTTGAACAAGAAGCTTATTAAATTATAACTGTTGTGACTGAGCTTTCATTTTACCAATTTTTATAGGGACTCTCCTTATGGTCCTGTGGTTAGACTGCAGGATTTGCAATCTCATGGTTGCGGGTTTGAATCATACCTAGCTAACCATTGATTTCACAAAGACTAGAATAAGTATATTTAAAAAGAAAATTGTGTACTTAAGAGAGATTAGCTGTTGTCAGATTCGCGTTTGTATCTCCCTGTGGGGAATTTGCGGAGTTCCCTTGATGGGAAGATCATCAAAACAAACATACAAACCAAACAAACTAAAAAGATATTCTACTCACTGAGGAGGTATCTGCAGCACGTCTCCCCATCGCCTGATGGCAAATCCAAGTTGGCCACCAGCATGTTGAAGAAGGACTTTTGCGTTCTGCCATTTGTACTTAGCGACACCAACCCTCTGCTTGCGCTCCAGTAGGATGTCCAAGTCTGACTCCAAGTTGAACTCTCTCTCGCTGCCGTATTTACCATCAAAGACGCTTGCTGTACAGAAAAGAATATTAGGGTAAATTGGCTGCCAAAATTTTAAAAACGCTGTACCTTAATACGGATTTGCAAGTCGTGGCAAGTCTCAAAGTAATTTTTAGTCGATTTATCGAATGAATCAAACAACTAAAGTAACTGAAATTGCAACCTGATTTCCTGTCCTTGGTGCAATGGTACAAAACTGCTAAATAATTTATACTTCATAGCTTTCAATATTCTGACCTAGCCCCATTTGTATATAATTTAAATTGCATTACATGAATGTGATCATAAGAAAGGCGATCGAGGAGCTGGGCTGAACTCACAGCAAGACAAGTCTTAAATTTTTCAATTCAATATCTATTTTTGCTTAAAAAATACTAAATTTTGAGGGCGAGTCTGATAAATATCTTTCAATTTAACATTAGGACATTTAAAACTAAATCAAATTGTCACTCTTATCTCTACAATACACACTATAAATTATAATGACCACTTCATGAATATAAAAGCCCCATTAAAACCGACTTCCTCTGCACAGTACAAGGGGGGAGTGTTTATCTGCGTTGCCTAGCAACGTGTAATACCAGCTTAAGATCACCATGGAGCACCATGTTTATACACATTTCAGGGACAGTGTGAACACTGACAGATGTTAAATCTCTGCCTCTCATCAATGGATAAGTACCTGTTTGCATTTCAATCAGCTTAATGGCATTACATGGGCATCAGATCCTGCAAAGGAGTGATGGCACTAGTAAGAGGCTACATTAGCATGACAAACATTGCCGCCAGACTACATGGTAAATGATGAGCATTGCTTATTTCATATGAAACTGAACCTAACTTATCAGAGGTCCCAATAATATAAAGCCTGTAAGCCAAGCTAAAACAGATTACCGGCCCAAATTTCATTAAGTTTACATTACTGTACGTGTTGCCACTTGTTCTGTACTTAATTTTTTGCTTAGAAAAGAAATTTTTCTGTGTAGTATTTTCTATTAACAGCTTTATGAAACAGTGGGACCTGTACCTGCTGACCTCTGCTATGCAGCAGCCATCTATGCCAATTTCTCTCTGTAGCCAAACTAGCAAAGTAGGAGGAAGGAGCTTCAAGTGTGAAAACGTCAGCAAAATTTAACCATGATGTTCCCAAGAAACTAGTCCAGTGTCAAAGGAGGTTAAATGCTTGAAAAACGCTTGACGTAAGCGCCTACTTCCTTGCTTCCAGAAGCACCAGTTCTTTGTTCATGGTGGAGGCCATAAGCTTGGTCCCAGATGTCTTACCACCAGACTACAGAGACTGCCCAATACCTCATTAAATACTTTTAAACTGACACCAAGGGGAACAAACAATATAAACCTTGAAACATTACTTTAAAAACAAATGTCTCACCCAAAATGCCGTCCTGCTTGTCGTACAACGCCTTGAGATGTTCCGACTGTGTCTTGAGAGGTTCAACTTCTCTCTTGTAAGCTTCTAGCTGTTTAGCCGTTTCCTCTAACTCCTTCTTGTGAACCTCCTGCTTGGACAGGGCCTGCATGTATTCTTCGTTCTCTTTGCTCATTTGCGCATTGAATTGACCCTGGGTCATCATCTGTCTCGTTGACTGATGGTTCTGTAAATCGATGACGTCCTGGTATTCTTTCCTCCTGTTAAAGAAACATTACAGTATTGGTAAGAAAAAAAATTGTTGAAGATCACAGATTTACATAAACCTTACATGGTCTAATGATGATAGTAGGAAACATCCCTTGAAATATTTTTGTATGAAATGTACATGAGGAGAGCACTAGAAAGGCAGGATTTCTTCATATCTGACAAAATAAACAGCTATCCCTTTTTTTGGGTGGGGGGGGGGGGCAGGCAGTCAACAAGGTCTGAACTCCAGATATAAAAGTCTGAAAACCTCCTCACCCTAAAATAAATCTAAACTTACGTTTGTTGATCAAGAGTCTGTTGCTCGTGAGCCATTTTCTTTACTCGGACGGTGAGTTTACCGAGTTGGTCACTCTTCAGCTGGTACTGCTTGGTAACATTTCGAGACTCCAAGGCCGATATCTCCTTGTCTAATTCCACAATGGTCTGGACGAGGGCTTCATTTATTTCCACAACTGCAGGCTATTTTTAAAACAAAACAAAAACCATACACATGGTTAGACACTTTTCAAATTTTTGTACCATTAACAAAACAAATTCTTGAGACATGCAGGCCATTCACTCATCATTTAAATATAAAAAAGGTTGAATGAATAGAATGATGAAAATATACATCATTGAAAAAAATCTTCTCAGAAAAATGGCAGAAAAACACCCAATTGATATAGGAAACTCCACAAAATTAAAGACACTGGACACTATTAATAATTGGTAATTGTCAAAGGCCAGTATTCTCACTTGGTGTAACAAACCTGTGAAAATTTGAGCTCGATTGGTCGTCGGAGTTGCAAGATAACTATGAAAGAAAAAAACACCCTTATCACACAAAGTTGTGTGCTTTCAGATGCTTGATTTCGAGACCTCAAATTCTAAACTTGAGGTCTTGAAATCAAATTCGTGGAAAATTACTTCTTTCTTGAAAACTACGTCACTTCAGAGGGAGCCGTTTCTCACAATGTTTTATACTATCAACCTCTCCCCATCACTCGTTACCAAGTGAGGTTTTATGCTGATAATTATTTTGAGTAATTACCAATAGTGTCCACTGCCTTTAAAGCATAATTTCACACTGCGTTTCTCAATCACTTTAAAGTTAATTCTGTAACCTGAGTGGAACAGAGAAAATAGGCAAAGGGCAGGGGTTTTCCCCATTACTGGGGTTGAATCCGGTGCTCTTAACCAGTAGGCCATGACAGGCCAATTAAATAGGCTCCAATTAAAACAAAATCCTACCTGAATATCATCATCTTGTGGAATAGGTTGAAGAGGCGGAGCTTGGCTCTGAAGAGGGCCTTGCTGCTGCACCTGCTGGGGAGGGGGGGCTTGCTGTGGGGGCGGGGCTTGCTGTTGGGGAGGTGGTGGGGCCTTCTGGAAGTTTTGCTGAGCTGGTTGGATGATGTGAGTCGGTTGTTGATGAGGGACCTGTGAGTGTACTATAACTTGAGGCTGCTGATGAGTGGTGTGCACAACATGACGGACTGCTGGCTCGCTGGCAGCACAACCCATTGTGATAATTTCTTTTTATCTGCAAAAAAAATATAAGTAGGGTTGTGCACTTTAGAATTAAAATTATTTTTTTTGATAACTTTCTGTATCCTGCCACCACTTTTTATTTTTACACAAAGGGATATTTCATTGAGGTATGTTAGATACTACATTATTTCATATCGAATGAAAAAGTGGTGCCGTGCCACGGAAATGTTTCCATTTTCCTTAATGGTTTAACAGAACTTGCATTTTTACTTTTGATAACATGTATACTGATTCCAGTCCAAATTATTGTTCCTGAGCCAACATGCATAAGAAGCAAATGTCAACACACTTCTTGATAAAAATAGAACACTGACCACAGTGCTCACATTTCCACAAAGCCGCCCCAACCCCCCCGTCCGACCCCCCCCCCCAAAAAAAAACCCAAAAATGTATGCTGATTTAGGGGCCACTTATTCGCTTTTTTCCAAAGCCGGTCTTTATACCGACCGTTAACACACCCACACGTGACCGTGTTTTGACCAATCAGAGACTTGAAACCGTCCAACCAAGGTACTACTAATAAATAATAGGCCGTCATATGTCTATTCTAATAAAGTAAACAGTACCAATAAAATATTTTAAAAAATATTAAGGTTGGTCGAAGGACCGAGTTGACCTGGGACCGAGTTGACTTGGGACCGAGTTGACTGGGACCGGGTTGACTGGGACCGAGTTGACTGGGGACCGAGTTGACCGGTACCCATTTTTTGTATCGTAGGAGGTCCTGTTTTCGAGGTGTCCCTAAAATCGTGGCAAATCTTTTACCTCTCTGTGCGCGATGTAAACAGTCCCTAGATAAAAATTGTGTGGTTTTATTTGCCAAGCAAAGAGTCTCCTCTCCCTTGACCAAAACTTAGAAACACGTAAGGCTCCACTGGATATTTGCACTTGTAAACGCAAAAAGTTTGGTATTTTAGGCATTTATACAAGGTACAAAAATATGTCATAATGTTGAGGCCATATAAAAATATTTGCCCACCGAAAAAGTTTCATCAAACACTATTTCAATTCACAAATCATGATGATCGAACCATGTGACTGAATATTTTGCTGAGCATTCTGGAAAAAAAATACAGAGGCTTAAATTAAAGAAGCCATGTGCCTTATATCATTTTCTAATATTTTTTGAGATTTAATTTGTTAACCCTCCGATCAATATTATTATTAATATTAAAATTTAAACGATCAGCTTGTTGATTCAATTATCACTGTTTATTTATACGCTTTGTTATAAATTTTAAGAGAAAAAAAAGGGGGAAAAAATAAATAAAAATCAGATTTGAAAGCCAATGATTATTCACACTTTTTTTAAAATTATTTATTTTTGTTATTTTTTGCAAATTACCATGGTAATTTTAAAATTTCTTTTAAAAATATTTTGAATAAAACGAAGACAACTGCTGGCTATAGAGTAATACACAGAGTCTCAAAGAACACTTGTAGTCACTGTAGATGTTTCTTCCATGTATGGCTTCACCGGGAAACTATGCTTTCTTGTTTGCCGTGAAAACAGGAAAAATTCAAAACAATGGTGAATGGGGCCAGTTGAAGTCATCGAAGATCGGTGTGTAGTGTGAACATTTCAATGTCCATCAAGTTTTAATATATGTTTGCATACTTCATATTAACAAAAGAAGGTAATTAGGGCATCGGTTGATATAAGGCATCATTATTTTTTCCCCAAAGGCATAATAGCGTGAAAACTGGTAAGGGGAGGATACACGCACACACACAGGGGGACACGACTACACAAAACACAACATTGTTGTTCCTCACCAAAAATTCACTAAATCACACAGTAGTCTCGATGCTAATATTATTCCAAAAGAAGTCACCAGCTTCCACAAACTGCAGTCTTTGCACAAACTGCTAAATTTAGCAATATCCGTGTCCGTGTGCTCAGATAAACAAAGATTCCACAGGTGGCACAGTTACACTTTTCACCTTTCGACGACGTCAATTTCTTTCCACCATTCTTTATGCAATCAATCTCTCATAACCGGTACTGGACCAAAGCTCCATTACTCCAGCAGGTAAAAGTGTTGTGTGTGAGGCGGCGCTCAGACTCTAAACAAGGAGATTTGCATAACAAAGTGCCTGTGTGGTCTGTCGCTATAGCAATGCTCATCAACACATTACGCACATGCGGAGTGATTGTTAAAAGTGTGCCAGTGTCATAACAAACGAATACAAACACCGTCCGGTGTTACTATTTATCTTGATAAATAAATAACAATCATTCGGAAATTTCGTTCCATAGGCAAACTGAAAAAAAAAAAAAATAAATAGAGGAACTAGTGTATTGCTATGATTATATATAAAGAACTGAATGTTTTGTAAGATTCAGGAATGTATTGTGGACTCTATGGTATTGCTTACCGCACCCATGCTACCCCCCCCCTACCATCTCACACTGGGCCAAACTTCATTTATATATATAGATTGTAGCATCAAAACTCGGTTTTGCCAATTTCTTTGCTATTATTAGCAAGAAATGAACAGGGTACCAGTCACAGCCAGGTGGTAAATTTACGGTATTTTGGCTAGTAACTTATTTTTACTAAGCAAGGGTTAAGAGTTTTCTGTCTAAAGTAATCGGCAAATGTTTCTGACAAAGATCCTGCTGCTGTTGCTGAGATACTTAGTGCTGAACTAGATTCGTGTAGAAAGTGGCTCATTGACAACAAATTGTCTTTACATTTAGGCAAAACCGTGTCTATCCTTTTTGGTTCAAAAAACAAAATTAAGAAGGCCGATAACTTTAAAGTCTTGTGTGAAGGTAAACAGATTGAATCAGCTACGTCTGTAAAATACCTGGGGGTCTCATTTGATCAGCAGCTATCAGGGGAATTAATTGCCAACTCCATTATCAAGAAAACTGGTGATAGGTTAAAATTCCTTTACAGACAGGCTTATTTTCTTAACACTAAATCTCGTAAAACACTTTGTTCAGCATTAATCCAGTGTTACTTTGACTACTCATGCTCTTCTTGGTTTTCTGCACTCCCAGTCCATCTCAAAAACAAACTTCAAATTATTATGCAAAATAAAATGGTTAGATTTATTCTAGCCAAAGACTCCAGGGCCCACATAGGTCAAAAAGAACTTGACATAGCGGGCTTCCTAAACGTTAAAGACAGAGTCTCTCAACTAAAATTAAATCATGTGTATAGAATAACTTGTAATGCCACTCCTGATTATCTTCGTGACAACTTTATTAAGGTCTCTGATTTTCACCAGCACAACACTAGGACCAGTGATCTGAATTTTATAGTCCCAATCTCATTCAGCTCAATTAACAATACTTTTTTTGCTACCGCCATAAGAGAATGGAACAATTTACCTGCTAATATTAAAATGTCTACTAGTCTGCAACAATTTAAAAAACTAGTCAAATGCCACCTTGCCACAAAAGCCACCTCTAAGGAAGCATAGCTTGGGTTCCTTTTTGGTTTCAATTTGTTATATTATTTATCGATTTAATTTAATTTAACTTAATTTTTAATTTAAAATATTTGTTTTTCCTATTCTATTTATTTTTCTTGTGTTCTCTTGCTTTGTTTTTCCTTGAATCATCTTTTTGCCCTTGACTAGGTTCGTCTGTTTTTTGTAAGGACCCCAATGGAAATAAGTCTAAGTTATTGGCTTTTTGGGGCTATCCTTGGATAATTTTCTGCAGTATTTCTATCTTGTTTTTTTGTCTTTTCTCCTGTTGTTAAGTACATGTTTGTATTTTGAGTATGTTCTTGCTGTATTTTTATCCGAATAAATTCAATCAATCAATCAATCAATCAAATCTGAAGACTAAACCAAACCGCGGTTTCGAAAACGGCGGCCTCGTTCAAAAAAGCTTCACGCTCTTCGAAAAGGGCGCCCTCAACAGTCCATTTATAAACAGATTATCTATCAAGATGGCGGGTGGAAGTGGCGAACCTCAAGGCGTGGATTTGATGCAGTTGGCTCTTCCTCAGCTGAACATGCTGAAGGAAGAAATCGAGCAGGTAGTCAAATAAACACCAATGCTATTTGTATACTACTTTATTTGCTAATCTGGTTGGCTAAGGGGCTCAATTTTGCTCGTATAAAGTAGGTTGTCCAGTTTCCGGACAACATATGTCATTTTGTTATTATTGACATTGCCGGCATTTCAATTCAATTCACTTTATTTCCAAATCCATGAAAAATAAACAAAACAATTAGCAGTGAATAAAGAACTATGTTTTACAAGCAAATGGAATAATGATAATACATGAAGTAATACTAGGGATGGCAACCAGAATTTCAATGTTTGTTCTATAGCTTTGAAATGTGGCTAGTATGAAAGAATTCAGTAAATGGAGTTATTTGGTGGTTGTTTGAAGAAAATCGGTCAAGGGGTTCCAGAGTTGTGGTTATTTAGTGTCAAGTTCAGAGTCGTGGTCGTTGCCTAGCAACTAAAGTAAACAACAAACAAACAAATAACAATTTTAATAAAATCCTAATTAACAAATTAGACTTTTTAGTTACACAAAACTGAAATATTCTGGTTCCAGGCAAAAAGTGTTATGAGAACTGAAGAAAAAAACCAATTTGATTGCGTGGATTTTGAATTAACAGACCTCAAAAATGGACTCAAAGTCCCCAGGGATTACTCAAAGTGCATATCTTGATCTTTCGTATAAACAAATAAACAATGAATAAACAACAGTTCTCAGAAGAGCATATCTCAAAAAGTAATTGACTGGCCACCTTCATTTTTGGACTAGGGGTAGAAAAGTGGGATGCATTTGAGGTTACTTAATGACAACTAAAAATTCCCATGAACTTAATTATTGTTATTTTTGAAAATATGCAAATTAGGCCTAATTACCCGTGTAATCTGACTCCCCGCTGAGATAAACAAACAGCGAATATACCTTGCATTTTCAAAAGTGCATATCTCTAAAAGGAAATCTCTAACCAGCTTCATATTTGGACAAGGGATAGAAAAGGGAGATGCCATTAAGGTTTTTAAACAACAATAACAAAATTCCCTTATCTAAATAATTTTTTTTCTTGTTCAAAATATGCAAATCATGCTAATTATCTGTATTTTGACACCTGCCAGATATAATGAATTAACTCGTGTTTTCAAAAGCGCATAGCTCAAAAAGTAAATATCTGATCACCTTCATTTTTGGACAAGGATTAGAAAAGTAAGATGCCTTTAAGGTTATTAAACAACAAAAACATAATTCTCATTATCTTAATTATTGTTATTTTTCAAAATATGCAAATTGAGCCTAATTGCCCGTAATTTGACACCTGCTGTGTAAAACTAATAAATAATGTCGCATTTTCAAAAGTGCATATCTCAAAAAGTAAACATCTCACCCCCTTCATTTTTGGACAAGGAATAGAAAAGTGAGATGCCTTCAAGGTTATTGCACAGCAAGAACAAAATTCCCATAACCCCAACTATTGTTGTTTTTCAAAATTTGCAAATTATGCCTAATTGTTTGAAATTTGACACCTGCATGTCTAGATAAACTATGAAGCAATGATGCAACCTTTGGGAAAATATGTAGTAAATTTTAAGATCTTAATGAAATAAAAGTGAAATAAATTCAAAGACTGAACTGTGTTTGCTTGTCTCTTTCATTAAACATTATGCAAATTTTAGATTTAATAATTTGTCAAGAAGAGGTAAATAACACAACAAAGTTAATGTTAAATTCAACTTCTCAAAAGGTCAATATTTAAAATAATGTGAAAATTTCAAAAACACAGCTATATCAACATCATACATGAACACAACAGAGTAAATGTTAAAATGAACAACTTCTCAAAATGTAAAAAATGTCAAACAACAAAGATAAATAACAGAGTAAATGTTTAATTGAAAGATAACAATAAAACTTAATAATATTTAGTCAAAAATCAAGTAACAAAGCTAAGTTGCAGAATAAAATGTGTGAAATTGGAGATTAGAAAGTTTGCAATTTAAACTGCTGAATATGGATCACCGAAATCCGAAGAAAAAAAAACAATTTTGACGGACGAAAAACAAGTTCAATTTCTTTTTTACGAAAATAATGTGAATATTCTTTGTCAACAAACAAAAGTTCTCTCTAAAAAGTTCAAATTTCCCGCAAATATTCTGCACTTTGATCAATAAACACTTGCAATTCTCAATACACGTCCGCTCTTCACGAATGAATAATGGAGTGTAAACAAATATAAGACCCACGCGGCGCAGTAACTGCCATTTTGCAGCTTCATTGCGCAAGTCTGGTTTCGGCGCGATGACGTCACCATGTACACTGCGCTGTAGTGGGATTTATGAATGACTCTTTACGAGAGGTCAAAACTAGACATCTAGCTCTGTACACAACCTTGCAACCGAATAGCTACAGATTCTTGAGCGACCCCTCATGGAAAAGGCGCTGTAGCTGAAAACCGCCTCGTTCCTCAACTTAGCTACGGCCACCATTTTGTAGAATAGAACACGGTCTTTCGTTTGGTATGCGTCGCGATGGTGAGCTAAGTCGCGATCGTTAAAATCCCCTTCAACAAACATTTTAACATTGTTTCAATAGTTTAAGATTAATTATGGCAAAGTGGACTTAGCCATAATTAAAAAGCCTAACATCTAAGCTTCATTTTAAGGGGTATTTCGATATTTTTGGACGTATTTACGGCCGTACGACAGCCCAAAGAAAAACTTCATCACGCATGGCAATTCAGGGACAAGAAATGAACTGCGCGCTGACGGGGTGCGAATTAACGAAAAGTACGGATTTTTTCTTCTCTTTTCTCGGAAAGTAAATTTCTAATTATTCTAACATTTTGTCAAGTACTAGAAAACGAATTTCTCAAAAGTTTTACATTATTAACATACTTTTATTCTACACCATTTCGTAAAAAAAAATTTTTGGAACTGAAATATGACACCGTCGCAAATTAAAACTTCGTCAAATTGTTCGCCAGTCACGTGACCGGGCGACGTCCCTAGTAATACTAATACTACATGATTTACAAGCAAAGGCAAAATATAAATTACGGAAAACAAGCAAAAAACTTACAGAGCACAAGGTGATGGAGTTTTTATTGTAGACTAGTAGTAGTATAGTAGTGTAGGGCCTACCTTGTTCCTGGATAGTTGCGATAACGTAAACACTACCCCGACGGCGTAGCCGGAGGGTTACGAAGCATGCTCTAATTGTAAAGGGCGAAATGGTCAAGTTAGTGTTCAAAGAATTTTTGCCATGATTTTCGAAAGTGGTAAAAATAGAGCAAATCTGTTGACTAGCTGTTGAAATTGTATGTGTTTGACCATTTCGCCCTTAGGCCTTAACATTCAAGCATGCTTCGTAACCCTCCGGCTACGCCATCGGGAAGAGGGTTACCTTTATCGCAACTAGTTCCTGGACTGTACACCAACTATGACAGCGGATTAGCTGTTGTTGTAAAAATGATTCA
This sequence comes from Asterias rubens, assembly GCF_902459465.1. Classification (NCBI taxonomy): domain Eukaryota; kingdom Metazoa; phylum Echinodermata; class Asteroidea; order Forcipulatida; family Asteriidae; genus Asterias; species Asterias rubens. The sequence continues at coordinate 6,737,353 of NC_047064.1, read as the reverse complement.
GAATTTAGCATGACACACCTTTGATCAGTTTTCAACAGAGCACTGACCTGCAAAATCGACAATGATAGCAGAGAAAACAAGTTACCTTAACATTTACAATAAACTCACACACCCACTTTCTCTGGGTCATTGAGGAAACAGAATCGTATTACTCATTAACTTTCACAATGTTCCTCGTCCCTTTGTTTATGTAGGAAGTTGAGATGCTTCAAGGATCTCTGCAGCAACTGAAGATAGCACAGACACGTTTTATAGAATCATCGGAGAGTCTTAATAAGTTCAAGAAGCCGGAATCCGAAGGTATATCATACTGTTGTGGCCACAGTGGGGAGTGCTAGATTTGAAAAAATTGTCCACTGACGCATTGTTCTGAGACACAGCTAATGAAAAGAGTATCAAATGTCACAGAGAAAGAACACAGTCAAAAGGCCATCCAACTAATTGCATGGCCCCATAACACAAATATTTTGTGAACCTAGCTCCACTTCAGCGATGATGGCCCCGTAATTAAACATGAATAATTTTGTTGATCCGCTTGCCCTTGATTGACTTCAATTTTCTTTTGTATCGCCCACGGCTAAAATTTGTCTAGCTACCACCCTGTACTGTACATCATACTCCAAAACTCATTCTGACTAAACTAATTTTGTTTACAAGTGCCACTCAAAGATATTTCCTTTACACAATGCTGCATACTCAATTGTGTATATATTTCTGTTGTTTATTATGCTTGCCAATTGTTTTCTCTTTCAGGCAAAGAAATTCTAGTTCCACTAACAGCATCTGTATCCTTTTTGAATTGTCAATACTTAAACTAAATCGCCATCAGCAGGGAGACGCTCAACCATTGGACTTGGATGGAGATGCTATTGGGCTCAATTTCATGGCGCTGCTTTCGGGAACTTTGCGTCACCAATGCCCCTCGATCCACTAAACCTAAATTAGTAGTTCTGGCAAATTTTCTTCCTTCTGCCCAAGTAGTAGTTAATAAGCAGGACGGTTCTTTTCAGAACTGAAATATCTCCTGAATTTGGAAATCTACTCCGCGATAGTACATGTAGAACATAAGGCAAGACAAGTTCTCAAAAGAACATAATCTACCTGGCAAATAGATACACACACATGGTTTTACCACAAATCAAATATATATTTATACCTCACCATGCAGTGCCTCAAATCCGACTTTACAGGATTAGTTCACCCTCCCCTACCCCTATTCATTATATTGCCCTAATTGTTAAAACTATGTAATCATGAAACATGATTCCTTAATTTGCGTAAATAGCTTTATGTTCCTGGGAAGTTACAAGATATCAATAATGTTCTCATTGATGTTGGAACGGGATACTATGTGGAAAAGGTAAGATGGCAAATGATGTCTCTATTTCTAAGAACTGAGTAGGTTTACAGGTACCAAATGTGTGAATTAAATTGTGAGACCAAAAACAATACCATACTACTGGCAGGCACACAAAGTGAATAAGCATATTTGATTTGATTCATTTAATAACTTTTGTTTGCGTTAGGTTTGGTACATCTTAGACGTGGTATTTAAATATTATTTTCTTTTCCCCCCGAAGACTTTACCCCAAGCCCAGGAGTACTTCAAGAGGAAAGTAGATTTTGTGACGCAGCAGATGGAGAAAGTGCAGCCTGTATTAATAGACAAGTCTAAAATGAGACAAGGTGAGGAAATTCAGTTTGGCTGTTTTCAAAAAATAAAAACAAAAATGTGTAATGTATGTTTTGTTTGTGGTTGCACCATGTGTAGGTACTTTGCAGTGTAGATTTTTTAATATTTGTTTTTATAGTAGTCTATATGACCTTTATGGACTTGAGAACTTGTTACTGTCATATTTGGTTTGCTGTTCATCAGTTTGTCAGGTTTGTCAGTTGATGTATATGGTGGATTACATTAAGTGCTTACACTGCGAACAACTGTTTTGTTAGCAATAAGAAATTCTGTAATGTTCCTTTAATCATAAAATAGTGAGGGTTGTACTTTAATTGTTGTTTTCTTGTTTGTTTTCCTGATCATTCTGCAGTTGTAACAGAAGTGATGAATATGAAGATCCAAGCTCAGATGTCTCAAGGTCAAGGTCAAGCCGTCAAGTCATAGCATTCTCCTGCCATACGCTGTTAGTAAATGTAGAGTTTGTAGACTTAGTGTTCACGCCTGCAGTAGTCCATGAAACCAAAATTCACACAGCAGACCAGCAGATACTGAGAGGAGTTCTCAAATGAATTCCATAAGTTTATGTGTCACTTTTTGTGTTAAACAATAGAAAAATAGATGGCGATTATCCAAGGTGTTTTTGAATAAACAGACGGAATGTCGCAAAGTTAAATTTTAAGAAAAGTTTAATTTTCCATTATCTATATGCATTGAAATCTTGCATGCGCACGCGCGGGCCACTGTGCCACACCTCGCCTAAAATGTGCACTTCACTGAATAACGTTAATGTTAAGAGCACTAGCACTTAACTTTCAATAAAAGCAAAGCAGTGTCTATCTGATTATATACAATAAGCCAGAACACGGTCAAATGTTATTTTCTCTGTACAGTGCTTTGAATGGAATTAGAAATAAGGAAATTTGTTATACCCATGATCCAGGTCCTTTAAAAGATACTGTTCTGGTCCCTAAAAAGCTCTTTAAAATTTATATCCCCAGGGACCGATTTCACAAAGCAATTAAGATTGATTCAAATTTGAGATCAATCTCTAGCTAGCTCTTTGTGGAACTGATTCCTGTGACATTTATTTCTTTTAAAAATTGTTGGCGATGACTCTTGGTCTTACCCCTGTGAGTCAGTATACATGTATCAGAGTTGTATGGTTCGTTTTTGAAAGGGCAAGGGCACCAAGGCATTTTCTTTTTGGTATAGGGCACCCTATGATGAAATTGCAAATTTGTACTTGAGCATTTCAAGGGCACCAAGGCAATGACCAGTGGGAAACGGAGGCAATCACCTTCGTCGCCTCTGTGAAATATCAGGCCTGCATGTATCATCCATTTTCATTAAAAAGTTATCCCATTATAGACAAATTATACCAACCTATTCTAGAGTAAATCAAAACTCTTTGTTTAAGCATTGGTCTGTCTTTTTTTTAGTCCATATGTTATGTATGAACTAGAACTTTACAGTGTGTATATTATTTTTTTTTAAGCGTGCATTTCTGTCTTTTATGGTTTGATTAAAAAGAGTATCTGCATAGATATTTCATCCCGAACTGGTGTATAGCTGAAATTTGTTCATGTTGCATTAATATACTTGAGCCCGGTTCATACTTATTGCAAATGCGATACAAATGTTGATATCACAGCTCCATTTTCGCTGCAAATATTTCGCAGGAGTGCCCTACCAAATTATTGTGAATTTGTGACATCAAAATTTGTATCGCAGGATTGCTCATATCTCAACAAAAGAAACCTGTTTTGATATTCAGTTTTAGCATTGTGTACTAAGACTTGACGCAAGATTGTCAATATTACCACATAGAAAGGTTTGCGGAAACCAATATTACCACAGTTTTGTGACATCACACTTTGCTTAGCAGGTACTATTGATTTGAAGTTACGATCAATATTGGCTCTTTGTGAAATGGAGCCCCTGGGTCATTTTGCTTTGTCTGGCCTTGTGATGTATTTAAAAAAGGAAACCAAAAAGTAAAACAAAGTTACATAAAAACCTTCCAACATTTAGGCTACTGATATAAAATAAAACAATATAATTGATTAGTACGGAGCCCCTAAAGGGACATTCCAATTTATTTTATTTTATTTTAATTATCTCGTGCGCACAAGATAATATGTCATGCGCACGAGATATTATCTTGTGCGCACGAGATAATTGAAAACATTTTTTTTGGGGGAATGACCCTTTAGGGGCTCCGTAGATTAGCATTTTTTTGGCAAACAAAATGTTTTTAAACTAAGTTTGCTTTGATTAATTTATACGGAAAATGAATAAATAAATATAAAGAAATTGAACAAACCAATAAATAAGAATTAAAACCAATAAGGGGATGAGTTTGATCTTTTTCTTCATTTTGAACTGCGTTTGTGAATATTAATTTGGGGAAATTAAAGAAAAAATTAACACACTGTTAAAAAAAGTAGTTTTAAACTTTCTGTTACCCAAACAGTTAAATGAAATGATGTCGAACCCCCCCCCCCCCCCCTAAAAACAGGAGATCAATTTTGCCCTTTCTCTACTGATTCTCAGAATCCCTGCTTTATGTTTGATCAAATCCCTTAATGTCCCTTTTGTAAATAATGTTTAACCCATTTGCTTTGACGATAACTACGTTATAATCCTTTTTGAAGGCAAGGCGAAGAGAAGATGACGCAGTTTCCCCGGGGTAAGTTAAATAGCAAACAATGGATGATAATGATTAACAATGGAGGTCGGCTTTCATGGCTGCTTGGTTACCCGGTTGTCAACTATCAACACTTTCTATCACTCACACACACACGCCGTCATTGGCCGTACGTTCTTTATTGATTGGCTATTTATAGTCCAAAATGGCTGCATCCAGTGTGTGAAGAGAAAGGATAAACAGACTTCATAAATTCTGTATTTTCTGGAAGGAGTTTACAATTTGACGGTGCATTTCTGAGGATTTATATAGCTCGGTTTGCTTGGAAGCAACATGCCTGAGGAAAGTGTGAAAGTCGCTGTGCGAGTGCGGCCTTTTATATCCTTTTGAAGCGTAGTTTTTGTGTTTGGGTTGGTACGGGGGCAACAAAAAAGTGGGGCTAGCGTAGCGTGTCCGATCTGTGGTTTCGTGGGGAGCTTTACCGGGGGAGACGACTGGCGATGCTCGGTCAATGCTGAGGGAAGATGGGATGGGATCATGTGGACGGTGTTGACCAGAGTTGGGGTGGGGATTTATAGTTGAAAGTGCGGTAGTTTTGTCATTATCACAATTTTAATAACATTTATCAGATTCAGAGATGAGTCTTTTTGACAATGTATCAAACAAAATCATCATGATGAAAATGATTTGTTTGGAAATGTTTTTAAAATGAAACTATATGCAAAAACAGTCATATTGGTGAGATTTTAGATAGTGAGATGTTAGTTAGAACATAGAGCAAGGGTTAGAAACAGTTATGCTATAAACTCAACATAATTAATTAGATTTAGAGCCAAGAAGGCCCAAGCCAAGGGAGAAGACGGCCAAAAAAATCCTTGATTTTCTAATGTAATGGCTGAACCTATCCAATGTTTCAGAAACTAGGGTGTTACAAATAATTTTAATGATTGTACACATCGTTTTTCTTTAAAATTAAATAATACTACTATATAGTATTACTAACGTTAGTTACAAAAAAGGTGCTAAGTTCAAAGGTACCGAACTTAAGAAAGAAAAAATATAAGACTACAGTACAGGCAAACAATTTGGCTGCCCCTAAATATTTCCCTTATTTATGGTAAATTTTTATCACAAACTTTTGAAAATCATGACAAAATAAGTCATTTTGGGGTGTAGGGTGGTCTTGCTAATGCTAAGTGCCATTTTACTTCCTCAAGGCATGAGGTGAGTCCCAGCTGCGCAATGATTTTTTTTGGGTAATTCTAAATATGAATAATTGTCATTTAAGGTAACAATTCCCGTTGAAGAATTTCTGAAAAAAAGTTAAATTAAGTCCTACATCCATTAACACATCTAAAAAAAATTAAGGCATCGTCCCCCCACTATATAAGTACATGTTATAGTGAAAGTTGGAAATGAAAATGTGGTACTTTACTTAGAAAATTAGCAGTCGTAAATGGATTTTTTTCCAGACAGCAGTCTTATAATGCAGGTCATGTTTGAAACAAAAGATTTGTGTTGTTGTTGTTATTGTTGTTTGTGTTTACCTTAACCTTTCACACAATGGCCGCGAATCTGCTCGTGGTGCGCAGCTGATTATCGGAATGAATGGCACCACCACAACAATCCAGAATCCAGCGGCCGTCGACGAGGAACCGAAAAAGTTTGACTTTGATTATAGCTACTGGTCACATGATGGCTTTGAGAATAAGAATGAACTTTTGGTCCCGACTTCTCCAAAGTACGATGATCAGGTATGGAATGTCACCGCTGTTCATGTGTCCATTTACTTGGCCCACTTGCCAAAAGTTAACTGTATTTCCCAAAGTTAAGTTTTCCTGGTAGTTTTCCAAAAAATAAACACGTACTATTTCACTCTCATAAAAGTGACTTTGCCTAGTTAAAACCTAATTCAATATGTCCGTTTGCAAATTAGAAATTAGAATTCCATTCAATTGTAAAAATTATATTATTTTCAGCAATGCAAAAGCGCCATTCAGCTCAGATGCAACTAGAGATATCTGCGAAAAGCTGACTGGAAGTTGAATGCTGTTCAAATGGATTGTTCAATTGAATTGTGTTTTTAATTGTTACCCCAATCATAGAAGAAGAAATGCTTTAACGCATAGAGTGAAATTTAATGATTGTTTTGAGGAGCTTTCAATTTCGGGTGAAATAGATTAACGCAGCTTGTTGAAAGGCTTGTTAAAATTGACCGCAAATTATGGAAAAAAAAGTGACCGGAAAAACATAGGCTAATTGTTTAGTGTTGACAAGCATAACTTGCAAAAAAAGAAAACTTCAAAATGGTCCCATAGTTTGAGAGTTAAGGTGAGGGGTGGGGGGGGGGGGTTGATTTTAAAAGAGTAAAGGAAAATGACAAATGAAAGAGAAAAGGTTAAAAACAAATGTTAGGTATTTATTTTGCTCTTTTCCCCCTAAGAGATCAGAAATGAACAAGAGAGAAACATATAAAAGCAACTCTGTTTCATCTTTCAAATATCTTCAGTCAGTTTTAAAGTTGTTTTAAGTTCTATGAGCAAATTTTTTCATTATTTTCTTTACCGCTACAGAATAAGGTATTTAAAGATCTTGGAGTGGGCATCTTACAAAATGCTTGGGATGGGTACAATTCATGCCTCTTCGCTTACGGACAAACCGGTTCAGGGAAGTCTTACTCCATCGTTGGCTATGGGCCAAATAAAGGTAACATGCTCGTCCAAAGACAATTTTTTATAAAGTAGGCCTATTGAATAAGATTATTAAATAGAATCCAGAGTGCACACTTGAGCAGTTTACTATCAAAGTTCAGTGTAAAGGGGTATCAATCTCAGGTGAGCTCAGTGGTTTCTTTCCCTGCCTTTCTCCTCTGTGGACACTGGTTCGAATCCCACCTCAGACCTAAGTCTTGCATGTGGATTGGGTTTTCAATCCCTACCTGATAGCGTAGGGATTCTCCCCTTTGGAGTTTTTTTTCCCCATATGGAAAATTGAACTCTCCCTTCTCATTTACTATTCATCTTTTTATTGGTGCTAATTGTGCTGTTGGATTGTGCTGCTAATTGTGCAGTTAGATTTGAAAAGGTTGGGCGTCAGCCATAATAAAAAAGAGCTTTAAAAAAAAAAAAAAATTCTGTGAAATTGTTTTACTCATTTTTAAAGACTACAGCACCTCAGCAAGATAACATTATCTATGAACAGTGTAAGTTAAATACAAATCTGTTAAATACAAATCTGTGTTTTATGTCGTACAAAAAGTACCCAAACCCTTAAAAATAATACAGATGGTAATTTGTTCTACTCCCATCAGGTGTTGTGCCGATGTTCTGTGACAGACTCTTTGTGGAGATAAATGAAAAGAGATCCTGCGGGACCAAGGCGGAGTATGAGGTCATGTTTAGTATGCTGGAGATCTATAACGAACAGGTGCGCGATCTCCTGAACCCGGCGGGTAACAAGAAAGGAGGGCTCCGGGTTAGAGAGCATCCAAAGAAGGGATTCTACGGTGAGTAGTCTCGAGTTATTATCACTCGATCATTGCAAAATCACTCATTGTCTTATAGATCAGGTAGTTTTAAGCTGTAATGAGTAGTGGTGAGTTATTATATCTCTCCTTGTTACCACATGTGTAGGTACTTTTGAGTTTCTGAGTAGTCTTTAGTAAATTGTCACTCATTTTGTGTCTTAACCACTCACTATCACTCAATTACAGGGTAGTTTTGAGTTATTCTAAGTACTTTTGAGCTATAACAACTCATTTGGTACTAAATCACTCATTGTCACTCAATTCAGGTAGGTTGTTATGAGTAGTCAAGTTTTTAGGCCTATCTCTCACTATCTGTATAATTTTTTAGTTATTACGCGTAGTCTTGAGTTATTATCACTTTTTGGTTACGAATATCACTCAGTTCAGGAAATTTGTTGAGGCTTTCTTTGCTTATTTCAAAGTCTTTATTTATTGCTTTAGTTTACTTGATACTCTGTACCTTTGTTCTTTGTACATTTTTGTGTTGTTTTGGGTGAATGAATAATAACTATTATGTCAATATCCATAGTGCTGTGAACGCACCGTAATTTTATGTTCATATGTTTTTTTTAACCACTTCAGAAAGTCTGAAAAAATTTCCCCTGTCCACCATGCAGCAGTGTTGTTTTTCAGAACTCTTTTAAGTAGTTGTTTTTCTTTTAGTGTATTATTGTCACAATGACACATTGACTTGAAAAAGGGTAAGACAATATAAAGGCTCTCATAGATTTGATGTTGTGTCAGAAAATATGAGAAGGCACTCACCAATACTTGCAGAACCTCATGAGCCATGGCTGATAATCCGCCATGAGAGAGGTTACATTGTGACTCATGATCTTTAATTGATTGATTTGTTTCTTACCAACCAAATATAGTTGAACAACTTCGTAATGTGGCCGTGGAGAGCTATCAACACATTGAAGATCGCATGGACGAAGGAACGCGCAACCGTACGGTGGCAGCAACACAGATGAACGCCACGAGTAGTCGTGCCCACACCATCGTCGGGATTACATTCACCCAGAAATCTGTCAACGATGCCGGTCAAGAGATGGCAAAGGTCGCAGTGGTGAACCTTGTAGACTTGGCTGGAAGGTGAGTAGAGGAATCGGAAACACTCACTCACTTCACGCACTCAGTCAACCCAAGTTGTCGCGTTGCCGCATGTTTGAGTCAGGCTCGATGTATGACATGCCACACAACTCTATCCTGCATACAGCTGATTAGCTCCTCCTTGTTGTTTACCTCTGCGTCTTCAATCAGGGTCTTGAGCATGGTCTTGGTGGGTCTCCCGGGCCGCGCCTGGCGTGAGTGGGCTCCCACCCAATGACTTCATTGGCTGTCATTGGTTGACTCGAAAAGGTCAACAGCAAATGTGTTAATGTGAGGGTATTTCTTTGTGGTTTTGTTAAATATTTGAAGCTCCAAATAATGAATTGCTATTATTTTATTTGGCGATTACCCTTAAAATCAATGGCAATATAAACTTTGGGTTAGAAGCCTACAGCAGCTTTCGTTATGTAAGAAGATGTAAGTTTTTATGCCCCAAAATTTGAATCGCAGTAAGCTTTATACTTTCATGTATTGTTACTCAGATTGGGTATTTCAATTACGGATTATTCTTCCTGCATGGACATATTCACTGTGGATTTTCACATGTTAGTTTTATTGTATAAATGAGGTGTAAACAAATAAAGCATAGTTAATTGTGCACTAAAAAATAATATAGTTTTGATTATAAAGATGGCCAACATTACACTGTTTGGCATCAATACACCGATCCATTAGGATCAGCCCACAGCGCACGTGTGAGCAAGAACATATGCGCCTCTCCAATGCCATTCTGCACAAATCTGTCGTGCGCGCCAATCATATACGCAAGAGTGTTGGACTTTTGGTTGTGCAATGGGTTGTGATGGGTCAATACGCAATGGGGTGGAGTTTAATGGATGGGTCTATCAGGATTCCTATCCACACCCATACCCACTGGGACTTGATGCTTTCTGAGGCAGATTTTCGTATTCACTATTGGAGACACCTGTAATATTTCTTGTTTCTTTATTGGTCAGTGAACGCGCTGAGTCCACTGGGGCTACCGGTGACCGTTTAAAGGAAGGAGCGGCCATCAACCAATCTCTGTCCTCGCTCGGTAACGTCATCTCTGCATTGGCTGACCGATCCAAGGGCAAGAAGGTCAAAGGTCAGTGAAGCTTTGGAGCTTTTGAACGTCAACTTGTTTGCAGTCATTGTCAGTTTTGATTAACATTTTTAAGCCAAGAGTCAGATTCACTTAACTGGGACTTTTTTTGTCCATTATTAGACATTTTTGTCCAATGCAAAGCTTCAATATGGCTGACAGTCTGAGTAACAAAAATTTGAGCAGTCACCCCAGACAGATTATGAAGTTAATTAGCACTGCAATCTCAGAGTTACAAAACAACGGCGTGTATTGGGTGACTGCAATTTCTCGGGATTCCAGTTTTAAAGCAATAGATTTTGTTTTGTTTTCTTAATTGTAGTTCCATTCCGTGACTCTGTGCTGACCAAGCTCCTAAAGAATGCCTTGGGTGGTAACAGTAAGACCATCATGATCGCTGCCCTCAGTCCAGCTGATATTAACTATGAAGAGACACTCTCAACACTGAGATATGGTAAGTCTATTCTAAAGTAGTGTGTGAGTTATTTTTCATGGTAATTAGTAATTAATAGTCCTTAGGAAATGTGTACAATAACGTTTCAATTTATCAGTAAAAGCGAATGCGAATCAAATTATGTTTAGCAAATTGTCAAGTGAGCTCTGTGCTCCGTATGTGACACAGAAAATTGCATCACATTTTGCGTCAGGATGAAGAAGGCTTTACTTTATCAAACTTCAAGGTTTAAAGAGGTGGTAAGGTTATGGATAGTTTTGCAGACTGTTTTTTAGGTGCAAAGAAAAATTTACAAAAAGTGAAATAGAATCTAACTTTAAGAACATTGTTTCAATACTTTTGTTGCAGCTGACCGTGCCAAACAGATCAAGACATCTGCCGTGGTCAACGAAGATCCGACTGAGAAACTCATCCGAGAGTTGAAAGAGGAGAATGCTCGATTGATGGACGCCATCAAGAAGGGAGGCTTAGTCATGGTAGGGGATGATGATGACAGGAAGGAAGGGGTCACTGATGAAGGTAGGTCGATGGGAGGAGATTGGACAACCTGAACATTGACTTGAAAATAGACAGATATTATTTAGTATGATCATAACAGCCTTGTAGAGTTTTACAATCTGCAGACAACTATGCCAGAAACATAGGGGCAATCATCCCCCTTCTCGTAAAAAAAGTGTACAATGTACTCGTTAACATTGTGCATTACAGTACTCATAGCTCCTAACAGCTTTACATCCCATTACAGAATATCTCGAAGCAGTATTGGTTAGACATTTTGCTCAAGGGACATGACTGGGATCCGAGCGGGCACTCTCACAACACCAATGGTTGAGTGTGGTGCACCGAAAAGGCCAATCCAGCCCGGACACTCCCCATTCTTCCATTACTAAAACCACATCCTTGGAACATTCTAAATCATTAATATATTTCTGGAAATGAAACCAAGAAACCCATATAAGTGAACTTGTTCACTGTAGCTCACTGCCACAGTCAGAAGCTATTCAATCTAAAACTGCCGTGTAGCCAGGAATTAAACCCAAGTATTCGATAATACCTTGGACGGGACAGTACAGGGATACCCAGCTTTCATTCAACATGGCAGGTCTGATACGGTTGCCAGCCATGCCTCCTGGTCATTGCTTTGTTGCCATTGATATGCTCCAATAGAAATTTCTTCATAGAGTGCCCTTTACTGACCTACATGTAGGAGAAAATGCCTTGCCCTTTCAAAAACAAAGCATACAGGCTTGACATAGACTTGTTCATCTACATGTATGTTCCTTTCTCCTGTCTTCCCCACAGAGCGTGCTGCTATCAGGAAGGAGCTCGAAGAGGAAATGCAAGCTCGTCTAGAAGCCACAGAACGAGAGCTTGGGTACATGAAAGAAAGCTGGGAGGAGAAGTTGAGCAAAGAGAAGGTAGTATAAATATCGTAGTTCACTTCGCATTCGCATTCGAAGGAATAGTGAACCGGGCTTTAGATTCATTTTTCAAGATTAAGACTTTAGGAAGTGCACAGTGTTGCTATGTCGTACTGAAGAGTTTTTTAATTGAATTTGTAATTGACTTTAACTCTGTTTGGGGTTTGTCAGGGTGGTGAGGATGATGGTGAGCGAGCCAAGAAAGAAGCCAAGAAGACCACGCCCCATCTTTACAATCTGAACCAGGACACTCAGCTGAGTGGAATGATAGTCTTTCTACTCAATCCGGGGAGCTATAAAGTAGGAAACAACAAGGCCGAGTCTGCTCCTGAGATCTTGCTGAATGGATTGAGGTAGGGCTTAATTTCATTGAGCTGGATTTTGGTACCTTTTGTAGATCAAGTTTGTGGCCATGACATGAGTCCCTACTCACTGAGAATGAATGTGTTTGTAATTCAATTTTCCTTTAGAAGTTTCAGCTTCATTAGTCTTTAAGTTGTTCAGAAAAATAGTAAGTACCACAGAGCATCGTTTTAGGAGAGTTGCGTAAATCCATTGACATACTAAAATAATATTTTTTCAAAATCTACAGCACCTCAGCAAGCAATATTTTAAGCAAGGAAGTTTTTTACCTGTAAAAACCGTGTAAGTTTAAAGGCAGTGGACACCATGGTAATTACTCAAAATAATTATTCGCATAAAGCCTTACTTGATAATTAGTAACGGGGAGAGGTTGATAGAATAACGGCTCCCTGTGAAGTGACGTAGTATTCAAGGAAGAAGTAATTTTCCACGAATGTGATTTCGAGACCTCAAGTTTAAAATTGGAGGTCTCGAAATCAAGCATCTGAAAGCTCACAACTTCGTGTGACAAGGGTGTTTTTTCTTTCATTATTATCTTGCAATTTCGATGACCAACTGAGCTCAAATTTTCACAGGTTTGTTGTTTTATGCATATGTTGAGACAATTATACCAAGTGCGAAGACTTGTCTTTTACAATTACCAATAGTGTTCAGTGTCTTTAATGTAAATCTGGAGACATTTGCGTTTTTACTCACTCATTTTGACTCACTAAGCTGCTCTTTTTGTGACTTGCCAAACACCCACATGACTCACTTTGACCCACTCTTCTACATTGTAAAGCTGTTCTTTTTTGCAACTTGCAAAAAAACAAGACATAGAACTACTCACTGTTGCTTGACTCATTTACTCAGCATCCAGAAGGAGCACGCTGTTGTAGTGAACGAAAACGGAAAGGTGTTTTTGGAGAAGGCCAGCTCTGATGCTAAGCTATTGGTGAATGGAGACACAGTCATTGGCAAGATTGAGCTTGACCATAACGACAGGTAACGACAACTTAATTCAGTTAAGAAGAGCTAATGGATTGATGTCACTCATTAAGACCTAAAATAGTTCATTAATTACCAAAATAAAGTCTCCTGACGATGACTAGATGAAGCTTGTCGAAACGTTGAGACTAATTAAGAACTCTCTCTCCGTAGTAGTGAAGCTGATACTGATCCACTAAAAGCTAAAGTAGTAGTCCTGGCCGATTTTCTACCTTCCGCCCAGGTAGTATTTAAAAAGCAGCACAATATTCTTTATCGAAACTGAAAAGTCTCCCGATTGCGAAAATCTACTCAGCGGTAGTAAATTATATATATTAAGACAGTTCTCTAAAGAACAAAATCTACCTTGCAAGTAGACACACTCATGGTGTTATAACAAACCAAATAACAAAGCTCTTTTTTAATAAGAATACTCTTTAGAATGTTTTCCTGAAATTCGTTGTTTTTTTCTTTAATTAAAAGTAACTCTTCACCAGTGATTGATAATCCACCAAACAAAATTATAAAGTTTCTTATAACTCTTTACTTTGTTTATGTGTTTTTTCAGGATTATGTTTGGCAGTAACCACTTGTACGTATTCCAACATCCAGCTATGTACAAAGCTAAGCCGACTAACTATGTGGGTGTGGTCACTTATGACTCCGCCCAAGAGGAGATTGCTAAGAAGAACGGCTTTGATATGACCTCCAATAAAAGCAAAGGTAAACCCCTCATGTTTCTTTAAAAAAAACTTGACAAATGGAGAAAAAGTCTTTTAATACTAATTATTTTGAAAAGCATTGATTTATAGAGATCCATTGTGATGTGATGGTACTATTTTTAAACACTTTTGGCGACAGAAGGTGGCAACAGACTACTGGATAAACCCAAGTTTTTGGAAATGTGTGCATGGGAAATTACCCGGGCCCAATTTTATAGAGCTGCTTATAAGGCAGAAAATACTGCTTAACATGATGAGCAGCAGACCAGTCACAAATGGTACATGGAACATGGTTTTTTGGCGGGTAACCTCTTTCTAGTTAGCATATTTTTCTTGTGGTTAGCTACTTTTTGTGCTTATAAGCAGCTCTAAAGTCATAGTGTTCAAAAATTTGCTATTTGAAACATCAAAACCACACATATCACCTGCTGGATCCCCAGCGGTTGCTTATTAAGCAGAAAATGTAATTTCGGTTTTCCTGATCTGTCTAAACTTTCCTCCTTGTGCAGATGATCTTTTACTCCAAGAGGACCTAGTTGAGTTGATTCCAGCTGTTGAGGAGGCCAATGCGATCAGTGAAGAGCTCGACCAGAAATGCAAGTTTGAGATCGTCGTCATGTCGGCCAAAGCACGCGGCTTAGCCCACGGTCGCACGGAGGTACACAAACACAGAACTCTACCATTCAGCTGACTCAAGTGAATCAGCTGTATTGTTTCAAATCAAATCAAAGACTTTCAAACCCCGGGCCATTACAAAACTGCAAAATAATTAGGCTTAGGCTTCAGTTGAGGCTCAGTCAGTCATTTTGAATTTATGATTGTTTTCGTATGTGATTTCAAATAGGAAGAAAGTGCCTTTAAGCTGGACAAAGACACACTTTTGTAAATGACCTGAACCTGATCTTTTTAAGATACAAATCAGTATTTATGAAAACGAAAGATATGCAAATCGAAAGTAAGGAAAATGCTCATTGTGTCACACCCGTGTTCATTTTCATGTAAAGTACCAGCCTCTAAAACTTCCTGTTGCAATCAATTTTGTTTTCCTCTTTGCTACATCTTTCAAGGTGTGTGCCAAGCTCCGTAATCTGGAGAAGGATCTTGAATACATCTGGTCCAGGGATAAGTTCGTAAGGCGTAAATACCTGATGCAGGAGATGTACCAGAACTACACAGAGGGAGAAGAATGGACCCTGCCTGATGTGAGTATTTTAAACAAATGCACGCTGGCATGGGGTCCATGATGGTTTGTTCACACCGAGCAGGGCAAATGGCAACCGAGGTGAAGCTGTGGTTACCATTCGCCCAAGAGTGTGGATAAAACCCATTGACCCCCATCGCAGAATTAGCAACACTTGTTTTGTAATACCATGGTAATAGAATTCTCTTCTATCGAGGTCATCTGTTTTTATCTTCAAACATTATTCCTTTAAAACTGGAATGTTGAAATGGGTGATTTTTTAATAAAATTACTAACAAATATTTGCTGGCATTGGAGCTGGAAAAACCTTGGGCAGGCAGCAGATTTGCATGCTTGTGATGCAATAACTTACCTACAGGATTGCCCCTCTTTGCCCTTGCCATAAGTGCCTCTTTAAAATGTTCCTGTGAGTACTTCATTTGAAAATTGAAGTGGTTTTCATTCAAGGGATTTTGCGCCACCCCCATGAACCCCAGCGGAATTGAAACGTGGAGAATATTAAGATGATATTAACTTCTTTAAATTGCATTGTTCTTACAGGAGAAGAATCCATTTACTGAGCCCATTGACAAGGAAGTATTGGTCGGTACAGTCAACGTTTACATGCAGAGTCTAGCTTACCTGGTAAGAATCTCTTAGCACAACCTCATTTCTAGGGGTGGTCATTAAGACTAGGGGTTTGCCCTTGTGTTTCTAGCAGTGGCTGCTGGGTGTGCAGTTGCACCTTGTAAACCCCAGGTGTTACATAAGTTGGTCTCATAATCCAGAAACATACTCCATCATTCTGTTGAAGATGATTAGAGCATACTGATCGAAACGTTGAGTCGTCAAACCACCGGTTCTTTTCAAAACCAACACTACTCAAAAGAGATATCCACATGTATTACCTCTCTTTTAGTTATACTTCCACCATGCAAAGCTTCAAATCCTACAAACATAGCTTTGCTTGTCCTGTTGAAAACCTGCAATGAGCACTCTGATACACCTCTAGGGGTGCGATAAAATGCTACATCAAAACGGCCATTACTTATAGTGCACTGTTGGGGTATTTAATCTTACATTCTTAATCCTTTGTTAATCCAGATTGAATCCAAGGAGCAGCTTGATATCACAGATTACCGCGGCAAGGAACAGGGCCTCCTAGATGTGGAGCTCGTTCCGTGTGACAAGAAAGGAAACGAGATTAAAGAGGACGATGATCTCTTCATTGATCATCCCAACGAGCTGGTGGGAAGAGATTTGAATTTTGTGGTGAAGATTAACGGCGCTCTGGGGATCCCAAGTAGATACACTGTAAGTTGATGAAGAGCTTCATTATTTTGATGTGTAGGGGCAAAAACGGTGTAAACTCAGATCATGAATAAGTAAATCGGGAACAACTAATTGGTCAAAATTTGTCCACTATCTTTGGATTGACCAGTAATGTTTAAGTAAATATTATAATGGTTATAACTGATCACAATAACATTCCGCATTGTTTTCTGTCATACACCCCTTTGTGTTCTGTCTTTTCATGTATGTCTGCCATTTGTCTGTCGGTAGGCTGCTGCTTCACCCCGGACCTACATGTAGATGTCGCCATTTATTTAAAGTTCACTTTTATATCACATTTGTAAAATATACATGTACTGTCAATTTGTACTATTCATTTTGAATTATTGTGATTTATGCAACATTTAATAAGGGTATATACATTATCTTGACAAATGGCAGCCATTTTCTTCATCAATTACAGAGCGTTCATTGCAAGTATAATGTATTTTTGGACACGGAGATGATCGACACCAGCCAAATCCAGGGTACCAGCAATCCTAACTTTAAACACAAGAAGAAATTCAACTTTACAGTCGTCACATCCAATGTAAGTAAAATGTTTGAAAAATCTTTCATAAATAGATGAAATAGTATTGATAAAGTTTTGCATTTTGGGATTGCAGCTTTTTAAGGCATATTATGCAAATTATGTATCTGGTGGTTCCCAAAATTGTTGCATAATAACAGTTGATGATACATATACATATGTATCATTTATGTTTCAAAGCACAGATGTGTTTCAAGTAAAAAATTTAAAGTGTCAAATGAAGGTGCTGCTTGGATGTTGGCGAGTAGCTTGTTGCGAAGTGTTGGAGCTATGACCAAAAAAGCATGATTAGTATAGCGTGTCATGGTCCCAGGGAAAGCTGGAAATTAGCTGTGGAAGAAGAGCCAAGGCAAAGGATGTAGGGAAAATAAAAGTGGTTTCTAATTTGTAATGTTTTTTTGGTTCATCTAGACAGCTTGTGTAACATCTGCCATACCTTATTTTATAGGTGTACTTTTTGTTTAAGGTATAGCACAATTGATTTTATAAGTATACAAAGTATATGGGTAATTGAGTCACATTTGTTTCTTATACAAACAATTGCAGTGAAGAACACCAGTATTTCTGGTCTATACATGAAAATTAGGTATCCGAGGGCTTTGGTCGCATGAAGTTGTCGCATAGAATGTAAGCAAAATAAAAGTTATTTGAATTCCATGTTTGTTGTCCATTTACAGTTGGTGCAATATCTGCTGCATGATCACTTGGTAATCCAGATCTGGGGAACACAGAAAGCGTCTCAAGATGGCAAGAAAACCAAGAAGAATACCAAAGAGATCATGCAGGCTGAAGCGATTAACAAGGCACGGGATGTCAACGGCTCTGGTGTGAATCTGGTACGGTTCCACTCACATTAGTTAACTTTATTTCTTTTCTTAATAAAAAATAATGCTTATTAAGCGCCTTACATCCATGACTGGACCCCAAGGATCCGTACACATTAACAAAAGTTCCAAATAAGAGGCAGAAATAACCAAAAAGCATAAAGATTTTAGATGTGCATTGTACTATAATGTGTATACGATTTGAGGCATTGCATGGTGAGGTATCAATATGTATTTGGTTTGCGGTAACACCATGTGTGTGTCTACTTGCCAGGTAGAGTTTGTTCTTTAGAGAATTGTCTTGCTATAATGTGTACAATGTGCTCACTTTGTTTTCGAGCTTACTACTTTTATAACCCTAGCTACCTGGGACATTATTGCTTGTTTTTATTCCAAATTGATTTTTTTTTGGGGGGGGGGTGCTCCGTTACAGAAGGACAGTTGTTCTCTGGATGTCAATGTATTGTTCTTTAATGTATGATACATTTTTGATGACCAGTATTAATTCTTTATCTGTAAGATTGTTTGAACAGAAATAAAACAAATAAACAAGCAAACAAAGATGTTGGGCAATGAAGATGGAGTACGAATACCTTGCCTTTAAACAAATTTTTTGTTATGCAAGTCGCCAGACGTACAAGGCCCAAAGGCCACTTCAAGGTGTGGGCTACAATTGTTTTTTTCCAGAGGCCGTTGCCACCTACTCCTAGGGCTGAAACAGGGTTACCCCTTTTACAGTCCATACGGATGTAGCTTGGGTATCATCAGTCCGAAGCCTGGCCGGTAGAGCAGAAAGGTCACCACTAATGAAGTTCAATAATATGAGCACAGGCATGCTTCATTTTTGAAAAGGGTTGAGGGCACCAAGGCATTTTCTCCTTTGTAAAGGGCACCCTATGAGGAGATTGGAAATATGTCCTGGAGCATTTCAAGGGCACCAAGGCAATGACCAGGAGGCATGGAGGCAAAAGTTGTCTATATGTTCTCTATGCCAGCATTCTTTTTGCCGTCTTTTCAACATATAGCTCCCAATATTTAGATCTTAGTTTTATACCTATCTGCCAATGGTGACTCTCAAATTATGAACATTGTTGTTAATTAAAAGAACAATTCAAAGTTTTTGTCTTTTGTTTAAATGTTGATTGACTTTAACTAATGTGTGGATGTCATTCTCTGTGTTTCATTGTTTGTGTTGACAGACTCTAGATGCAGAGACGAAAGCCAAAAACATGTTCCAGTTCGCCATCATGAAGAAAAGGCAAGAGAGAATGGAAGCCAAAATTGTAAGTTCACAACAGACTGCGCAAATCTTGCTCATTAGAAAGTCAAATCAAATGTTTTTCCATACCTAAATGTTTTAAGTAATTTAACGCGTGTTATTGAATCATTGCATACCTAGTATAATATCATATCTCATACTGTATTGCTTTTCAATTTCGACATAAATGTACATTAGTGTATTGAATGACAGCATCGAAATGAAAGAAGCTATTGAATGAAAATTTTGTTTGAGCAAATGAAGAATGAGTATTATATTATTGTTTTTCAATTTTCTGCAACCCTTTATTATCAAGACACTGCCATTTGAAATTAAGTTTGTCTTTTACATCATACCCATGAAATGTCTTGACTACTTTTATTTGTAATTCTTGTCTATCGCCCCAATATTGCCTTTACACTGTCCATGTATTTTGTGTTAACTTTTTTGCCCATACAGTACATGCAGGTATTTGCAGAAATTTCTAATGTGATTCTAATGTTTAGCTTTAAAGGATGGTTTATTTAGGTTTTGTCTGCAACTTGGAAACCATTTTAAAAGAAAGCCTGTGTAATGATGATATATATGCAGTTTTCAATTCAATTGTCATTTTCGTAACTTTTTCTCACTAAGATGTTCTATATCTTTAAGTTTTCTCTTCATAAAGCCTGGTTCACGCAGATTGCGAGAGTGAAGCTAATTTCCCGGCATCACCTACGTTGCTCTGCATTTCCTTTTGCATGAACCGGGCTTTAATGCTCTATTAAACTTTTGATGCTTGATTGCTGGGGCATGGTGGTTCCCCCATGGGGCATTTGTGTCTTAATTGGGTGCTTGGAATCTCATGAGTTCTTTAGGAGAGGTACATGTACTTCCGATAGGAAAGTAGTGCGTTAGTATAGACGATGTGACCTCTGACGTCACACGAAAACCATAACATGATTCACGCGCATACCGCCGGGCAAAACCTTTGTGTTTTGGCAGCCAGCTAGAAAGTGTATGCAATCTTACCATGACTACGTGTTTTTTTTTGCCCGGCGAAACATGACATATACAGTGTTTTTTCAACAGAGGGCGGTTTGAATGTAAACATAGGTTACATCGTCTATAGGAACATACGGGTACCCTCTACCCCCAAATCAGGCATGGTTATTTCAAAAGGCTGATTGTTAAAGTTTTGACTTCTTCCTCAGTCAGCTCTTCTCTAAATTTACTTATATATTTATTGGTAATTTTACTTACTTTTCTGAATTTTAATGTATAGAATTGTGTAACAGTGTGGGAATGATGTTCTATTTGATTGAATTGTGAAAGGTGGACAACAAAGTCAGTACAGAGTATTTGTCCAGTACATCCACTGAGATTTCCTATAAACATGTGTATACATTGTTATGCAGTTATCTTTTAGCCTTTTTGCTCCTTTTTTATATTATTTGATAAACTCTTTGTTAAACAGGTTTTATAATTGTATTCTCGGTATTACGTTTTCCTTTTACCTAACTGTACTCTTTTTTGTTGGTTAAAAGCGTTTTGAGGCCAAGCAGAAGGCGCTATATAAATAGCACCTTATCTTCTAGGCTATCTTTTATTCTCTGTGCTCCTTTTGCTTTTGTTTGATAGTTTTTTTTAAAGTGGTTTTATAATTGTATTCTCTGTATTATGTGGTGCTTTTTACCTAACTTTATTTTTTGTTCTGGTTAAGCACTCAGAGGCCTAGCATAAGAAAGTATATAATAGCACCTTAAACTTTTTATTAATACTATTAAATATTATTACTATTATTATCACTGCATTGCCATTGACACAACACTGTGTGTATTTTTTCAACCGACGCAGGCTCAGTTCCGTAAGGTAGTTGCCACCGCTGAGAAGCACAATAAGGCTCGAGTGGAGACTATGGTCTTGAAGACGGTGCTCAATGCACAGAACGCCAAGATGGCCGATATGGCAATCGCTCGCATCCCGAAAGATGATGCCGGAGGAAATCTAGGTGAGTGGTAGCACTTTGTCAAACATCTTTAAATTGATGAGATTTTTTTGTGTGAAATGGTAGACATTGTGTAAAGATAACATATTTTTTAAAATTGTTCTTTTATTTTTGTATGAACTGCAAGAACCACAGTTGAAATTAATTATAAGAGTTAAGAATCTGATCATGTCAAAAGCCCCACACTGCTGTTCATAAAAAAATTAATACGCCAGTGGACTGCCAGAAATTCGGCTGGACCCTGACAGTTCGCCCATCTACAGACAATCCTACGCAGAGAAATTTTTTGAAATTGTTTCATTTAAAAAAAAGTACATCCCATGAGTTGTTGCTTTGTTTCCAACAAATCCATCACAACTGTTTTCATTTTGTGTACAATTTGTACAAACTGTAGCTAAGGTCCTGTACTATAAAATCATTAAACCATTATTCTATATGTTGCCCTTTTTCATGCATTTTAGGAGAAGAGACTCAGAAATCTGGAGTTTGTGTCGTCATGTGAGCTGTGCTTTCCTTTACAAGGAGCTCTCATTCACAGAATATGTCTTTCAGTAATAAATATATGTATATATTACATGCACTATAAGTCAGAGTTGTTGAAAATGAGTTAGTTAAACGAGTGGGAGGTGATCAAGTTTGAAGGGGGGGGGAGGATGGGCAGCAGTGTTTTCAGCAGCAGGTGTTCTCCTGACTAGAAAATGAACACAGCAATAAAATGTAAAGATTCAAAGGGGCTTGTCGCTATGATGAAAGCGGGCATGTGGCTAACTATGGAATTGTGACATAATTTATTGCAATGCGCTCTCCATAGATATAATATGAAGAGAGGGCGTGCTAGTGTAGTAACTGGGTGATATATCAGAATTCCATGTACAGCCATAAGCCCTGTTTGATCATGACAACACAGCCCCTTTATAAGTGTAGAAGATTGGTCATCCCATTTAATCACAAGTGCCTATTGTGAGATGCTTCCTTAAAGGAACATTACAGAATTGGTTTTACTAGCAACAAAGTTGCTGGCAGTTTAAGCACTTTATGTAATCCACACTGTACATAAACTGACAAACCTGTAGAAGTTTGAGATCGATCGGCCATCTGGGTCACGAGACAATAGTGAAAAATCGATTACAAAGTTTGCATTGCATCGATGCCAAAACAAAAATGAATAAAACGCTCACTGAGCGATAAACTCAAAACGCGAAATTAGATTATTTATTTCTCATAACAAAAAAATTAATATTAAATTTCAGACATAAATATTTCGAGGGATGTTTTCTACTATCATCATCAGTAGACCGTGTAAATTTTATGTCAATCTGTGATCTTCACGATTTCTGTTTCTTACCAATTCTGTAACGTTCCTTTAAATAAGTAAGCAGGCAAATGATCACTGACTGTTCTTTTGTGTGATGGAGAACAATATGCCTTAACTGCTGCACCTTTAACAGTCATAAAAAAATGTAGAATAATTTGTTAATACTACGAAATATTTTTGATCCGTCCACGTGTGAAATCTTTTCAGTAATTTTAAGACACAAAAAGAATTGTGAGTGCCTTATACCAACTGAAAAAAAGTCTTACACTAAAGTTGTTTTGGGTGAAATGAGATATTGTAACTGAGGTGTCAAATTCAACCTCATTTGGTTTTACATGTATATATTTTTTCTTCATGTGTAATTGAAGTTGTGTACAAAAAAGTGTTATACATGTTTATGAGGAGGATTTTTTTTATTAGTTTTTGACCAAAATATTCCTAGCAGGTATTAATATACCAAAGATTTACAGGGTTGGCATTTTATGTATATAGTTGAGGCCTTTTTCCAGATTATAAATAAACACTTTATTATCGATGAGTTTCGATTGCGGAAACCTGAATTTTTACCCCACCAACACGACTCGACTATCTCACCGCAACAGACCATTAACAACTTGTCCACAATCAGTATAGTGCATGTCACATCGCTTTCTGACAAAAGAGCCAAAGAGCCTAGACTTCATGTAGGCATGAATTGTACACCAATAGAAGAAGACGTTAAATCTCACATTTTAGTGAGATTGCACTCTGTACGAACCCGCAGTTTACCAGCTGAAATGCCATTTTAATGTACATTTGCAGTGCTGGTGCCCTACTGCTCCCTTTTTTTTTTTGCTAAACAACTTAACCAAAGCTGTTATTTTCTGACAATCAGCATTTTTTCATTTGGAGTTTTAAAAACACAAAAATGCTAAAAAATATTATATATAAGTAAACGTTTATTTTTTGTTTTCTTTGAAATAATTTGTATTTATGTAGAGTTTTTACGGAAGTTCAAAAGGATGTAAACAATTCACTCAAGAGGAGCATTTTCAGGAAGTTTCTTTTTTCGTATTGAAATTTTGAAAAATATCACTCTATATTTTATTTGTCTGTAAAGTGTGAAGATATGAATATGACTGCAATAAAATAAACTAGAAACTACATTTTCCATCTCTCAGTGCAGAGTTTACTGTTTTTATTTGTTTGACAAGACTTTCAGCAAACATTTAGAATGACAACGAACATGTTTTTTGTTTTTATGTCAGTTTGATGCATAATTCATTTAGTACACAAGCTGCTTGAGAATAATTTTTAAGATGAAAAGCACATTAATATTATTAATAATAATAAATACATATTTATTTATATAGCGCCTTATGGTAGGCCTCAAGGCGCTTAATACAAAAAACATTTACGTTAAAACAACACAAAATGTTTCAACTATCCAAAGTTTGGTCACAATAATAAGTTCTAGCAGTGTTGTGGCGAAGCCCGAGTGTGACCCTGTGAGGCCCCAAACAAAAAGCTTGAGTCCAAGAATCGAGGCTCTTAACTGTTTTTTTTTAGGGGGGGGGGGGGTGGGGCTCGCTTCTTACTACACAGCCTTTTTGGTCCTAATATTTAGAATTTGTTAATACTGTTCAAGTTTTTAAAATTACATATAGTCAACCCTTGTTTTAAAAGAGCATGGTTATCAAGAGTACACCCTGGAGACCTGACTGTCACTTATGCTTTTTTGCTGTCCTCTCATAATTTTGTTGGTATAAAATGGTAATTTGGCCAGTCCCAGTGATCTTGTTATAACAAGAAACAACTGTATGTATACATTGCCTATATAACTCAAACTTTAGTTTGACTTAAAATTAATGGTACAGTAAGTAAATTAAATAGTTATAATGTCTTGTATTAAAGCATGCGTCGAACATTAGTGTTAATTGTAAAAGATCGGAATCAAACTTCAGAATGGTCAAAGTGTAGTCTCAAATGCCTACAAAACAAAACCGGAATCTGAACAAGGAAACATTGGAACAATCTGAAAAAAAAAGGAAAAATCTGAACAAGAAAAAAATTCTAGTAAAACTGAATGCATTGACATCTTAATAAAACACATTTTGAGTAGATTAGAGAAAAATGCGTGACTTTGGACGAGCATTAATGATTTGCCGACATTGGTCAGGAAAACCTGTACTTACAGGTAAACTGAACCATGTGCTGCCCCCTTGTAGTACTATTAACAAATATCTACAGAAATAGAACACATACAGTACTTGAGTTCAAAAGAAATGAACATTGATTTAAGTAAATAAATAATTACAGAAAATATTTACAGAGTATGTATATTTCTTATTGATAATAAGGCTGAAGTGCATTAAAACAGCTTCATGTATCATTACAGTACAGGTAAATGGAAAATGAACATTTGGTAATCACTCGTAACAATAATGGCAGTAAAAACATTAGGTTAGAGGCCCACAGAATGTTTTGATAGAATACAGCATTTTGAGAAAAACATTGTCCCTCAAGGTAATGTGGTTATGAAAAGCATCACTTTGATTAACGTTTCTGTTTTTGATTGAGTATTCGTACATAATAAGGGATTACTCTTCCAGCATGGACACATTCGCTCCCCTAGTTTCCACTAGTTTCACAGGTTAGTTTGTTGTATCGATCGGTCCTAAATCCAAAGGTATACTTTGCCTATAAAGGTGAAATACACAGAGCCAATACCTGGAGGTAATTAAGTTTTAGATTTATCAAATAGTTTGATGCATCAAGATGGTAATAATAATAATATTAATATATTAATTTAATTATAATAGTACAGAGCATCTGTATAGCGCTATTTGAAAAATAGCACATTTTTACAGGAAACATTAAATACAAAACAAAAAACCTACAACAAACATGTACAACATACAAATTGACCCTGGAATTGCTTATGAAGACATTTGAATACAGGCAACGAGATCGCTTCTCTCATACAAGCAAGGAAGCTCATTCCACAGACGTGGGACAACCACAGCTAATAAGCTTTCCCCTGCCCTACCTTCTAGTTATAGGGACAGACCGTCTTTATACAAGGTGTTCAAGGCAATTGAACAAAGAGAAACACATTTAAGTAAGGTTATAGATAGATAGATATTAACGTTTATTCAATGTTGCAATTTCTCCTTGCGTAATGGGTGTCAAGAAGAGTGAATTCGAACATCTTGCACCAAGGAATGTTTCAACAGGGGTGTTACATAATGGTAGCTTGCTGGCAAGGTTACTCCCTATGTCAACAAAGTACTTGTTAAAGGCATCAGCAATGTCTTTCCTAGCAGTAATTTTGTTATTGTCATCAGTACAAAAATAAGTGGGGTTCAAACTTTGTTTATGCTTATTGAGTAATGAATTTATAAGTTTCCATGTACCTTTGATGTTATTTTTTTCCTGATTAAATTTTGTGCACAAGTAATTGTTCTTAGCTAATTGTACAACAATTTTATGTAGGTCCTATGAGACACATTTATATAGCACCCTAATAAGGCTTTACAAGGTGCTGCTGCGCAATTGCCAGAGAGACTCAGGCCAAATAAACCACCGTCTCTTAGTCATAAGTGTAACTGAGATATTTTTTGTTTGGGTCATTACACCATACCCGTACCCACGGCTTTACGCCCTATCCAGTTTGCGGCAATAATTGTGAAGTGTTTTAGTTGTAGGCATGTTATTTGGAAAAATGTAGGAATATTTTATGGAGTATGGGGGGCTGACCTGCGTGTAGACATGGTATAGGCTTTAAAAGGCGCTTCAAGCCCTTTAATCACAAGTGTTCAGATTTTCCCAAGAAACCAGATTAAAGTAAGAAGAATATCATAAGGTTTATCGCCAATAGCAAAATATCAAGAGAGGGCGCTGTTGAACTCACACAAAGATATAGGTGATGCGTGCGCAAGTCGTGCATGACAACATACATCGCATAGCAAACTGCCCCATACCCTTTCCCACAAAGCATTGCCGTTCTGAATCGGGATAAACCTTATGCCTGCGAGTGTCAAACCAGGACTGGAACCCACACTCCTGCTCCTGTTGATAAGCTTGATAACTCTGCCTCGTTACGCCAGGTTGGTGAAGACATCTTACAGTTGCTCCATCAAGTTTACAGTACATTGCAGCCCCAGCAGCATTGGTGTGGGTAGTCTGGTGCATGGACCTTGTGTTCAAAGCCGTACACCCAGAAACGTGTACTCACGTCTTTCCAATCATAGTGAGCCTCGGTTACAGGTACTGAACGAAGAGTTTGTCTCTAAAAAAAAAAAAAATGAAAAGAACAAACTCACAAAACTAGAAACAAAACTCCTAGACTTAACAGATGTTAAATTTGTATCAGTGATAAAGAATATCATTTGGTTTTACCCATTTACTGATGTGTGTAAAGCTAAGTTTACTCAGTACCTTACTCTAGGCCGGTGTAAAGAAAACCCATTTGCATATTACTTGGGTAATAATATAATAGTATTCTTCATCCCAAGGCAAATTTAACACCAATTAGATTGTTATTATAAGGTACCGCTGCTAAAATATAGGATTTAAAGGCAGTGGACACTATTGGTAATTACTCAAAATAATTATTAGCATAAATCCTTACTTGGTAACGTGTAATGGGAAGAGGTTGATGGTATAAAACATTGTGAGAAACGGCTCCCTCTGAAGTGCCATAGTTTTCGAGAAAGAAGTCATTTTCCACGAATTTGATTTCGAGACCTCAAATTTAGAACTTGAGGTCTCGAAATCAACCATCTCAACGCACACAACTTCGTGTGACAAGGGTGTTTTTTTCTTTCATTATTATCTCGCAAGTTAGATGACCGATTGAGCTCAAATCTTCACAAAAAAATGTTTAAAAATGTTCACCAACTGTGAAGGCTAGTCTTTGACAATTACCAATAGTGTCCACTGCCTTTAAACTGCCAAAAGGCCAAAGGGCAAAAAGCATTGGTTCGAATCCCACTTGAGTTTATATGGCAATGGATTCTTTGGTTTTCACAGGACTCAGGAAAATACCGAGTATGCACTGCCAAACAAAAATCAATGTATGGGTAAAATAGTAAGAAAATTCATACATAAGAACACATCATTATCTGATGAGAAAATAAACCCAGCTGTAAGTTTTGGCAGGGAACAGCCTGGTTTTTGGCATTGATTGCCACAAATTTCAATACACAAAGATAGAAGTCCTAGTTGAGATTGTCCATGCAAATCAAAACAAGATAATTACCTGATGTAACGTCTTTGCATATGGCCATGCAGTACGATGCTCGCTAACAAGCCGGACTGAGTTTTCGTTCACCTCAGTGACGGGATACTGTGAGATTGGCCACACCTGTTGAAATTGACGCAAGAACAAAACAAAAACTGATGACAAATTGAGCTAATGATAGACAAAGTCTAGGGTCCAGATAACTGGCACCAAATACCCACATCATGAATAGTGTAATAGTGACAATAATAACTAGTTCTTATATAGCACACTGCAGGACTTGCAATCACAAGGTTGTGGGTTCGAATCCTACCAAGCTAACCGCTGATTTCACAATGACTAGAATAAACATTTTCGACTAGTTACTGAATCACAACTTCTTGATTTGTGCAATAAACCAATGTTTGTACGAGATAGATTGGCTGTTGCCAGCTTGGTGTTTATATCCCCTTGCGGGGTGCCAAGTTTTCCTTGACAGGAAAATAATCATAACAAACAAACAATGCACTTTACATTTGTGCCCTGGTCATTGGGCCAATAACGTTCCTTTAATTTATATTCAAAGAATTGACTAGAGTGGGATTTGAACCAACGACCTCCGGATTACCTTAAGGGGATGCGACTTTCCAGGTTGTATCGTAATTTGGGTGTGATCCCTGTCTACACGGCAGTTAACGGTTGTATGGCTTCTGACTGGCACCCCCAAACAAAGATATTGACAAAATAGGGACACCGCCAATATAGGGCTAGATAGCTCAGTTGGTAGAGCGCCGGCACGTTAATCCGGAGGTCGTTGGTTCGAATCCCCCTCTAGTCAATTCTTTGTTCAACCCCAAAAATCATTTCAAAATTTACCCAGTCAGTTTCCCTTGTGGTTTATATTGATATCTGAAACAAAAAGTCGCATCCCCTGGCTGCCGCTTCCCAGGTTGTATCGTAATTTGGGTGTGATCCCTGGCTACACGGCAGTTAACGGTTGTATGGCTTCTGACTGGCACCCCGAACAAAGATATTGACAAAATAGGGACACCGCCAATATAGGGCTAGATAGCTCAGTTGGTAGAGCGCCGGCACGTTAATCCGGAGGTCGTTGGTTCGAATCCCACTTTAGTCAATTCTTTGTTCAACCCCAAAAGTCATTTAAAAATTTACCCAGTCAGTTTCCCTTGTGGTTTACATTAAAATTAATTTATTACTTACAAAAGGGAGCGTCTGCTCAAAGACAACCTGCCCACTGACGTCTCTTATCAGCTCGTCAGGCATATCAGAACGCTCCAAGATGTAGTCAGAAAAATTGTTGACGCTGGTCAAATAAAAATATATAACAAGTGTCCAATTATCTCAACGACACATAGTCAAACCAACTCACTACTAGCACAATGGACTTAAGCTCTGGTGTTTCTGATCAGCAGAACCGCTATTGTTTCTGTGTGTTGGGTATTGAAGAAAAAAAAAACACCCCCAAACATACACTTATTGTTAAAAGAAGGCTTGGCTCCCATGTTTCTAGCATAGTAAGGCAGTAGATTGTGCAACATCACATTGTAAACCCTTATAAAAAATAGGGTCTCAATATTCAAAAACTAAGCAAGCATACTTGTAGTAAAAAAAACATGCGCCTCAGAATATGTGACATGATCAATAGTGCATTATAAATGCCCTATAGTTTTTTCCTTAATCTTTTAACAGATTCCCCCCCCCCCCAAAAAAAAGTACTCTCACAAAAAATTTAATTAATTTGTTTTTCTTCACCAGCTCATGACTGTCTTTGACTAAAATGTTTGTTTTTAATTGGTTCAAATGCTCAGATCTTTGTAGGGCGCTATATAAATGCCTATTGTATTGTATTGTATTGTTATTCTCCCCTTTATTCACCAATTTGGAAATCTAATTATGTTGATTGCATTGAAATGAATCAAACAGTGAAAATGGCTTTCTGAGCTGACATCTTACTTGAGTGGGATAGCATCCTTTCTTTGTCAGAAAGTGGCAGTATTAGCAGAGTGCATTGATCTAGTATCAAGAGCAGACAACTTCCAACTTACTACTTGACTGAAAGGAGAATAAAATGACGAAGCGTGCGAAATCCGCTACAAGTTGGGCAAGTCACTCTGCCATCTCCTCCACACCGTGTACATCTGGAAAAAACAATAGGAAGGGTTTTAAAAAGATGCACCCTGATTCTTAGGTCTTGTGGGAATGAAATTTGTGCCAATATTTGCAAAGGTTATGTACTTTAACGGTTGTTCTTCTACCCGTGGCAGTCTGTGGCACTGACGCACTAGGCCTTTTTCAGACTGTGCCTTTTTTACATCTCTTATCCCCGTGGAATACAGGCAAGTGTGGCATGGCATGGGTTACCACACCATAGCGTGCATAGCATGTCAGAGGTTTGTCAGGTATACATGTATTGGGTGTCATCAGGTATAACAGTGATTTTTGTAATAGTAATTAGAAAAATACCTTCTTCTACCCGAGCCATGGCACCAGGAACAAGACACTCGTCTAGATTTCCCGTTCCTATGAACAGTTCTTCTTCCACTCCCACTACATGAAGAACAACGAACCTAAAAAAGCACAAAAAAAGTCAGACAGCCAATTTAAGAACTTTATGAGTGAACGATCAATGTGTGTGCCTGAATAAAGCAGAGGTAAACAGGCTGATAGATAGATAGACAGTCTATTGTTTTTAACACTCGTAGCCAGTGGCCAAAATACAGTTAAAATTACAACTCATACAAAAATAGTTAATATAATAGTTATTTTGTGTATGGGTGATGAGTAAAAGGAGGAAAAAAACCCCACAAATTTAGTGGGAAATAACTCTATTAATGTGCCATGAATGTGATGATTTCCCCACGTCTGCTGATGACCCCACGTCTGCTACATTTTATAAGTGTGATTTTAAAAGTATAAATGCAAATCTCATTGAGTTGCTGAATGGGTTTTTTTCCCAGCAGAACTAGCGTTGGGACAGGACTAGAAATACATTTGTACAATACACTAAACTTACCCTGCCTCGACCATGACAGCGCCCACACTGTACAAAACCTGCCCCAGCACAACGATGGCAAGTCTGTAACCAAGTCAGTTTAAAAAGAAATAAGCTGAAACAATAGTTCTCACTTGAGGTCACATAGTGCAGGCATGATATTTGGTCGTTTGAAAAACGTAGAACCACCATGTAAGCTTTAATCGACATTTCAAAAGTCAAACACTTAGTGGAGAATTAATAACAAATTTGAAATGTACGGACAACTTTTTTTAAATTTTAAAAAGAATACAGACAGAAAAAAAAACAATTCTCCAGAAGTGAATGCTGTCACTGCATTTCTAACAGGCTTCTGGTAATAGTAGCCATGTTGTGGTATACAGTGGATCAACATCCTATTTATGAACTGTTCTTCTTGATTGCGTACCTTAAGATATGATGTGTGTGGGACCAGTTGCTTCTCATATTCTTTAAAAGGATAAAAGTTTAATCCTGCGACCTTTGGACCTTCGCTACTCCATCAAGCTTTTGCATACCTTAAGATATGATGTGTGTGGGACTTCCAGTTGCTTCTCGTGTGTATCAAACATTGTATTCGGCATGCAGTGCATCGACCATGGCGGCGGTGGGGCACCATTTAGCGGCCCGTCCACTATTCCACCTCTATAAGGCAGGAACTTACGACTTGTTGTCCTTGACTCATTGAAGGTTTCTAAGAGATACTGTCAAAGAAAAACAAAACAATTCCTTAGATAACATGACAAGGGTGTGCGCTGTGAGGTAGTTGTACATATAGGAATTCAAGGTGCGCCCCCGCCCTCAGTGTTCTGGAGACATGAGCCCAGTTCATACTTCTTGCGAATGCCATACAAATTTTGACACCACAAATTGGCAACGACTAATTTTCATCAGTTGAAATGTGCTCAACTCCTGCGAGCCATGTGGCGACAAAATTTGTGTTGCAATCCCAGTCGCAGGAAGTAGAACCAGGCTGAATGTAACTTTCTCTTTTACATATTCATTACAAAGTTCGCGACCTTTGGACCTTCTTTATTCCGTCTAGCTTTTAGCAGGAAAAAAAGACCTTACAAGTAGTTTCTCTGGGTATTTCTTGTTTTTTTTTTATTATTATAAAGCATGGCTCTGGCAATGCTCCTAATGTGGGTTTCAAGAGCTCTCTGTGAGTTTTGCTTTAATTGTGCAAACTGCAACGAATTGAGCACAGCTCAACTGTTGCGAAGTATTCGATAAGAATTTGTGACATCAATATTCGCTTTGCATTCACATTCGCAGGAAGTATGAACCGGGCTTAACTTATGCTCCATTGTACAAGTCGAACTTACATGAAACGCGTGAGTTGGTATGGTCCTAGTGATGTTCATGTTCTTGGCTGGTCTGGAACCATAGCAACAGTGTTTGTCAACGAAGGCCAAGATGGCTGCTCTCACAGCCTCCTCCCCTATTCCGTCATTGCTGAAATGAAAAGATGAGCAATCCCAGCCAAGAAATTGAAAGTTATAACAATATTGTAATAATTTGGGAGGTCAAACATCCTTACTTAAAACCAATTTTACTGGGCTCTTATCAAATGCTTTTTCATACATCTATGGGCATATCAAAGCACTCATCCATTGTATTTCAGCAGGATAAGCTAATTTATTGCATTATGAGACCCATTTATGTAGCACCTTCTAATAGGGTTTTATAGGGTGCTGCGGCGGATTCAACCGCCTTTACCAGAAACACCAGGGCAAACCCCTTCTCTTATGATATCTGTAACGTGTGCATTACGCAATACAAGGGACCTACCGCTTTACGTCCTTTCAAAAGGACCAAGAAAGAATGGCCAAGTGTCTTGTTTACATGTACAACAATTGTATTTTGGGAGACACCTCCCCTCATCCCAAAGTAAAAATCTTTAATCCACGCCTGGTCATGTGTATTTTGTTGACCTTTTCCCCGCTAAAGAACCTTGATCAAACTGGAGGATAAGGAGATTATACTTACGAGTCAAATATTTGCTGTGGGCAACTGCTCTCTGTTGGAGGCTCATAGGCCGGTGGAGGAACGGGAGGCCCTGAAAGCATAAGATAGTACCTAATGATAGTTAGGCAGATAATGTCTGCAACGGCTACAGAACTAGGCAGCTAAACTCGTCTGTCGTGCCCTACCTAAAAGCACGACCACGCCACACCTTGCTTAAAAGGTCTTCACTGGCTGCCGGTAAGGTAGAGGATAACCTTCAAGATCTTGGTTTACAATATAAATGGCTCAACAACACAGCACCTAGCTATTTATCCATCCGCTGCCGCTTCCCAGTTTGTATTGTACACTTGGGGTGTTATCCCTGGCTACACATAAGTTACAGATTGGATGGTTTCTGACTTGTACCCCAAACAAAAATATGGAGACTACCAACAATAGGGCTCGATAGCTCAGTTGATAGAGCCTAAGTTAATGTAGAAATCTTACTAAACCACTTAAAATCAGACGGCATATATACAGGTATACCTGCCATTTTTTTATGGTTAAAAGTTTATTCATAATAAAATACCCCAGACAGTTTCTCTACTCCTATTGGTGGAGAGCGCGTCACGTGGGGGTGTTTAAACGGTTGATAATGACCAGTGTTTATGACCGGCTGGCTTCCGCGTGACAGGCGCGCAAGATTATCACCCGGAACACAATTCATAGCTTTTAGTAACAGCGCGTAATCTATTTCTAAGCGCGCACGTAATCTGTTTCTAAGTGTGCGGGCGTACACACAACCCACGCGCACACGGCAATTCGACCCTGCCGGCTTTAAACGGCCGTGTAAGAACTCGTCGCTACCCTTTTATTCCCTAATCATGACCAAAACAACTTTGGAGCCAACTGGCGAGAATATCCACCAAGACGTTCCATTGTGTAGCTGCATGCACCACCTACTGTGTTCAACTTCGTTTCACTTACAAAGAGGGACCAAGGTATTGGAAAACATGCCTTGTAATCACCCTTTTCTGATTACCGACGTGGAGTGGTTTTTATCAGGAGCTTATTATATGTAAGAAATTCTAATAGTTAAAGCCAAGAGTAGCAGGAAATGTAAAGTGGAACATGAACGTACCGCTGTTAAAAACAACGGTCTCGTAGCCCGGTACAGGTTCCAATTCTCGAGGGTCAGGATTTGGTCCTCCTTCCTCCGTCGCGTTCTCATCGTCCTCTGGGTCAGAGTCCGGGATGGTATCCCAGGAATACGGGGGTGCGTCTGTAGATGCGGCACCAGGCACCCATGCTGCTATCATAATAAAAATTTAAATATTGTGAATGAGATGAGTTAAAGGGATGTTGCCTTGGATGAATCGGTCGAGTTGGTCAATCAAAAGCATTGGAAACCTTTTTTGTTAAAAAATGCATGGCTAGAAAGATGTTTTAAAGCCATTGGACCCTTTCGGTTCAGAAAAAATAATAAAAGTTCACAGATTTACAAATAACTTACAGGGTTTACAGAAGGCAATGGTGAAAGACTTCTCTTGAAATATTAATTCCATGAAATGCTTTACTTTTTGAGAAAACAGCAAAACAATATAAATTCTCGTTAACGAGAATTACGGATTTATTTTAAGCACATGTCATGACACGGCGAAACGCGCGGAAACAAGGGTGGGTTTTTCCGTTGTTTTCTCCCGACTCCGATGACCGATTGAGCCTAAATTTTCACAGGTTTGTTATTTGATATAGAAGTTGTGGTACACAAAGTGTGGGCCTTGGACAATACTGTTTACCGAAAGGGTCCAATGGCTTTAAAGTAGAATATAATAATCCACACTAATAATTAAATGCTTCAAGTTTGTGTGATTTTCCTTTTACTTTGGAAACTAAAATGGATGGCCATTTTGTGGCAGGCCTGATACTTCACGGAGGCAACGGAGGCGATTGCCTCCGTTGCCCCTGGTCATTGCCTTGATGCCCTTGAAATGCTCCTGTAAAAATGTACAATTTCCTCATAAGGTGCCCTTTGCCAAAGAGAAAATGCCTTGGTGCCCTTGACCCTTCAAAAACGAAGCATACAGGCCTGTTGTGGAGTCAAAAATTTTACTCTACAAATTGGAGTGTAGTGTTAGTTCAAAAAGGAAAACCATGCAACCTCGCTCTTATAAGTAACTTTTTCTTCTAACTAAAAAATAAACATGAAGAAATATTTGTTATTATTGAAGAAAAGTTAATTTGTGTGAATTTTTACAATAAATACTGTTTTAGGTAGTCATATTTAACACTGTTTTTTTACCTGCTCCTGATGGTTGTGTAGGGGGAGGTGCCCCATAGCCGGGGGGTGGTTCTTGGCCCTGTGGCTGAGGTGCCCCATATCCTTGTTGATGGGGTGCCCCGTAGCCCTGTTGTTGGGGAGCTCCGTAGCCCTGTTGTTGGGGAGCTCCGTAGCCCTGTTGTTGAGGTGCCCCATAGCCCTGTTGTTGGGGTGCCCCATATCCCTGTGGCTGTGGTGCCCCGTAGCTCTGCTGTTGGGGTGCCCCATATCCCTGTTGTTGGAGTGCTCCATAGCCCTGTTGTTGGGGCGCTCCATACCCTGGTGAAGGGGCACCTTGTTGAGCTGTCAAACAATTAAAATCAGTATCATCTACCATAAATCCACTAATTAAGCAACTGTAATTAACTTCCTGCCTTCTTCTTCATCCAAGTATTCATGGTTTGAATTAAAACGCACCGTGAGGTTGGTGCGCGCTGTACAAGTTTGAGCACAGGCAATAAAAATAAAAACTCATTTTTTATTTGTGCAGAGTATCAATCAATGGATGATGTACACTTGCACTGTTGCAGTTTAAAAAGCAGTTATCTTATTCTTATCTTACCTGTTGTGAGTTGTGTGATAGGCATGCTGGTGGTTACGTTTCCCCTCTCCTCCTCTACACACTACCAGCCAACTCTAACCAGAACAGTAACACACTGTCGATGTCACAAGCAGCAGGCCTACTACAAAAATACAGTTTGATTGAGTGCACGAGTGACACCGTCACCGATTGACAAGGAGTGACAAGATTAACATTATTGTTTGGTTGAAGCTGTGTAGTTCTGTAAACAGGCCAGTTGAGTTTATATTTTATGGTTATAAAAAAAAAACAGTCGCTAGCACTGCTCTACCTTTGAATGAAATTTCAGCAAGATAATGAAATCTCTCGTGGAACCGTAACGCGTGGCCGAGCTAAGCTAGTTGGACGGTCCGATGGTAATACTGTAGTTCATGTATACACGCCCAAAGGTCTGAGGCCAAAGGTCATTCGCTTTGCGTCGTGCGCAGATTGCGCAGCGAAGTTGCGCCGCGCACTCTTAGCGCTGCGCACTCTTTGGATAGTGCTATGAAGACTTGATTCAATCCTTAGATCGCGGTTAGGAGGTTGATTGCATGAGGCGCCCTTTTTGTTGCGGCTTTCGGCAGGATGACTAAAAAGCCACGATCAAAGACTTGGAGCCAAGTCTACAAGCGTGGAAATAGAAACGCTCAATGACAACACTTCGTTTGATACTCGGGTCCAGTTTACGCATGATTAGATTTTTTGAGAAAACTTTGGGTAAATTAAATTATCTAAAATGTATCATCAATTTCCGTCCCTTGTTGTTCTTATTTTAGTCATGTTAGGCCTAGCCTACATGAGTATTTTTTTCAATCTTTGTGAATCTCGATTGTGTGTTGATGGGAAGTAATTAGCCTATGTATAGTAGGCTTAGATGTGATGTAAGTATGACACTAAGATCCATCCAGCGGCAGAGCGTCGGATCCAGCCAGATGAAACTAACTGTGTGGAGGAGGGCTAAGGGAGGGCAACAGGTGAGGGGAATTGTTGTGGGGGTCAGACGCGTAGTGGAAGCTTATATTAACTTGGACACTTAATTAACTTATTATCTTACTTGGGTACGAGGTCACTTGAATACGAAGTCACCTCGGTACGAATTAACTTGGGGACGAGTTCACATTGGGACGAGTTGAACGTGGTACGAGTTGACTTGGGTTACATTATATGATCCGATTTCTTCCAACAACTCAACTGAACTCGTGCCACAGTGGAAAAAAAAAAAAAAAAAACATCCCTTAAAGTCACCTGGTAATAACATTTGTTTTCTTTCAAACATAAGAGTATATGCTTACGACGTTAAAACAATTTTTTTTAGTAATTGATGTCACGATTTATATGTATAAAAAATATATAAAGTTGTTTGGAGGGCTGACTCCGCCTCCCCTTTTGTGACGTCAATCAAGGCAGACTTTGCCTGCAATGCGTATAGTAAACACACGTGCAAAGTACATGTACGTCCAAGTCGTGAGTTGGTACATTTCAAAAAGTGTTTTTCTGCATTCAGCAGCAATACACCTGGTCGGCATTGCCGGGGGAAAAAAAAAACTTTTTTTTTGAAACGTACAAACTCACGACTTGGTCCGTACATGTACTTTGCAATTGTGTTTACTCTACGCATTACAGGCGAAGTCTGCCTCGATCGACGTCACGAACAGCGCCCTCTCGGGTCGGGGTCTACTCTTAAATTTTTAAATAACATAAGAACTGATTTTTTAAAAGCTTATTTAACTGTTTATTCACATTCCACTCATCAAAACACATATATTAGTGACAAAAGCTTTATTTTGAAAAAATACCACTTCCAGGTGACTTTAAAGCCATTATTCACTTTTGGTAAACAGTATTGTCCAAGTCCCACACTTCGTTTATCACAACTTATATATAAAGTAACAAACCTGTCAAAATTAAGGTTCAATCGGTCATGTCAGTTTGAAATTCCAACAGAAATAAATAAACCTTAATTTCTCATTCGGACTTTAGCGCTCAGTGAGCTTTTACTAATTTACTTGGGTACGAGTTCATTTAGATATGAATTCAGCTGGGTACGAGTTCCCTTTAGGACGAGTTGACTTAGGGCGAGTCGATTTTGGTACAAGTTGAATAGGGTACGAGTTGACTTGGATACCATGTAATTTGAATTCGTCCAAAAGGTCAACTCGTGCCACAGTCAACTCGTACCCATGTCATAGCGTACCGGCTCTTAACGCACGTTGTTGTGCAGAGGAGATGTTTGAGGCCTGACGTTTCCCATCTTGGGAAGGAGGCCTTCAAAAACCCACGTTTGAATAACACAGGTTGATAAAAGCTAATTCATATATTCTTCTTAACCGTAAATGGAGTTCCTCTAATTTTTCAAAATTATGTAAACAGTTAAACCAATCTAATAATTCAATAAACTCCAAGTGGGAAATAGCCTCCGACCCCCCACCACACGCACAACATTGCTTATGAATTAAAAACAGAAGTTCATATCAGTTTTGGGAAAAAATATAAAAAACAAACATCCATTAAAAGATGTTAGTTTGAGAATCCATAACAGAAATGAATAAAACTAATTTCCCTTACGGACTTTAGCGCTCAGTGCGCTTTTACTAATCTACATGGGTACGATTTCACCTGGGTACGAGTTTACTTGGGGACGAGTTCATTTTGGGACGAGTTGGTTGGGGACGAGTTGATTTTGGTGCAAGTTGAACAGGGTAGGAGTTGACTTGGATACCATGTGATTTGAATTCTTCCAACAGGTCAACTCGTGCCACAGTCAACTCGTACCCATGTCATAGCGTACCGGCTATTAACGCACGTTGTAGTGCAGAGGAGATGTTTGAGGCCTGACGTTTCCCATTTTGGGAAGGAGGCCTCCCAAAACCCACCTTTGAATAGCAAAGGTTGATAAAAACTAATTCATATATTCTTATTAACCGTAAATGGAGTTCCTCTAATTTTTTGGAATTATGTAAACAGTTAAACCAATCTAATAATACAATAAACTCAAAGGGGGAAATAGCCTCCGAACCCAAACCCCCACACACAACAGTGCTTATATTAGTTTTTTGAAACAAATATAAAAAAGAAACATCCCTTAAGATTTGTTAGTTTGAGAATCCATAATAGAAATAAATAAAACTAATTTCCCTTGCGGACTTTAGCGCTCAGTGCGCTTTAACTATTTTACTTGGGTACGAGTTCACTTTAATACGATTTCACGTGGGGACGAGTTCACATTTTGGACGAGTTGACTTGGGGACGAGTTGATTTTTGTACAAGTTGAACAGGGTACGAGTTTACTTGGATACCATGTGATTTGAATTCTTCCAACAGGTCAACTCGTGGCACAGTCAACTCGTACCCATGTCATAGCGTACCGGCTATTAACGTACGTTGTAATGCATAGGAGATGTTTGAGGCCTGACGATTCCCATTTTGGGGAGGCCTCCCAAAATCCACGTTTGAATAGCACAGGTCGATAAAAACTAATTCATATATTCTTCTTAACCGTAAATGGAGTTCGTCTAATTTTTAAAATTATGTAAACAATTAAACCAATCTAATAATACAATAAACTCAAAGGGGGAAATAGCC
The DNA here is from genome assembly GCF_902459465.1 of Asterias rubens. NCBI lineage: Eukaryota > Metazoa > Echinodermata > Asteroidea > Forcipulatida > Asteriidae > Asterias > Asterias rubens. The sequence continues at coordinate 6,698,291 of NC_047064.1, read as the reverse complement.
TCCGAACCCAAACCCCCCACACACAACATTGCTTATGAAGTTAAAAAAGAAGGTTCAAATTAGTTTTTGGAACAAATATAAAAAAGTAACATCCCTTAAGAATTGTTAGTTTGAAATTCCATAATAGAAATAATTAAAACTAATTTCACTTACGGACTTTAGCGCTCAGTGCGCTTTTACTAATTTACTTGGGTACGAGTTCACTTTGATACGATTTCACGTGGGTACGAGTTTACATGGGGACGAGTTCATTTTGGGACGAGTTGGTTTGGGGACGAGTTGATTTTGGTACAATTTGAATATGTTACGAGTTGACTTAGACACCATGTGATTTGAAATCTTCCAACAGGTGAACTCGTGCCACAATCAACTCGTACCATGTCATAGCGTTCCGCCTATTAACGCACGTTGTAGTGCAGAGGAGATGTTTGAGGCCTGACGATTCCCATTTTGGGAAGGAGGCCTCCCAAAACCCACGTTTGAATAGCACAGGTTGATAAAAACTAATTCATATATTCTTCCTAACCGTAAATGGAGTTCCTCTAGTTTTTAAAATTATGTAAACAATTAAACCAATCTAATAAACCAATAAACTCAAAGGGGGAAATAGCCTCCGAACCCAAACCCCCCACACACAACAGTGCTTATGAAGTAAAAAAAGAAGGTTCAAATTAGTTTTTGGAACAAATATAAAAAAGTAACATCCCTTAAGAATTGATAGTTTGAAATTCCATGATAGAATCAAATAAAACACATTTCCTTTACGGACTTTAGCGCTCAGTACGCTTTTACTAATTTACTTGGGTACGAGTTCACTCGAGTACGATTTCACCTGGGTACGAGTTTACTTGGGGACGAGTTCATTTTGGGACGAGTTGGTTTGGGGACGAGTTGATTTTGGTACAAGTTGAATATGGTACGAGTTGACTTGGATACCATGTAATTTGAATTCTTTCAACAGGTCAACTCGCGCCACAGTCAACTCGTACCATGTCATAGCGTACATGCTATTAACGCACGTTGTAGTGCAGAGGAGATGTTTGAGGCCTGACGATTCCCATTTTGGGAAGGAGGCCTCCCAAAACACACCGTTGAATAGCAAAGGTTGATAAAAACTAATTCATATATTCTTCTTAACCGTAAATGGATTCCTCTAATTTTTAAAATTATGTAAACAATTAAACCAATCTAATAATACAATAAACTCAAAGGGGGAAATAGCCTCCGAACCCAAACCACCCACACACAACATTGCTTATGAAGTTAAAAAAGAAGGTTCAAATTAGTTTTTGGAACAAATATAAAAAAGTACCATCCCTTAAGAATTGTTAGTTTGAAATTCCATAATAGAAATAATTAAAACTAATTTCCCTTTCGGGCTTTAGCGCTCATTGCGCTTTTACTAATTTACTTGGGTGCGAGTTCACTTTGATACGATTTCACGTGGGTACGAGTTTACTTGGGGACGAGTTCATTTTGGGACGAGTTGGTTTGGGGACGAGTTAATTTTGGTACAATTTGAATATGGTACGAGTTGACTTGGACACCATGTGATTTGAAATCTTCCAACAGGTCAACTCGTGCCACAGTCAACTCGTACCATGTCATAGCGTACCGGCTATTAACGCACGTTGTAGTGCAGAGGAGATGTTTGAGGCCTGACGTTTCCCATTTTGGGAAGGAGGCCTCCCAAAACCCACCTTTGAATAGCACAGGTTGATAAAAACTAATTCATATATTCTTCTTAACCGTAAATGGAGTTCGTCTAATTTTTAAAATTATGTAAACAATTAAACCAATCTACTAATACAATAAACACAAAGGGGGAAATAACCTCCGAACCCTCCCCCCACACACAACATTGCTTATGAAGTAAAAAAAGAAGGTTCAAATTAGTTTTTGGAACAAATATAAAAAAGTAACATCCCTTAAGAACTGTTAGTTTGAAAGTCCATAATAGAAATAACTAAAACTAATTTCCCTTACGGGCTTTAGCGCTCAGTGCGCTTTTACTAATTTACTTGGGTACGAGTTCACTTTGATACGATTTCACGTGGGTACGAGTTTACTTGGGGACGAGTTCACTTTTGGACGAGTTGACTTGGGGACGAGTTGATTTCTGTACAAGTTGAACAGGGTACGAGTTGACTTGGATACCATGTGATTTGAATTCTTCCAACAGGTCAACTCGTGCCACAGTCAACTCGTACCCATGTCATAGCGTACCGGCTATTAACGTACGTTGTAGTGCAGAGATGTTTGAGGCCTGACGATTCCCATTTTGGGGAGGCCTCCAAAAATCCACGTTTGAATAGCACAGGTTGATAAAAACTAATTCATATATTCTTCCTAACCGTAAATGGAGTTTCTCTAATTTTTAAAATTATGTAAACAATTAAACCAATCTAATAAACCAATAAACTCAAATGGGGAAATAGCCTCCGAACCCAAACCCCCCACACACAACAGTGCTTATGAAGTAAAAAAAGAAGGTTCAAATTAGTTTTTGGAACAAATATAAAAAAGTAACATCCCTTAAGAATTGATAGTTTGAAATTCCATGATAGAATCAAATGAAACACATTTCCCTTACGGACTTTAGCGCTCAGTACGCTTTTACTAATTTACTTGGGTACGAGTTCACTTGAGTACGAATACACCTGGGTACGAGTTTACTTGGGGGACGAGTTCATTTTGGGACGAGTTGGTTTGGGGACGAGTTGATTTTGTTACAAGTTGAATATGGTACGAGTTGACTTGGATACCATGTAATTTGAATTCTTTCAACAGGTCAACTCGTGCCACAGTCAACTCGTACCATGTCATAGCGTACATGCTATTAACGCACGTTGTAGTGCAGAGGAGATGTTTGAGGCCTGACGATTCCCATTTTGGGAAGGAGGCCTCCCAATACCCACCGTTGAATAGCAAAGGTTGATAAAAACTAATTCATATATTCTTCTTAACCGTAAATGGAGTTCCTCTAATTTTTAAAATTATGTAAACAATTAAACCAATCTAATAATACAATAAACTCAAAGGGGGAAATAGCCTCCGAACCCAAACCCCCCACACACAACATTGCTTAGAAGGTTCAAATTAGTTTTTGGAACAAATATAAAAAAGTAACATCCCTTAAGAATTGTTAGTTTGAAATTCCATAATGGAAATAATTAAAACTAATTTCCCTTTCGGGCTTTAGCGCTCATTGCGCTTTTACTAATTTACTTGGGTACGAGTTCACTTTGATACGATTTCACGTGGGTACGAGTTTACTTGGGGACGAGTTCATTTTGGGACGAGTTGGTTTGGGGACGAGTTGATTTTGGTACAATTTGAATATGGTACGAGTTGACTTGGACACCATGTGATTTGAAATCTTTCAACAGGTCAACTCGTGCCACAGTCAACTCGTACCATGTCATAGCGTACATGCTATTAACGCACGTTGCAGTGCAGAGGAGATGTTTGAGGCCTGACGTTTCCCATTTTGGGAAGGAGGCCTCCCAAAAACCCACCGTTGAATAGCAAAGGTTGATAAAAACTAATTCATATATTCTTCTTAACCGTAAATGGAGTTCCTCTATTTTTTAAAATTATGTAAATAATTCAACCAATCTAATAATACAATAAACTCAAAGGTGGAAATAGCCTCCGACCCCCCCCCCCCACACACAACATTGCTTATTAAGTAAAAAAAAAGAAGAGTTCAAATTAGTTTTTGGAACAAATATAAAAAAGTAACATCCCTTAAGAATTGTTAGTTTGAGATTCCATAATAGAAATAAATAACAATAATTTCCCTTACGGACTTTAGCGCTCAGTGCGCTTTTACTATTTTACTTGGGTACGAGTTCACTTGAGTACGATGTCACCTGGGTACGAGTTTACTTGGGGACGATTTCATTTAACCAATCTAATAATTCAATAAACTCAAAGGGGTAAATAGCCTCCGAACCCCTCCCCCTCCCCCCAACACTCCATTGCTTATGAAGTAAAAAAAGAAGTTCATATCAGTTTTTGGAAAAAATATGAAAAAGAAACATCCCTTAAGAATTGTTAGTTTTAAAGTCCATAATAGAAATAAATAAATAAAGCTAATTTCCCTTACGGACTTTAGTGCTCAGTGCGCTTTTACTATTTGACTTGGGTACGAGTTCACTTGAGTACTTTTTCACCTGGGTACGAGTTTACTTGGGGACGAGTTCACTTTGTGACTTTGGTACACATTGAACAGGGTACGAGTTGACTTGGATACTATGATCCGAATTCTTGCAACGGGTCAACTTGTGCCACAGTCAACTCGTACCCATGTCATAGCGTACCGGCTGCATGTTAACGCACGTTGTAGTGCACAGGAGATGTTTGTGCCATGACTTTTTCCATTTTGGGAAGAAGGCCTCCCAAAACCCACGTTTGAATAACACAGTGTCATAAAAACTGATTCATATATTCTTCTTATACAACCGTTGGATGGTAAAAAGTGTGAACACTGGAGTTTTAGGACAGACTTATGTTCATACAGCAGCTAGTTACCGTAGAAATCTTGGAATATTTCTAACTCCATGTTCCGACTAAATAAACTCCCATACAGTGCGGTGCAGTCAGTGCAAAAATGTAAAATATTTCAAAAAACAAGATTTAAAAGAAAAAGAAAACAACTAAGAAGTCGATCTAAAAGCTTTCTACAGTAATTAAAGGTGCAAAATTTAATAATTGGATTCCTTGTGCCCGTCGAGTTAATCCCCTTCAAGCCAAACACCCCTACTGATTGTGTATAATATGTTCAAGCATGAAAGTCGAGCGGCATCAATCTTGAAAAACTAAAAAAAATGTTTAATCAAGTCGCACGCGCGGCGGCAGCACCCCCAGATCATAGATGTAGAATTATAATAACTAGATCGGCCGCGCGTACATACGCGCCATTGCCTGTGTAGAACAAGATTTGGTTCGCCATGGACGCGGTAAAAATTTCACGTTCGAAAGGCGACGCGCGAAAATAAATGTCACGTGCTGACGGCAAAAAGTCACGTGCTGACGGCAAAGCACAGAAAATGTACACGGGAGATAGGCAATGGCGGCCCCCATGCCAGAACCCGCGTATGTACGCGCGGCCGATCTAGTTATTCTATTCTATATCTATGCCCCAGATATACACACGAAAAAAGACAAGCGCGAGCGTCAAAGCCGCGATCAGCGCCTTTAGCAACTCTTTATCTAATTATATATTCATAATGCATGCACCTTCTGTGTGGGTGCGTTCGTTTAGCTTCCCTGGGTCGACCCTGGTGTTTGCGTGTTTTTTTACCCCAAGGACGAACGTGTGCAAATAATTACCCACGTTCGTCCTGGGAAAAAAACCCGTCACACACCGGGGTCGACTCAGGGAACCTAAACGAACGCACCCGTACCCTGTGTTACTCTCAGCACGTGACCATTTAGTGCACCAAAATGAGTGTGGGTCATATGGGGCCCCGGTACACGCGACGTGTGATCTACGGTATTGCGTCTTCTTATTAGCCAACAACTCATCACAATCATGCATTATGCATAACATTTCTCCCTCCAAAATCTGTGGCAAAAAGTAAAGAAAAACAGAAGGGTAGACATCTGGGGTGCCGCGTGAAGCCCCAAGTTAAGTCACGAAAGTTGCGTTCCAGGTGTTAACGCTTTCATTTTTTGAACTCAGCCATTGGAATGTTTTTGAGACTGCATGCAGCGATTACTATTCCAGACGCATGCAGCATGCAGCCATGCATCATCTACATATCGATCTCTTGCTCAACCTGCAGATTGCGCAGCTCGACTGCAGAACCGTGCGCAATCTGGATATTGGGCAAACCTCTAATGCGCTTTTTGTCAATGGGCTCATCTTACAATGAGGTCATTGAACTTAAAGCATAGCAACACAATAGTCGGTACACCACTCGCTCCTACATTGTTATTTGTATACGATTAGATGTGTACCAGACCTTGTAGCAAACTTCAAAGATACAATAAAAATGGCGACCGCTGCAGGAGAAAGAGCCGGCGAAGACGGGGCTTATTATTTGGAACGTATCCTTGCACTATTCTTTCTTTCACATAAGTTTTTTCCCATGGTTAACTACTTAAGGTATATTGAGGTCTATTTGCACTGCCTATGCTATGGACTATGGTGGTGCCTACCATGAAGTTAATGGAATAATGTGTTGGAAAATTAATTGTTTACAAAACGGAATTTTTAATTAAGCGAGCACTCGTCAACACACTACACAGGTGACAGTGACTGAACATGCTGTTTTAAAATACAGAAACAAACAAAATGTATTTTTTTCATGTGCCAGTCGTTAACTTCTCGTAGTGCTATTGAAGATAATTAATGTTATTACATTAGGTGATCGGGCATTTCTATACGCCGCTCCAATGGAACAATCTCCCACCTTACCTTGCATTACAGCCATTCCGTGGTATTTGCGCTTCATAGTAAAAAATTTAAAATGGTTATTGTTGAAGTTTTTACATTTATTTTGAAACAAGAACACCTAGCGCTTCTTCTTCTAAAAAGACTTTATACAAATATTCTTTATTGTTTTTGCGACAGCCTTGTGAGTAAAGGGTAAAAAGTGTACACAAAAGTCTGAAAAATCCTTGAAATTCAGGTTTTGAAAAAAAAATCATGAATCAATAGGTGTTCAGATTTAATCATTTTGTATAAACAACAAAGAGTCATTAGTAAGGACAGCCAAAATTTAATATGCCTTTTTGAACTATTAACTTTTGAAAAATGGTAGTTAATTTTTACCCTCGTTTTACTGTCACGCGAGTCACAAAAAAAATGATTATAGTATTTTTTCTATTGTAGACCCTCAACATTTTTTTTCTTCTCTCTCATAATAGTGGTCTTTTCAAAGGGTCTTTCAAGAATTAATTAGTTTTTTTTACCTAGGCCTTCTACCTAAACAAAAAAAAACACCCTCGAGTTTGTCACGCGAGTCACGGCTAATGCACTTAATGCACATGGTTAGCAAAAGCTACCAAAGTATTCTGGGGATGATGTCTATGGAATGTTACCAAAGCACCCCCAGCCCACTGGAACATACTACTATGCCCCTGAATTTATAAATTTGTGTTAGAACAATGAATTATAACACTGTACAATTTTAACCTGGCACACTGTCAGCAGATCATGTTAAACTACATACACTGCATACTGCACTGTACAATGTGCTCACATCTGCATAATTTACCTGCATTATTTAAATAATACAAGGAATGATAAACTTAAAACAAGAACAAACAAAAATATTTGATGAAACTGGGTATTTTAAGACAGTATTCTTAAGTTAGATTTGGAGGGAGGCATCAATAAAGAAATTACTTATCAGATTTACATGTACTCAGCCTAACACAGTCTAATGCCATTAGAACTTGACACCAAAATTTGTGGTTTCTTAACCACTCTGCCAAGCGTAGTGAGAAAAAAGTCCTTTACCCAATCACAAAACAATATAATAATTTCTAGTAAGGGTTCTCTCTATGGGTTTGAGTGGTTGTGAAAAGAACCGGTGGTTTAACAACTCAACGTTTCGACCAGACAGTGTTGTTAAACCGCCAATTCTTTTCAGAACCACCCCAACATTACCATGTTTAAGTCAAAGCCTGTTCAGATAATTTTTCCTTTAAATGTTGCTTCAGGCGTTTCTTCCTTTTATGAAAAGATTCAATTTCAAGTTCTGAGTGTTCTGAATGAAATAAAATGTTCTTGTTATGCAGTATCCTGTTTAGTTATTGTATATTTTCTCACTTGTCACGCGAGTCACAAACTTCTGTCACGCGAGTCACGTTGCATTTAACAAATTTTCAATTTTGTAAAAACTTTTTATTTTGTACTTTTTATAGTATAATATAGTGCTTCTCTTGTACTTAAAAAAAAAGTGATCTGTAACTAAAAAGTTCCTCTGAGTTCTCACGACTGGGCAATGGCATACAGGGATGCAACACCTTTCATTTTTTGGCAGTCACGCGAGTCACATTTTTGGAACTCCTATAAAAACATGATACCTACACAATTTGTTTTCCTTTTTTATTTGTTGTTATAGGGCTCTTCACTAAGTTTATATAAATTGAGTTACATGAGAGCCATGTGTTATATTTTGGAGTATAGATCTTTCAAAAGTTGGAAAACCAGTGAGATTGTCACGCGAGTCACAATGGAATGGCTGATTAGATTAGAAAGGACAGTCTTCTTTTAAAACTTAAAGACAGTGGACACTATTGGTAATTGTCAAAGACTATCCTTCACAGTTGGTGTATCTCAACTTATGCATAAAATAACAAACCTGTGAAAATTTGAGCTCAATCGGTCATCGAACTTGTGAGATAATAATGAAAGAAAAAAACACCCTTGTCACACGAAGTTGTGTGTGTTTAGATGGTTGGTTTCGAGACCTCAAGTTCTAAACCTGAGGTCTCAAAATCAAAATTCGTTGAAAATTTCTTCTTTCTCGAAAACTATGGCACTTCAGAGGGAGCCGTTTCTCACAATGTGTTATACCACCAACCTCTCCCCATTACTAGTCACCAAGAAAGGTTTTATGCTAATAAATATTTTTAGTAACTACCAATAGTGTCCACTGCCTTTAATTTATTTAAATCTAAGTTAAGAACCTATTTGTTTACTTCACCCATTTAATTCAGTCTTGATCTGTTTGTGTATTTGTTTTTTCATTTTTTCTCTGCATTTTTTGTATTCCTTGTAATGCGCAGTAGAGTAAATTTAAAGGGAAGGTAGGACCTACACGTTTGGTAATTAATTACTCAAAACATATATTATCTTAAGAACGGACTTGGTAACTAGCATTGGAGAGCTGTTGATAGTATAAAACATTGTGGAAAACGACTCCCTCTGAAGTAACATAGTTTTTGAAAAAGAGGTAGTTTCTCACTAAATTAGTAAAAGACTTCTAGCTAGAAGTCTTTTATTCCTATCTGAAAGCACACAAATTCGTCCAACAAGGGTGTTTTTTCTTTCATCATTTTCTCCCAACTCCGATGATCGATTGAGCTCAAACTTTCACAGGTTTGTTATTTTATGCATATGTTGAGATACACCAAGTGAAAAGACTGGTCTTTGGTTGACAATTACCAATAGTGTACCTTCCCTTTTAATAGGTAACTGCGCGATATTAATGTACGTTTTTTTTTATTATTGTTATTATTATATCTTATAATCTTGGTGTATTGGTGTATTTATAAAATTGTATTATGCATTTTTGGCGGTCATTGTTTGGCAAAACATGTCTTTTATTTATTTATAGGCCTAGCCCTAGTGTCAACCTGTTTTTTGTTTATTTTTAGTGTCAACCTGTAAACTTTGATGTCAGGAAACTTTTGTTTATTTATTTTTTTAAAACATTTCAAAAGTCGCACCAAAAGAACGAGTTGTCTTTGAATCACAACCATTTTTACAAATGAATAATTTAAGAATATAAATAAACAAAAAGGCAAAAAGGCCACAAAAGACCTACAATAAAATCACAGACCACCAAGATTCAAGAAAAAAATAATTATTATTATTAATAGTTAAAACTAAGTTACTTAGTGATTGTAAACAATCACAAAGAAAAATATTTTTAAATTATTAAAACTAGATATTGCACGTTAAAATGACCCTCTACATTCCAGATAATTAAACAAAATGATTTATTAAGTATTATTTCGTATCTCAACAGACATATTAAGGAATCAGATTTGAATGAAGGTATGAAGTGACAAGGATGAGGGTACGAAGTGACTCAGCTGGTGGTCACTTTGTACCTCGCCCATGTTCAGATGGTACGAAATAAACAATTTGGTTTTTACGATACGAAATGACCAGTTTTGGTTGCGGTACGAAGTGTCCCGAAGATACAAAGTGTCCAGGGTACGGAAGTGGCACAGGTACATGAATGAAATGTCTGCAATCCTAAATTGAGTCAATGTCACATTTAATATTATTTTACTTTTCTTTTTACTATTAGTTCCTGGATTTTGTTTGCACGGGGATGGGTTTTCCCCATCCTTGGCAAAGTTGGGGTTTTCATCCCACGCATCAAAACTTAACATTTTTGTTTAAGTGTCCTATTCATCTTTTAATTGGCTGTTGGATGTGTAACAATAACGTCTTGTTTAGCATTATTTTTTATTTTGTACATTCATTTATTTGTTTCTTATTTGTGTTGTTTTTGTTTGAATAAATAAATGTAAATTACGAAGATCAAGAAATTCAAAAATGTGAAATGAGCATGAATTAGTTTTCTTAACTGAGTTTCACCCAGAGGCCGTATTACCTGTTGACTCTGATGATGAGTTTCCCTATGAAGAAGTGGAAATTGATGATGATTTCGCATCAGGTAAGTCGTTCAAAGTTCTTTGTTCAGGCCTGGAATTATATCTTTGAGAGGTCAAGGCCATTTTCATTGGGAAAATGACACTTTCTTGTTCATTGGGAAAGTTTTCAATGGGCACCAAGGCCAAGACCAGGGCAACAGAGGCCATGGCCTCCGTAGACCTGCAACAACCAGGGGCAATGAAGGCAATAGACTGTGGAAGTCTTCTGGTATTTGAACTTCCATGACCTTTGTGGTCCCAACCTTGTTGAGTTTTACATTTGGGAGATTTTGTTTCGTCCATTACATTAGTTTAACGTAATTTTTGGCCATGAAAACTACATGTTTTTGAAAATGTAATTAACAACACATATTAAAGTAAAAGTTAATTCAACAAAATAACAGACGAAAAAAAACCTAATATTTAAACTTGACCTCAGGTCAGGTTACTTGAACAAACTTCTCATGTTTTCTTGCTCCAGTGCACGCCAGACTTGTACAGTCTGATGCCTCTGTAGAGTGTCAGACCTGCCATTGTTGTCCACATGCTTTAAATACCCTAATCCTAATTGAACAATAAATTAATCAACCTAAACAACTCTCAAATCATCGTCTGTATGATCCAAATCCTGTACCTATGTCTTGAAACTAAACTGCAAGCGTTTATATTTGATGAATTCAGAACCAGATGAGGATCTTCATGCTGCAGTGAGAACTATTCAAGAAGCTCAGGAAGATCAAGATGCATTGGTACGTTTAAGCTCATTAAGGAATTTACCACTGTGCCTCATAAGTCAGTTGATAAAGCATCTGCCAAAAGTGTCAGGAGTCTTGGGTTAAAATCCCAATGAGGACTTCTTGGTTTTTCTTTTGTTTGGAACGTTATTTCACTTTTATGGTGATTAGGCACCGTACCAAATTTTGTGTTTGTTACTTTGCCCTATTGCGCATCTATATGCAACACCGAGAGAAAAACATGATTTTTAGGGAAAACCTAAGGGAGTATACCGCTATGCCTCCTAGCACAGTTGCCAGAGCATTTGCCCGAAGTGTCAGGGGTCTGGGGTTCAAATCTGACTGAGGACCATTTGATTTTTCCCTCATCCAATGTTAAGTTGTTTCATTTCTATGGTGATTAGGCACCATACCAAATTTTGTGTTTGTTACTTTGCCCAATTGCGCATCTTTGCAACACCGAGAGAAAAATATGGTGTATAGAGTAAAATAAAGAGTGTCAGGGGTCTTGGGTTCAAATCCCACTTGGGACCATTTGATTTTTCTCTCATCCCATATCTCAAGGAGTTTGTACACATTGGTCAACCGTCTAGAAACATCTTTGAAAATCTAATTTGAAAGTTTAACCTCACGAGAAAGATTGTGCTTTGAGAGAACATGTGATGAACAAGGATATTTTTTAAGAGATGGGGGACGGCCACGTCCGACTAGCTGGTAGAGCACTGGCACGTTAATCTGGATGTTATAGGTGCAAGTCCTGCTCTTGTAAAGTTTTCTATGTTTAACCCAAAATTATTTAAAACATGTTCTGTTATATATTTTTTTAAATGCCTAAAATAGGTTTGACATCTTTAGTGATACAAGTTTTAACCTTAATCTGGTAAGCATAATTTTGCTGTGCTTTAGAACTTGGCAGCTCCTCAGCATGTTTGTGTACTAGAGCGGCTCTTTGAAAATCCTTCATGATTATGACAGGGTAGAACGTGACTTTTAGATATGTCCTCTGAAAATCTTCTTTTTGTGAACTTCTTAAACTCTTAGACGGCTGGAGAGCGCATGGTCCCTCCTCCTGTCAACCTGAGGCCTGAGGTGGTGGATGACTTCGTCAGGAACTTCTTGGTCAAGATGGGCATGATGCGGACTCTGGATTGCTTTCAAACAGAATGGTAAAATCAAATTGATAATAATAATAATAATAGTAATACCAAAACGTATGTAATATAGCGCCCTAAATCATGTAGATATGTTCTAAGGCCCTGAACATGGCATTACGAGGCAAATTGAAAATAAGAAACGGAATTATAACAGCGGGAGTAAAAATTCTTAAAAACATCACATGATACAAATCCTCTGCAGCTAATGTCTTTCAGGCCCGCCATTTTGGGAGTCGAGTTACTTGTAAAAATTGTGGTAGGCTTGTAAACACTGCTTGGCCAAAGATGTGCACTCTACTGTACAAGACACCTAGGGACGTTGAATTTGAAAATGCTGCAACCAAGATTATTGTAGGAAGAAACTATAAGTAAAAGGAGTGTACAGAATTGGTAGGAAACAAAAATCGTGAAGAACACAGATGTACATAAAACTTACACGGTCTAATGATGGTGATAGTTGAAAACATCCCTTGAAAAAATTCTGTCTGAAATGTCATAATTTGATGAGAAATAAATAATCTAACTTGATGTTTGGAGTTTATCGCTCAGTGAGCGTTTTATTCATTTTTATTTTGGCATCGATGCAATGCAAGATTGGTAATTGGTTTTTCACTATTCTCTCGTGACCCAGATGGCCAATCAATCTCAAACTTCTACAGGTTTGTCAGTTAATGTATAGGGTGGATTACATAAAGTGCTTACATTGGCAGCAACTGTTTTGTTAGCAGAAACCAATTCTGTAATGAGCCTTTAAGTTATAGTTGACATGATTATTGTGTTGATGACATTAGGTGAATTGGGTAAATACTGAAGTACAGCCTTCTTCCAGCCACACAGATTATACTTGTTTTAGTAGCATAAAGCTGTGAACCAGTGTAGATGGCTCCTTACAAACAAAATACGACATTAGTGATAAATTTGTGTTGCGAAAATTAGCCCAAGGACAAGTTTTCTCATTCCAAAAATGTACATGTATGAATGAAACACAATTAGGCACGTTTTATTGCTTACCTACTTTCTCCAGTTACTTTTTTTTTGCACGCCCTTCTTCCGGGCGCATAACAATTATGCCAATGTTCAACCTTGTGTTTACTGTTAGGTATGAGCTGCAGCAGCGAGGCTTACTGAACGAGGAAGACGTCAAGACTGTCCCTGATGTGTATGTTCGCAACCAGCAGCTTGACCTCCAGGTCAAAACACTCAGGAGAGACTTGGACAAGTTTAAGGATGCTGCAAAGTAAGTCGTACAGCCCTTGTAATGTACACTAGTGTTCTTTGAAATCCTGCAAATAAGGAATTCAAAATCTCCACTTACGTACATCACCATTCTCCACTTACATGCAAGCGCCAAATTTGTGCGCTAGCTGTGTAAGCATAGAATGCTAAGAAACATGGAGTATACACGCGCACAAGCCAAAATACCTCGCTTACTCGTGAACTACGCTTGGCGTAAGCACAGAGTTCTCTGCTTCAACATGCGCTGAGTCTTTTCTTACGGTAAGCAGAGCCATGAAATTGGGCGCTGGTTTTATGAATGATTCTTTGTATTTTTTGTTTTCTTCTTTTTATAACAGTAAGGCTAAGGACACGTACGTGAAGCTGCGCAAGGAGAGAGATTTCAACCGTATGCATCACAAGAGAGTAGTTCAGGAGAAGAACAGGCTCATCGATGACATCAAACGGTAAAAACATGTCGCTCATGTCGCTCATTCTACCTTTACATCTTGAGTTTCTTACTGACCTGCCGATGGAGTTACTGATTTTAACCCTCTTGCTACAAAATTCTTAAAGACACTGGACACTATTGGTAACTGTCAAAGACAGGTCTTCTCACTTAGTGTATCTCAACATATGCATAAAGTAACAAACCTGTGAAAATTTGAGCTCAGTTGGACTTCAAAGCTGCGAGATAATAATGAAAGAAAAAACACCCTTGTCACACGAAGTTGTGTGCTTTCAGATGCTTGATTTTGAGACCTCAAAATCTAATTCTGAGTTCTGGAAATCAAAGTCGTAGAAAATTACTTCTTTCTCGAAAACTGCGTTTCTATAGAGGGACCCGTTTCTCACAATGTTTTATACTATTAACAACTCCCCATTACTCGTTACCGCCAACATAGAGCTGATTAGCTCAGTTGTAAGAGGCCGATGGTTCAAATCTAGCCCGGGTAAATTTTTCTCTCTACCCAAACAAATTTGTTCGACATAAATCAGCCACTGGTGCCCAGATTGGTTGAACACTCTTGCACGAAACACACATTTTCACACAAAAGAAACCTTGTTAAGGGTAAATTTTACAAGCTCTAATCACCACCTTTGCAATGACTTGATAAAATCTTACTATCAATACAAGGTTGAAGAAGCACTACGCGTCCTATGAGCCGACCTTGTCGCAACTGAAGGAGAAATATGAGGTGGCCATGAAAGAGAAGATGCTGGCTAAGCTAGAGAGAGACCGATCTGTCAATCAGGTATGTCAATCATCCAAAGCAGCCATCTTGATTGGTCCAAGTTAGTAGACTCCCTCAGCTCCTCCCACTTTCTCTTGGAACATGATGTGATCAGCTTTTAGTTGCAATAAGTTGAAAGGCCTTTTGACTGTGTTCTTTCTCTATGGTATTTGATAATCCTTATCATTAGCTGTGTGTCAGATCACTGCACAGGACACTATACTTTTAAATCTGTGCTGGGCTCAAGAGTGCTTGGCAAACATTGTGAGCCCTGAGCAAGCCCACCCAGCTTTGTTCCCCGTGGCTACAACACTGGCTATGATTGTCACTGAGTGATGTAATGTTAGCACTATTCTTACTAAATTGTGGCTGAGCAGTTAAGAAAACCGAATTCAAACTGGTGTTTTCTGATCAGCAGATTGCAAGTTTGAATCCCCCAGTCGTTACACCTGTGTCCTTAAGCAAGACACCTAACCATTGCTTTGCCGTTGGTCCCATGTTTTGTGTAGGACAATTAAAAGAACCCAGTGCATTTTATAATGAAAAGAGAATGGGTTCGCCCTGGTGTTCCTGGCATTGGCTGCTGAATGCGTCTTTGTAAACCCTTATAAGGTGAAAAATACATGTAATTGGGTTTCAGAAATCATAAGCTCAATAATCTTTCTGAAATTTTGTATATCTCAGCGCCTTGAGTACCTTGTTTGGTAGATACGTGTACGTGCGCTATATAATACTTCAATTATTAATATTATTACTATGAATCTATGTGTTCAGGTTTCTGGTCTCCAAGCCACACTTCGTAATCTAGAAGGAAGTAGCCGCGAGTCAGGATCCATGGAGCTCTCCAAGTCTGACCGTAGACTGATGTTTGCATCAGGGGTTGGCCCAACACAGAGTAGCGTCCGTCAAGCCAGGGAAGTGAACACCATGCCACGCCAACCCAACCCTCAGAACATGGACGTCACGGTACAACCCCAACCGAGACACCCTGATGTAAGTTTTTTTCATTTTACTATGTTAACAAAACATTGATGAAGAACGAGGCCCAGTCCAAACTTCTTGCAAATGCGAATGCGATACAAAGTTTGATGTCACAGGGCTGTTTTCACAGCGAATGTTTTGCAGGAGTTCATCACAAGTCCACTGATGCGTAGTTTCCACTGTGAATTTGTGACGTCAACATTTTGATATGAACCAGGCTTTATCACCACATGTGAATATTTTAAAGCTTATTAAGTCATGTCACATCGGGGCAATTACAGGGACTTTGGAGGCAATTGAGCTGTACGATAGTGCAACCCTGTTCCTAAAAAGATATCTCTGTAGTGCATTAATAATAATAATAATAGGGCAAACATTGTGAGTCCTGGGCAAGCCCTGTTGGGGTTTCGTGTGTTGTTCTGTTTGTGTATTCTTACTACATGTGTTTGTTTTAATGTCCGATGTGTGTTTGTGTACTTGTTGGTGTTCCCTGGTCTGTTTGATGTGGGTTTCGGTGTACTATTCATGTCTACTTATAATAATGTTTTTATCAATATTGTCTAATATTTAGTGTTATATGTTGTTATATTCATATGTATATTTATATTTATACATAGTTTTTAATGATTCCTGTAAGTGGCGGCTATCCGTGTTGGATATCAAAAATAAATAAATAAACAAAAATAAATAAAAAAGAGCGCTCTTACACAAGGTTGATTTTAGTGCATTGTCAAAGCTCAGGGCCCAATTTCATAAAGCTGTTAAGAAGGAAATACTGCTTCTCAAACTTCTTTTAAGCAAAAATTGAGTCGGGCACTAGCCACTTCAATTCAAACTTGATGTAATTTGTACTGATAACATTGTATTTGTGCTTACAGGCTTTATGAAATTGGGCCCAGATTATTAATCCTACTCTATAACTGTTGAAAATAAGTTTAAAATTGTGCTTCCTAGCACTCCCTTAATGGTTAAGATTTTCTATTTCTTGCTCACTGTGCAGGATTCTGAGTTCCCAACGGATACCGGCGTGAATCCTCAGCTGACAAACATCAAAGGACCGTCTGCTCACTTGACTCGCACTGGGGGATTCCGCCTGACTCATACCATCCAGGCTCACTCATTGGCCGTCAGTGGGTAGGTGTAGTTACGAAGATGCCTAAAGAGATTCTGTATTGATTTAACTATTAAAGCATTGCATGTTGAGACATCAGTGTATATTCACACCAACATTTTGACTTGCCTGCTCTAGACTGACAATGACGAGAGCAGGCTAGTCAACGAATCGTTAAGACAGCAAGACAAGTTCTCCAAGAGCAAAATCTACACAGTAAAGTAGGTATACACATGGTGCTACCGCAAAACCATGCATATATTTAATAATTTATGTTATTTTATCCCAGTATTGCTCTGCATCCACGGAAGCAGATCTTGGCCACAGTGAGCGATGACCACACATGGAAGATGTGGGCCATACCCAGCGGTGACATCATCATGACGGGAGAAGGGCATAGCGATTGGGTCGCTGATTGTGACTTCCATCCCAGGTAGGACACACACTTCACTCACCTCATATCGGGTTTCATGATTAACAATGGAGCCCAAATTCATAATACATGCTGATAGTTGTCAAAGACCAGGGGTCAATTTCACTTAACTTATAGCATAAAAACCTACTGGCTCTCTCTGAAGTAATGTAATTTCTCACTAAAATATTTTTAGGACTTCAGGCCTGAAGCCTTTTTTATGCATCCGAAAGCACACAAATTTGTGCAACAAGGGTGTTTTTTTTCTTTCATTATTCCCTTGAAAATGTTCACAGATTTGTTACTTTATGCATTTATATGTTTGGATACACCAAGTGAGAATATCGGTCTGTGACAAAGGTGTCCAGTGCCTTTAAAGAAGATTTGAAATAATATTTTCAATTTTTTTTTTGACAAATGGCTCAATTGTAGAACTTTACATTCTTTACATTAGTACCTACTTTTATCTTGATTAAATAAAACTGTTTCCCTAATACGGTGGTAATTTCTGTGATCATTGCAGTGGTGCGCAACTTGTGACAGCCAGCGGCGACTCCACTGTTAAGATTTGGGATTTCTCCAAGGCAGAATGTGTGCACACATTCACAGAGCATCAACATGCAGGTAAGAAAATCAACAAGTACATATGGGAATCCATCTCTAACTGCATTTTTCCTATTTTGAAACAAACAAATACCCCCAACCATAACCATAATATTGTTTCACAGTGCTTTAATATCTGAAATTGTATTTTGTCAGTGTAACTACAATTTAGTAAGAACATGATTTTCTTCAAGTGCTTAGCAGTTCCAGCATGTCCAGGGGCAAATTTCATTTGATTTTATAGGGTGCTGTTAGCGATGAACTCTGTGTTAAGCAATGCAATAAAACTAGCCCCTGATGTTATTTTAACATTTGTACCTAAAGATGTGTACAAAAACTTTTCCCTGAAAGCACAGTTTTCTGAAAAGTCATACATACCCTTTACTATTCTCAAATGATTTTACTTCTTTTATTCCATGTGAATTAATATCATATGTGTGTTAATTCCTTGCTGCTTATGACACCAATATGTTTAATGTGTGTACATTTGCTTGTAAATATGGTTGCCAGAATAAATATTATTATTATATAATGCAAATTCAATTTCTATTGACATCCACAGGGTATTGACGACATGTACTTTTCCTCTTTCTATTACATTTCTTTGTATTTCATTGTCAATATTGATTGTTTTATTTTTGTATGCAATTTATATATTCTTTATTCTATTGTTAGAATTGTCACAATTGAGCCGCCTGGGCTGTCCTGTAAAAACAATATTGTTTTATTCCTCATATTGTTTTAATCCTATTGTTTCTATTCCTATTGTCACATTTCATTGTATTTCAGTGTCGTAAACTCTTATCAGGAAGTTTAATATTTTGCAATCTTTATTGTTCTTTTGTTGTATGCAATATATTCTGTATTGAGGTAATTTTCATATTTCAGCCTTTTCTACTTTTGTTTTATAGCAAAGATTGTTTTAATCAACTTTTTTTGGTGTTTGCAATATTTAATGGTTTTTTGTTTGTTTAGGCCTATAATATGCAATTCATCTATTCTTATTGTAATAATCATTAATTGACATTTTTATTTGGGTGATCTTTTGGTCTTGTCAGGGGCAATTTTTCATAAAACTTTTAAAAATAAAATGTAAATAAAGTTGAAGTTTTATAATTAGATAGGCCTAGGTAAACGTTTCCTACAGAAAAAAATGCTACAGCTTCGGCTATGGCTTGCTGCATTGAAGTGTGAGATGTCCTTCACCCTTAGCAACAGTCAAAGCCGTAGCTGTAGCCGCCAACTCGGATATGGCCTCACTCTCTTTAGTTTTTTCTTGTCTACAGTTTGGGGATGCTCTTGGCATGCATGCGGTGATTTCGTCGCCAGTTGCTCGATGGATAACACGGCTAAAGTCTGGGATCTCAACAGGTTAGTTTGTTAAAAGATAAAACATAAAAGGGAAAGTTTCTGTTCTGTTCTCTTTTGCCCATTGTGCTTTTGGCACCCTAAAGGCCGAGTCACACCGTAGCGACAGCGAAAAACAATCATGACGCAAAGAGAACGCATTCTATTGGTTGAATTGCGCCACGCAGAATACGCCCACGCTTATTCAACCAATCGATGTTGTGCATTTTTAACTATCTGGTTTTTGTTCTCGTTATCGGGGCCTGTTTCACCGGGCCTTTATCCATTTTGATCTCTCAGTGACCTGATTCGCCTGACATCACCATCATAATGATCTCTGTTGCGCCATTTTAGGAGTCAATGTCCCTCATGTTGTACAGTGTAGTGCCATTTTTGGAGTCAATGCCCATCAAGTCATACAGTGTAGTGCAGATTTTTGTTTATCTTTCCTCCCTCGGTTTGGTTATATTGAGTTGAATGTGAGAAAATTAAGAAGGCCGCACCATGAAAAAGTTCTATTGTGGTTTAGTACCTTGATTTCAAGCTTTGGAATTCGGACCCACATACCTGTGGTTGAAAGTCCTACATCCCGACAAATCAAAAATTGGTTGGGGTTGAACTTTGGGTGACATATTTTCTTACCTTGTCATTATTTTCTTCAGTTTACGTTGTCGCTTCACGCTTCGTGGCCATGCAGACTCTGTGAACAGCATCGCCTTCCTTCCATACTCCAACACCCTGTTGACCAGCTCTGCTGATAAGACGGTGTCATTGTGGGATTCACGAACTGTAAGTTTTAAAATCACTTGCCTTTCTTTGACACTAAGGGCCTTTTCCTAACCTCAGCCTGAGCTCCAACTCTTGCTTGGGGCCTTTCTCAAACCTCGGCTTCACCCCTGTCTCCGGCTTGGGCTCCACTTGCTACGTACGCAGTGGAAAGATCGTTAGTTTGAACCTATGTATTTGTTATTGAACACGGTGGTTCAAACATCAGCAGACGGAGCCTGGAGCTGCAGCCTGAGCTCAAGCCGAGGTTTGAGAAAGGCCCCAGGGGTTCTGACTCCCGCTTGGACTCCATCATCAAAGAAATTTGCTAAGCAAAATTTCTATAAAAATTGAGCCCAGATGATTGTTTTAGAGATGACTGGGAGGAAAACAAAAACCAGTTTCGGAACTGACTTTTCTGATTGACTCTATATTTCTTCTTCTTATAGGGTATCTGTGGACAGACGTTCTATGGTCACACGCACTCTGTCAATCACGCTGCCTTTAGCCTCAAGGGTGACATTGTTGCGTCATGTGACAGCTACGGGAACGTCAAACTGTGGGACATACGCACCTGCGCGCCCATGACTACCGTTGACGTCGGCCCTCATCCGGCTAACAGAGTCACATTTGATGGATCCGCGTCCGTGTTGGCCATAGCAAGTAACGATGGCACAACAAAGATGTATGAGGTTGCTACGGGGCAGGTAGGAATGATCATGGTTATCTCAAACATTTAATAAAAAATATTGAATTAAAGAGGCACCTTGCCTTTGTTATGAAATGAATATGGAAAGATATGTTAAAAGGTGGAATAAAATGGTCTTACAATTTTACATGAAATTGTGTGTTTTTTTATGTCATATTTTGTGGAATCAAATTTTTGACTCCACAAAATGGTAGACCTTATGGTGGCTATACAAACAGTACTCCAACTTATGATCTAACAGGGCTCTTCACAAATCTTTCTGAAAAGCGCATAAGAAGGGTTTTTAAAACGATTTAATTTGTTTACACAATTAAAACCTGTTTTATCTCATATGAAATAAATTTACTTGTTGATCGAAAACATTTGATATGAATTTCAGCATAGAACACTTGTTGCTGTTTTCGCTCAAGTATGTCTTTAAAGTTAGTGGATACTATTGGTAATTACTCAAAATAATTCTTAGCATAAAACCTTTCTTGGTATTGAGTAATGGGGAGAGGCTGATAGTACAAAAACATTATGAGAAACGGCTCCCTCTGAAGTGCCATAGTTTTCGAGAAAGAAGTAGTTTTCCACGAATTTGATTTTGAGACCTCAGATTTAGAATTAAGTTGAGGTCTCAAAATTAACCATCTAAATGCACACAACTTCATGTGACAAGGGTGTTTTTTTTTTCATTATTGTCTTGCACATTCGGGAACGGATTGAGCTCAAATTTTCACAGGTTTGTTATTTAATGCGTATGTTGAGATACACCAAGTGAGAAGACTAGTCTTTGACAATTACCAATAGTGTCCAGTGTCTTTAAGAATAATACCTGCCATCATCAACAACTGTCAGTAATGATTTTTACAAATTACTAAAATGTATTTGTGTTTGTTCTTCCTCTTGCAGGTGTCCACACTGACTGGTCACGAAGACGCGGTTCATTCAGTGTGCTTTGATAAGTCTGGGGACTTCCTGGTGTCTGGAAGCAGCGACTGCTCAGTCAGAATCTGGTCTTAGATTCTCAGGGAATCTAGTCCTATCAAACAACCACAATGTTGTGTTTTTTTTGGGTGGTGCGATCATTTGAGTCAGTTGGGAGGGGGCGGTGCAGTTGGAAAGGGGGTTCGGTCAGGGGGGAATGTGGTAGATTTTGGAAGTGTTGGGTTGGATCAATCAATTCAGGTTTATCTGGCCTGCAATTCTTGAGGGGGCAAGGGCAATTTAATTTTTTCAAAGGGCAATTCCAACATAGGAAAATCTTTAAGTCTTCTTAAGGGGCACCAAGGTCAAGACCAGGGCAACAGAGGACATGGCTCCCGTGGCCTCTGTGTCGTTCCAGGCCTTATCTTTGTTATCTATGACCATCTGAGAAATATGACGCATTTAAAATCCGAATAATGCATTTTTTCCTGAGAGGTCTATCAGTGTTTGTTAAATTATCTTTTAAATCAAATTTTTGGATGTTCGTTCAAACGAAATGGGACTGACTCTGGGAAAAATATTAGTTATTCAATTTTCAATATTTAAATTTTTTAATCTATTGACAGCAAAGTGCAGCAAGTTATTCCAGATTCAAAATTGCGTCAAGAATGTCCATTGTTAATGAGGGTAAAAACAACTTTTGATTCCGTGCTCTTTATGCCTTTTATCCTCTGTAAATAAATTTCTACTGTTGTTAAAGTTTACTTTCGATTTGTTACATTTTTTCGTGGATATGTAGACAACGACATAAATGTTATATGATATGAGGGGTGACTATTCCTTACTTTTCTGTAAATATTGCATTTCCATTGTGTCTTGATACTGGTATTATGTAATAAGATACTAGCTCTCTATTTTCATCTTTTCAAACAGATTTTGAATTAATAACACCTGTTTGTTTAAAAAGCAAGTTTGTTCCTGTTGTTGCGTACATTTGTCAGCCACGGGTTTGAATCCTGGTTACGCCACTTGAGCCCCCAAGCAAGACACTATAATCAACCTCGTTCTTAGGGGTGATTGGTCTTGCTGTGCCACTTTTTCCCCCAGCATTAGCGCTGCTTGCTCATAAGTGACCGAGGCTGAACTTGCAAAAGGCCAACAACGCGCAAGGCTGTGTCAGTGTGATGTATTCAGCTCTTGTTAATTTTAAAGGAACACGTTGCCTTGGATCGGACGAGTTGGTCTTTGAAAAGCATTTGTAACCGTTTGTTATAAAATGCATATGGGTGGAAAGATGTTGTTAAAGTAGAATACAATGATCCACACAACCATGCCTCGAAATTGCGCGGTTTTCCTTTTACCTCGTCGACTAACACGGTCAGCGATTTATGGTTTTGACTCCCATAAATGGCCGACCATGTTAGTTCGCAAAGTAAAAGGAAAACCACGCAATTTCGAGGCATTGTTGTGTGGACCATTGTATTCTACTTTTAAAACATCTTTCTAACCATATGCATTTTATAACCAACGGTTACAAATGCTTTTTATAGACCAACTCGTCCGATCCCAGGCAACGTGTTCCTTTAACACAATGCTGTTTCATATTTACCCAAAGTTGGTCAAGCCCCACAGGCCGGGATCCGGGTCAATTCTGACTCAGAAGTTTGTAGTGTGAGTAGAAGAGACTGTTAATCATTCTTCATGATTATTCATGCTTGTATCATCAATATTCACTAATCAACCACACACTAATCAATCGATAGTTCGTATTTTCGATAACCATATTTATTTATTACATTCTTTTTCAACCATTAAAAACACTCATTTATGATTCCAAATGGTAACGTACTTATTTAAATACAAAATACGCTTAATGACAAAAGTGTAAACTAACAAATCTATAATGTTCGGCACACACGCAAGCAACCTGGCCCACTTTCATTGGTCTAGCTGCTTAAAAACATAAAAAGCTACGCACAGACATTGTTTACTCTCACTAAAAAGATCCTTATTTGTGTTCTCTTAATTAGGCCTACTTAAATTTCATAATTTGGTTTCATCTATCATTGGCAGTTGAAATTCCAAATCGTGAATACAAATGACGCTGGTCCAACCTTAGGACATCGTTATCAAGGCATGAGCTGACCAGTGTGTACGACGCTTTCAAGAAAATTGACATTCCAAGATATGCCAGCACATGCTGACACGCATGTGTGTATGTAATTTTTAGGAGCTCATAACAGTTCCCTTTTTTTAATCCCGGGGAAAGTTACTGATCTCTCGATTCGCACGACTAACACGGTCAGCCATTTATGGTTTTGACTCCCATAAATGGCCGACCATGTTAGTTCGCAAAGTAAAAGGAAAACCACGCAATTTCGAGGCATTGTTGTGTGGACCATTGTATTCTACTTTTAAAACATCTTTCTAACCATATGCATTTTCATCTATGGTTTCATCTATCATTGGCAGTTGAAATTCCAAATCGTGAATACAAATGACGCTGGTCCAACCTTAGGACATCATTATCAAGGCATGAGCTGACCAGTGTGTACGACGCTTTCAAGAAAATTGACATTCCAAGATATGCCAGCACATGCTGACACGCATGTGTGTATGTAATTTTTAGGAGCTCATAACATTTCCCTTTTTTTAATCCCGGGGAAAGTTACTGATCTCTCGATTCGCACAAGAAAGAAGCAAACACCAATAGTAATACTTAAAAAAGAACAGATTATTGAAAACCATTATGTTGCGATATGATGCATTAGTTTTATTTGATACATGGTATAGAGACAGCGCCCCATTTACTAAAAAGCTTTGTGGTGTTGCCGTGTTAGGTGTACATATTCTCCGCAATGAGGTACTTTCTAAAATCATTCTTCAAGAGCAGTAAAGATTGACATTTCTCGTTCATGTTTTCATTGCATACACATGGAACCGGCAAACCAAAGGAAAGAGTATTTTCTAAAAATCATTCTTCATGAGCAGTAATGGACATTTCCCGTTCATGTTTTAATTATACACAATGGATTCCAGGGAACCGGCAAATTAAAAGAAAGAGGTTCCGGGTCTTCCACTTGGCTTATGTTCCGAAAAGTGCATGGTTTTTCTAGTAAATTGAGACATTGAATTCCGACTTTCGAAACGTTGAAGTTAAGAAAATCATCGTGTTCGTAATCATCTCTGGTTTAACTTCATAAACGAAAAAATAGTATGCGCAGTCTCGAGACTCCTTACCCGGAAGAAAATTAATTTTGATTTGCCCTTAAAATAAATATATCCGTTGCTTCCCCATTTCTTTTGAAATATTATTGCTTTTGATGTAGCCTTTAGTATTCACAGTCATCTACAAAACCATCCATGTATATTCTTTTGACTTTATCTTCAAAAGGGTATTAGACATAAATGCACCGTCTGTATATAAGACCCATTTCCAAGTATAATCTCTTGGCAATTCACTTCATTTTCCATAAGCTGGCAGAGTTCAATGAAAGTCACGTCTATTAATTTTTTTTCAAATTTCAAAGCGCTGTCTTTATAAGCACACTATATAGCCTGCACTTTGTTTATAAACACAGAGTTGTCCACACTATATAGTGTGCAAGAATAACATGCTGTTTGTAACTACTCACAAAAAGTAAGGAAACTTTTTTCAATCCAGTATATTTGTTATTATTAAATACTCTCTTTGTATATGGTATATATCATTGCAAAGCTGAACTGTTCCTCTTTAAAATGATACCACAATTGCAATGATTACATGTTGCTGGACTTGACTACGTTAATGAGAATGAGACAAAGTCACAAATCAAATGTGCCAAAATTAGCTATTTTGTGTTACCGTGTGAACAATCAAATTGACACTGTAATTCAAACAAGCAAGACATTTTACTGATCTTAATTCACTTTATTGAGACAAGAAGTTTGGTATAGAGCAAGACAATTCACTGATCTTAATACACTTTATTGATACAAAAAGTTCAGTAACAAGTGGATGATCCGTAGGCGTTGATGACAGCCTGGCACCTTCTTCTCATGCTGCACACAAGTCTTGAGATGCGCTTATGATGAGGGATGGCGTTCCATTCTTTATTAAGGAACCTGGTTAGGTCAGCCACAGTTGATGTGTTGGTGGTTCTGGCGCGGACAGCGAGGCCAAGCTGGTCCCACAGATGTTCCATGGGATTCAGGTCTGGACTGTTAGCAGGCCAATCCATCCGGTGCACCCCAACATTTTTCAGGTAGTCAGTCACCAGTAGGGATCGATGGGGGCGAGCGTTGTCATCTTAAAGTATGGCATTTGGTCCAAGAGTCTGCAAGTATGGGACTGCATTCGGCTGTAGAATATCGTCTTGCAAATACCCATCAAACAAGGTGTTTTTCATAAGATGAGGGTTAATTGTGTCCGATGAGCTCACTGGTGCAAATCATCGTGTAAACCATTAATGGTTCTGAAAAGCTTGATCGGTTTGATTATTGAGCATTACCTATATTGACCATTCACAGACAACGGTAATTTTGGCACATTAGTTTTGTGACTATGCCTCATTGTCATTCGTGTAGCCAAGTTATCATTGCAAATGTGGTATCATTTTAAAGAGGAACAGTTCAGCTTTCCATTGATATATACCATATACAAAGAGAGTATTAAATAATAACAAATATAATGTATTGAAAGTTTATATCTGTTACTTTTACATGTAAAAATTTTCCCCTTTCTTATACAGTTCTCGGTTTTAACGGATATCAATTATATAAAAACTCACACACATGATATTCTCAAAAACGTATATCTGTGGAGACTTTTAGTGTTCCACGGCTCCACAGGGTATGTGTTTAAACACATGCAACCGAGGACCTCCTCAGTTTAGTTGTCTGTCGTTTTTTTTTTTACCTACAGTTTTTGGCAACGGCTTCCAACACATTTCTCAGCTGGATGGGGACTCCTGGGGAGTCTGTTTTCCCCTGTTTTCCCCTTTTTGTCCCCGGTTTGAATGTGTGTACCCCCAAACAAACATACAAGGTTTTATACTTTTGATTATCCTCATAACAGTCTCCATAAGATAACGACATGTATAACACACACAAACCCTGATTTAGTCCCCCATTAACAAATCTAGATCAATGATTGTAATATATCCAGTAGAAAATGTTGAAGATGACGAACGTCACGGGGTAGGCCCACCTGGCGTAGCAGTCCAGCCGATGCGCCGTCCAAGTGTGCCGACCACACCGCTTCTGTGGCTTGGTATCCACGCTGCGACTAGACTTTCGGAGATCTTCGGTATCCATTTGTTCCTTGGTGTGAAGTTCAACATCGTCGTAATCCTTGACTTGCGATGTCTGTTACAAATAATTGAAACAAACTATTAATTTTGGGTTTACTTAAGCATTGTATACTCATTACATTCCCGAGTTCTGTGAAAAAATCACAAGCATATTTATTACTGTGGGATTCAAACCCATGACCTTTGCACTTAAACAGCAGTGTCTTGCCAACTAGACCACCGAGATTACCCGGTAGCCTGAGGCAGTAAAACCAAAATTCATATTCTTTATCCCCGATGCAAATGTCCATCTATTGAAACATAATACACTACGGCACGTGTCAAAGGGAACAATTGGCGCGAAGCTACAGGCGACACTAATAACGAGTGGTCAAGAGTCCGGTTAAAACGACGACCTGCTTGAGAAGCTTTAATTTATTTCATAACTCAGGACCCAATTTCATGGCTTATTTAACGGTCACTCCTCTCCTTTTATGATGTGTGTGGCAAGTGTGACAAATAGATGGTAGAAGTCTCGCACGTAATAGACTTTTCCGGTACCATTAATTGTGTTTTTCCGAACCATATAATGTTTGGTTTTTACGTATTCGCGATTATGTTACTTCAAGTTCTATGGTGTAAACGTAGTCTATGGCTACCAAAAACTAAATAATATTTTTGGGAAAGTAAACTGTAGCCAGCGATTATATGAAAGAAAAGAATACCTAACAAATAAAAAACGGACAAGTCCAAGAATAATAGACCTTATGCATCAGCCGCCATCTTTGAGGTCAAACGGTGACGAAACAATCGAAACGGACATAGATTGGCCAATGAACAACCTCCTTTTGACCTCAAGGCGAGGGCGCCGTACTGAAATGACGTCATGTGCATAAGGTCTACGCAAAAACATTCACTCGCTTCCACATTTAAAAAGGATTGTGGCTCTCTGAATTACACGCAAAGCGTGACAAGGACTTCCAGCATTCATTACGGTATCAAGCAAGAGCCGTCAATCTGCGGGTCTCTGAATTGTATTGAAGTCGGGGTGTACTTTTGGTTTTAATTCTACACGTTAATGACCATAACAACTTACTATGTAATGAGCACTGAAGAGCTGTTGCTATCATTGTGAGAAATTTTAACCCCCGAAATTTGTGTCGGAGAAAGGCTTTATCTAATATATGCACTGAGGCTTTATCTAATATATGCACTGCACACAAGGGTGTTTTGTCGTTCATTGTTTGTGTTGCAACGTTGACGACCAAGTTGTCTCAGGTTTGTTATTTGCATAAATTATTTGCATAAATTGGGACACACAGAGTAATGATGCCTGTCTTTGACCATAAAACGTGTACCCGCCTTTAACACCCGTTAAACTTGGACTCATTTCACAACCAAATTATACAGCAGTATAGCTTCACAGACAA
Source organism: Asterias rubens (assembly GCF_902459465.1). Lineage (NCBI taxonomy): Eukaryota > Metazoa > Echinodermata > Asteroidea > Forcipulatida > Asteriidae > Asterias > Asterias rubens. The sequence continues at coordinate 6,670,066 of NC_047064.1, read as the reverse complement.
ACGGGTGCACACTCAGGTGCATACAATACATAAATTACCGTACCTGCTTGACTAGTAGGTAGTTGGCCATTCCATACTCGAGTAGAGAGAAGAAAACGAACAATAGGCAGACAGCAAGCCATACGTCAATCGCCTATAAAAAGTAAAATCATGTGGAGTTGATTTAAATTAATAATAACAACACTATTTATTCGGGCAAAGAACTCACAAGTGCATGAAAAAAGTATTAAAACATATTAAAAAAGAAAAACAACAGTGGAATGCCAATGAGAGCATAAACAATATTTTTTTTGTTTACTGTGGTTGCCAAAAGGCGTGGTCTCCCAAAACATAGAAAGGCAACGATAAGGAAAGACGCGTGCATAGAAATTCAAATGGGAGCGTGGTGGGTCTTGATAACCCACTCTATTAAAGAGTGACGCATTGATATAATAATAATAGTAATAATAATAATGAGAGATTTATAAAGCGCACATATCTGCCTAAAATGGCACCCAAGGCGCACAAGAAAAAAACACTAGAAACAGTAACTAGCAAAATAATGACAAGTATGAAAATGACAGTTAATCGCTGAATTCCTTCATGAGGTATGTTTTCAGAATTCTGATATCCCAAAGCAATATTAACAACAAAGTAACCTCTACAAACTTCCGGGTCACAGCTCATGAGTCCCGTTTGAACGAACCCTTTTCGGATTTACTGCGGCCCGAATCTGTGTTAAAATGACCCAGAAAATTAATGAGTCACGTTGGTGTAAAATCCGAGCTTAAATCCCGACTTTTAACCAGTTTCTGGGTCAGTCTGACACGGTAAAGTGTCAGAATTTCAGCGACCCGGAATCCAGGTGTTGTCAAAGTAGATACCGAAGAGAGAATCAAAATTAACGTCATGTGGTATTAGAATTATACCATTAACGTAATTGATATGGCAGAAATAAGTGTTTCTTTAAAAGTGTTAATACAGGATTGTTAGAGCTGTCAAACAGTGTTTATGTTTTATGGGATCGACCGTGTACATGAAATAACAAATCCTGTCGAAATTTGGGCTTAATCTGTTGCGTTTGTCAGGAGTAAAAAGTGAGAAACCATGCACAATTTTGTAACAACAGAAATAGCTGAAATCAGCTGTTGCGTTTTTTTTAAAGGTCAGATACAGTTTTTTAACAGCCCGGTTTTCTTTGCAATGTGTGATAAAAATAGACTGACCTTAGCATACGTCACAACGGGTAGCGTCTCCTGTATGCCTGCCGTCATCGTGGTGACAGTCAGCACCGTCGTTATCCCAAGAGCGACACGAGCGGGCGCTGCTTTGGCGTCAATCCAGAATGACAGCCAGGCTATGGAGACCAGCAGAACGGTAGGGATGTAGACGGTCAGGAGGTATGATTCCATTTGACGCTGGAAGAAGAAATGGCATCGCGGTGAGCTATAGTTACCTGTTGTCAAAGATGAAAAAAAAAAAAGTGAAACTGTAATAGGTACACCCTGGGAAAGGAAAGCTCCATGCAAAAATGAACACATTGCCATCCCAATACTGTAGCCAACAGCACAACATCACTAATTACTTAATTAAGAACAAAATAATCATCATAATTTCATTTTCGGTACAGTCTGTATCAACGAAACAAAATATTAACCATTTCAGTTCACTTGTCCGAGATACAGTAATGTTCAGTTTGTTAATACTTGCCCCCAATGCAATTGTTGACAACGCTCTGGGGTCATACAAATGTTGAAGGAATACTTGATATCTACGGACCACAAGAAGGTAAAATAACCTCAAGAAGATTAAAAAGGGTTTATAATGGTACATACATTGCGTTTCTCATTGAGCTCGCAAGGTTAAACGCGAAGAACAAGAATGGTGCTTTATTCTTTATTCCAGAGTACTGTCGTGTTGATCATCACGTAACTAACCATTAGAAGTTTTACTTATTAAAGTGGTGGGTAACGAACTAGATACACAGGTCACTCTTACCAAGCAGGTATGACAAGTCTACATTCTCATATGTCCAATTAGTCAAGGAGAACTTTGAAATAGTGAGTCCTTTTTCGATTTCAACTGATTTCTCGTCCATGAATAAAATCACGTCCGCCGTGCTGTAAGCGTCTAGATTGGAAGAAAAGATATATAGAAGCAAATTTCAGAATATTTTAAAATCTCCCGATCAGAATGATTCAGTTCCAGGTCCCGTGGGTTCTGACTCTTTTTGGGGTCAGTTTGAGCAAGAGCATGTGTCAAAATTACCCAGAAATGGGTCAGACTAACGCAGATTCCGAGCTAAAATCTAATCTTGTAACGAGTTTCCGGATTAGGAAATTTGGCTGGAGGCCTCGATATTTTCTCGTGGCTCCGATTGACGAAACAGGCTAAATTTGTTATTTCATTACGTGCTGGTTACATCAGTTGTGTACTTCGACAATTACAAAATCTTGCCCAAGTGGAGAGGCATTTATATTGCCTTAAAATCTCTCAACAACTTGCTCTCCTAATAAGGATTTTTTTCTTTCTTTCTTACCAAAACAACTATACAAAGCTGGTCATCAAGATAAAACTTGATTGATTGATAAACTCACAGCTGCTCATGATGATGGTGCACTTTTGTGAATCCATCGGGAACTGCTGCAGTTGCATGTTGCATGCAAGAGTTGCACTAACTCTGAAAAAACAAAATCAACTCAAATCTCATCAACTCAAATCTCAATAGATGATACATTTTTGAAGTGATCAATAAACCATTCTAATTGATAGCACATTGTCATCACCGTGATAGGGGAAATAATTGCACAAAGTAAACATACATGATTTTTTCAGCTGGGTTTTGAATTATTCTGTCGTTTCAGACAGTTTAACAGCCTCTGGAAAACTATTCCGTAAACTGATCTGCTGCAAATCGGAAAGAGCAGGAACCATACGACTTGGGTGTTTTTAAACATGGGGGGGGGGGGATTTATGGTTTCTATGCCGTTTTAGTTTACTCCTGAACCAAACTTCGAAGATAAACAGAGGGCAATGCCACGACATGGATGATAACAGAGAACCGCAATTTTAAAATCTATACTCGCCATACTCAAACCACTAGTTAATTGGTGCTACTGACAAATTGTCACCGTGATTGTCTGAAGCCTTGAAGCGGTGGAAATCAAATTATTATTTTAGACAACCAACAGAGTGCTATTGAGATTTACTGGCGATGCGTCGAAATGATTGACTGTATAGTTTGAGGTGATTAGAGTGTGGGTTCAAGTCCCCGTCTTGGAGCGAGTGTCTTTGAGATAGGTACTTGACCATAATTGCTATGTCCTTCGGAGTGGACATTCTGTGTACTGGGATTGGTAGTGCATGTGTAAAAGAACCCAGCACACTTTATCGTGGACGAAGGGTTAAACCGGTTTCTGGTTCACGTAGCAAGCACCCTTGATTACAGGGTTAATTCCCCAGGCTTGCGAGCTACATTGTATATTTATCACTTTTGAGGCATCTTTTCATTAACACGAGCGTAGAAAAACAACGACCGGGGATGGGTAATGTTTTACATTAAGCGGAGACTGAGACTGTACAAAAAACAGATGCATAATACATCGAGGCAGTAAACACTGTCACATTTGACTGTGACATTTACGTTATCATATTGGCATGCAATACATTTTTAGATTCCCCGAAGTTACCTTGCACTGTACGTAATGCTACCATCTGGCTGAACTCGAATCAGCCTATTAGGTTGGGTCACCGAGTGCACCGATGCTTTTTTCTCAAACAAGAAGAAGACGTCTGGGACCCACAAACTGTCTATGGCATCGCCCTTGAAGACTATCCCCTCATTCTCGTGAAAGCTTAGTCGGGTATCCTTCCAGAACATCCGCAAGTACATGGTCACGGAGAAATCCTGTCGATCAATTAGATGGCAATGGCTTTGAATTAATTGGGGTCCCAGTAATACATGTTCAATATCCAGGCCTCGACAGATGCAGCCTCTGATTTAAAGGGATGATATAGACCTTTTTTAAGGGAGAGTATATAGAGACCTTTCGTGTATAGCTCAGGCAACCGTTTATCGACAGCAGAGAAAGGAAAGGGAACGACAAAGACATCTCCATGTTCAAACCCTCCCTTTAACATACAGCATGTGACATCTGCCTGAGAGTATGTGGCTCACGGATCAGACTTTTGAGTCATCGACGGGGCCCCACCTATATAGGCACCAGCTACCTGAACCCTACTTTGTAAACTTTGTTTACATGTTAGGAGAACATCTTCCTCGACATCGACAATAATTTGTATCAATGTAACACAACTAATTACAAATAATTTTTGATTTTCTTTTGGAAACAAAGCAACCAATCATGGGAGATGTTTTATTTAATTGAGCAAACATGAAATTGGTCAGTGAAATGGGTCAGAACATCTGTTAGCACGAATGTGTTGATCAACAATGGGAAGGTGTTTTTGGTAATTATTGTTCCAGAAATTAATTACCAATAAAATTTACTTGGTATAAACAGCACCGGGAAGTTGTTGATATAGTACAACATTGTTAACAACGGCATCCTTTAAAGTAGCGTAGTTTCGGAGAAATAGTTATATAAAACAAATATATAAATTTGAGAAAGGCTTTAGTTGTGAAGCCCTTTTTTAAGGCATCTGAAAGCACACCATTGCAATCATTTGTTTTGTGTAGCTTTCATTATTTTGTAGCATCTCTGTGACCAAATTAACTGAGCCCAACTTTCACAGTTTTTTTATTTATTAATATAATGTTTGGATACATTTTTCACAATAACCAAAAGTATATACCCTGCCTTTAACGATGTTCGTTGACTTTCAAATTATCGAATGAATAGGGAATTAAAATGAGTTAAAAGAAGTCATATGACATTGGGATTTGTAAAGGTCAAAGGATTTTAAATGGTGTCAATATATATGAGACAGAACTCTACAAATATTTAAATTAGCTCGTACGGCATTGTGCGAAATGTAGAGGATACGTGTTGTAATATATTGTGTCAATCTGAGATAGAAGAGGCGCTCATCTTTCAGGACATGTATTTTAACTCTTGGATTCACCACACAATTCCACAGTTTAATAACGGAACAATCAATCAATACAATTGGTTGGCACATGATTAACAAGTAAAAGGGTTATTTTTCAAGTTAGTAGCTAAGAAATAAACGAATACAAATGGAGCATGAAAAGCGAGTGTTAGTAATTGAATTCAATTTGGTTTTCTTCATCAATAGTGCAGACAGGTACAAATTGTCACTGCTCATGTATTTTTGTGAGCCCTTTTGTTGATTGCAAAGCCTATGTGCTTTACTGCACAATTGTTTTTTTTTCAGTGTCTCGGTCAGCCTTTATACTTGCACATTTTTCTTGTATCCCATTAGTATACGAAAATAAAACAAAATCGCGGACCCTATATTGATCTGAATTTATTGAGTTGCTTTCTCCGTCTATCCTCTGCACCTCGTCTGTGTCCATGTCTCACCTTCAGATATGTTTGAAGTTGTCTATTATAAGTCGATGGTGTACGTCCTTGTTTCATAAAGGTAATCCCTTCAAGGGAAGATTACTCATTCGCGTTTTGCAACCGCCTTACATCGGCTCAAAATCCTTGACATTCTACTGTTATATCACGTCCGTCAAGTCATCAGTATCTAAAATGTGTTACAAACTTTCTATCGGACCAGTTTCTCCGAAGGCTTCATTTACTTGTAGTTGTGTAGACTGGTCCCCCTCTTTTTATCTGCAAGGCTTTAGTTGTGAAGCCCTTTTTTAAGGCATCTGAAAGCACACCATTGCAATCATTTGTTTTGTTTAGCTTTCATTATTTTGTAGCATCTCTGTGACCAAATTAACTGAGCCCAACTTTCACAGTTTTTTTATTTATTAATATAATGTTGGGATACATCTTTCACAATAACCAAAAGTATAATACCCTGCCTTTAACGATGTTCGTTGACTTTCAAATTATCGAATGAATAGGGAATTAAAATGAGTTAAAAGAAGTCATATGACATTGGGATTTGTTAAGGTCAAAGGATTTTAAATGGTGTCAATATATATGAGACAGAACTCTACAAAATATATTTAAATTAGCTCGTACGGCATTGTGCGAAATGTAGAGGATACATGTTGTAATATATTGTGTCAATCTGAGATAGAAGAGGCGCTCATCTTTCAGGACATGTATTTTAACTCTTGGATTCACCACACAATTCCACAGTTTAATAACGGAACAATCAATCAATACAATTGGTTGGCACATGATTAACAAGTAAAAGGGTTATTTTTCAAGTTAGTAGCTAAGAAATAAACGAATACAAATGGAGCATGAAAAGCGAGTGTTAGTAATTGAATTCAATTTGGTTTTCTTCATCAATAGTGCAGACAGGTACAAATTGTCACTGCTCATGTATTTTTGTGAGCCCTTTTGTTAATTGCAAAGCCTATGTGCTTTACTGCACAATTGTTTTTTTTTTCAGTGTCTCGGTCAGCCTTTATACTTGCACATTTTTCTTGTATCCCATTAGTATACGAAAATAAAACAAAATCGCGGACCCTATATTGATCTGAATTTATTGAGTTGCTTTCTCCGTCTATCCTCTGCACCTCGTCTGTGTCCATGGCTCACCTTCAGATATGTTTTAAGTTGTCTATTATAAGTCGATGGTGTACGTCCTTGTTTCATAAAGGTAATCCCTTCAAGGGAAGATTACTCATTCGCGTTTTGCAACCGCCTTACATCGGCTCAAAATCCTTGACATTCTACTGTTATATCACGTCCGTCAAGTCATCAGTATCTAAAATGTGTTACAAACTTTCTATCGGACCAGTTTCTCCGAAGGCTTCATTTACTTGTAGTTGTGTAGACTGGTCCCCCTCTTTTTATCTGCAAGAATAAAGACAGACTTGCTTTCCAGAATCAGTGACTTCTTTGGATACATTGTTGTCATTGGATAAACGTGCAGTTACGTAAGCTTAACATATCTGTGTTTTGATTGGTCTGAGGTGATGTGGGTGCAGCTGACATAATTTCGGTCGTCTGCATGCAGTTTCCGTGTAGTATGTACACGGCTGGCATGTAATGTTTAGGATTTGACTGCGTATCTCTATGTCAAATGAATGTATAGGTGAACGGTGATTATGGGTGGGGATTGACCTGTGGCTAAAATTCATTCTCTGGCGGTATTCAGGAGCCTGGAAGTGTGGCATCATATGTTTTAGGCTATAGTTGCTTGGCATGAATGGCAAGTGTGTTTAGAGCGCTTGCCTCTCACCAATATGGCCCTGGGTCGATACCCAGCTAAGGTCTTGTGCGTAGATTAAGAGTAATTGTGCGTTGGTTCTTTTCTCTCCTATGTGACCAGGTTTTTTCTTTTTCTCAAGGCCGATCCGTTTTTCCTCTCCCCGGAACATTGTTTACCTGTGGCTGTATTCCATTGTTATAATATAGGTCAGTGTAACTGTATTTTGTCCTATCAGGTGCCCTTGCACACCCACGGCTCGAACACGTTTAGTGTAGCCGCGTCCTTAGCATTTCAGCTTCTCAGCTGTATAGTGTAAGGATGGTTAGCTTTCCCAATGATTTATTTTGTCTTTTTGAAGTGTTTGTTAAAATGTTGGATTTAATATCAGGAGAAAAACCTTTTAGTTCGTTGTTAACCACGTTTAGCGTACCAATTCTCCAGAGAAAGAAGTCCGTCTAAATGTCAAAGTCTCGGAATATTAAAGCCAATAATGTCTACATACTCCCATTTGCTGTTGATTTCAATTTTCTTTTCAAATGAAAACTATAAAATGAGGTTAATTTTAATCTCTCTTACTACTGTACAAATCTAATAGGGTCACTTCGAATATAAATAGACCTATAGGCATTTAAGTGAAACCCTGAAACTATTATCTTTGAGCTAAAGGCAGAAGGTTTTATTTTGTTACTGTTTATGGTTTTAGCTGTACAAAGATATACAGATAGGTGTAGAGATGAGCAAGTAAGAGGAAACAATACCCGATAAAATAAAAGTATGGCGTCTCTACCTTTTCCAGCTTAACATCATATTTACTCAACGCTACAAGGGAAAATATTATGCGACCAGCCCACCCCGGGGTGGGCTTTAATTTCTCATTAAAGAAAAGACTTCAGCTGAAGCCTTTTATATGCATCTGAAAGCACACAAACAAAATGCAACTGTGGTGTTTTTTCTTTCATTGTTCTGTTGCAAGTATTGAAGACCAATTTAGAGAAAACTTTCACCGTTTTTTTTTTTTTTATGCATAATGTTCTGATACATAAAAAGAGAATATCGATCTTTGGCAACTTCCAAAGGTTTCCAGTGCCTTTAAGCCCGTGCGCCAATAAGACATCAAATACTTGCAGCGGTACAACAACTGAATGAAATACAAGGCAAGTCAAGGCAACTCACCCTGTAGCTATATTTTATTTGATTCAATATTTTTATGTCAATTATTTTTCTCTCGTACTGAGTCCTCCGGCCGAAACAAAAGCCGCCTTGCAACACGTGTGCCTACCAATAAAGGCAAGTCGATAATGTAGCCTTTTAAACTTTTAAATTGATTTTTATTATTTTATTATTACATGCCGCTGGAGAGGTGAGCGGTAATTCTATAATGCATTGAACAGATTATACCATGCGTGACCATGGGCGATTCCTGCTGCAATGTTATCGAGCCAATTATGCATTGGGCTGTACATCAGTTTGAAAAGCAATTAGGCCTATCGTTTGTTTGGTTGTTTATTTTATGGTTTTTTTGGTGGTGTTTGTGTGTTTGTTTGTTTTTGCCTCCACGCGCTTCCCGCCAGTTTATTCTCTATCTGTCTTTTATAATAGGCTACATGAGATATGCTTTAGGCCTACAATGTAGTTCTAATCGTGGAAATGTTTTGTGGAAATAAATGTAAATTTAATTGAATTGAATGTTTTGGTTTGATGGGGGGTGTTTGCTTGTTTGGTTGCTTGTTTGGTTGGTTGGCTTATTTTCATCTGCACAGCAAGCTTGGAAATACATTAAAGAACAAACAATTGTAGTTGTAAGTTGATTAAGGTACAAATTGACGTAAAATCCAGAGGAGATATAACCCTCCTGTAGTGTACCAAGTACCAAGACGGCATTTGGTTAATTGAATCGAAACTAAATTATAATAATTACACATGAGCCTACATTTTGTGTCTTCAATTTATTTAAAAGCAGAATCTCAAAACGTGCAGTCAAAAAAGTACAATACAAAATACTCCCATCACCAAATACCATAAAAGGCAGTGATGGACACTATTGGTAATTACTCAAAATATATACTAGAATAAAACCTTACTTTGAAACGAGTAATGGGGAGCTGTTGATAGTATAAAACATTGTGAGAAACGGCTCCCTTTGAAGTCACGTAGTTTTCGAGAAAGAAGTCATTTTCCACGAATTTGATTTGGAGACCTCAGAATTAGATTTGAGGTCTCGAAATCAAGTATTTGAAAGTACACAACTTCGTGTGACAACAATGGTGTTTTTTCTTTCATTATTATCTCGCAACTTCAAAGACCAATTGAGCTCAAATTTGAACAGGTTTGTTATTTTATGCATATGTTGAGAAACACCAAGTAAGAAGACTGGTCTTTGACAATAATTGCCAACATGTGTCCAGAGGCTTTAAGACACAACAGTGATAAATGATTGTGGTGTGAGTCATGTACGTTTTGCTACCGGATTGTCACCTTTAACAGTTCAATAGCTTATTCATAGCTCCATTATTTATCAACGAGTCAGAGCAAATGTATTCTGATCCTGCATAATTGTTGCAATTCTCCTCCAATTATTATCCAGCTGTTTAATCTACTCTCTTAATGTTAAAGAGTGAAAAAGCACTCTTTCAAGAGCCATATGAGGGACAACTCTTTTGCGAGTGGTCTTCCACTCTTTTAGATTGAAGTTTGCATCTTTTTGAGTGATTTTTCACTCTGTCCTGGAGTGAAACCCTTCTAAAAGAGTGAAATAACCACCACTCTTTTTAAAGAGCCATAAAATTATGAAGGACAGCTCGAAATGTTAAGAGTGGTGTTTTTCACTCTTTTACATTTAGAGAGTAGTCAAACTTGACAATAGAATACACCTTATGTTTGGATTAGAAATCCTGACGAGACTCTGATAATTATAGTCTATACATCTCCGTGGTATAGGATTCCTCTTTATTTAACCTCAGGCCACGTGGGGTTTAAGTTGACATTTGACGGGTTGAATATTTCACTACAGTGCTATGCAGCTACATCCATAGCTGATAGCACATTGCACATTGTAACCTTCTAAGTAGACGCAGCAATGTATGTTAAAACTCTTCCGGAAGAGTTTTTAAAAATTGTATTTTAGTTGTTTTTCTTTGTTTAATTTGTTAAACCAATTGATCAATAGAGTCTCCATGCACTAATTACTGTATTGTAATGTCTTTGTCCGTTTGTTGTGCTTGTTGTTGTTGTTGTGAAGTGTTGTCCAGTTTTCTAGGGAAAGTTACAAAAGTTATGCTTCATCCACCTTGTTTTCTACATGTTGACATCATGAAGATTCTTTTATACAGTCAAAATGTGCAGTCAATTTAACAGTCAAGTAACAGTAATCTAGAATTAAAACGGTCGTGGGTTCGAATCCCGCCCGAGTATTTTGCCTGAGATTTTGTCGTGTACGTACACGATAAGTTACCGTTTAAGTACGCGAGACAGAATTTTTTGTTTTATTCACGTGGTGGCAATACGCTTCGGTATAAAAAGAACCAATGTTGGTGATTTTATTTCGTGGAAAGCAGTCTTTCAGACGGATTTACCTTTTCGACCACTGGACAGAGAAAGTAAGCCTTTGAAGAAAACAAATCCTTCAAATAGAAATTGCTCATACTGTAATCAAATCTCACCAACCATTATATCTTGCCCTTAATGTGAACTGTTCCAACAGCGAGAACATTAATAAATCAATTAAACTATGACCACGGGGTATAATATTCGTTACAGGGTATTGACATCTCAATCGTGTGGTGCTGCAAGGATCTATTTTTAGCCCACCTCCACCTCGTTAATCCGTTGACATTTAATGGAATAGTATGTTATGTCAAGACGGAGTCATTTCTTGTTTGATATGCAAAAAGGAATGCACTTACCTCCTTCACTAATAGATTCTTAATGATATTTGTTTTCTGTCGTGTCGTGAATAATATGTCCAAAGACCTTTCAATGTCTCTGAGAAAATCTTAATGAGACATAATATTTGAGGGTTTTTCCTTAAAGACAGTGGACACTACTGGTAATTGTCACATACCAGTCTCCTCACTTGGTGTATCTCAACATATGCATAAAATAACGAACCTGTGAAAATTTGAGCTCAATCGGTCATCGAGGTTGCGAGATAATAATAAAAGAAAAAACCCTTGTCACACGAAGTTGTGTGCGTTTAGATGGTTGATTTCGAGACCTCAAGTTCTAAATCTGAGGTTTCGAAGTCAAATTCGTGGAAAATTACTTCTTTCTCGGAAAATGTGTCACTTCAGAGGGAGCCGTTACTCACAATGTTTTATACCACCAACCTCTCCCCATTACTCGTCACCAAGTAAGGTTTTATGCTAATAATTTTTTTGAGAAATTACCAATAGTGTCCACTGCCTTTAAGAGTTGGTCAGCAAGTCCGGGGGATGCAGGGGTTAAATAAAATGAATGATGATAGTAAGTGAATGTGTGAAATAAGATTGCCGATGACTAGAGCAAGCATAGTCGTAACGTTAAGAACCACTTTAGACCTCACTCCGCGGTCGTGCAATTTATATTTATCACTAAAAGCTAAATTAGTAGTCCCAGTCGATTTTTTACCTTCCGCCCTGGCAGTAGTTAAAAAGCAGGACGGTTTTTTCAGGACTGAGAAGTCTCTCGAATTCCGAAACTGTACTCTGTGCTAGTAGCAAGAAAGTACATGTATACAGAACAAAACCTACCTGACACAATGGGTGTTGTCACATAGATACCGACCAGAGAATCAAAGTTAACATGACAGGATGTTAAAAAAAAATATCAAAAGTTTTTAAAGAAATATTTAGTGTTAGTTATTTTAACGTCCTATGGTGTAAATGTTTATTATTTTTTTGGTATCTAGAACACCCACGGTGTTAATTTTACACCCCGTTTTGGCAGTGCATACAATACAAAAAGGTGTTGAATGAAAAAAAGTGAATGACTTTGAAGTATTACCATTGTCGATTCTCTCACACTTTCCATGCTTTCTACGTAGATACCAATTCTGACATTCACAGGGGCACCTGTGGATGGGAGACAAATTCATTGTATTACTTGATTTATTGTGTATTATAGCTTTGTAAACCCTTAAACTTCACTGTACACTATTGGTAATAACTCAAAATGATGCTATTAAAGTAGCATAAAAACTTACTTGGTAACGAGCAATGGAGAGTTGTTTATATATGAAAGATACTGTTAGAAACGGCTCCCTCTGAAGTAACGTAGTTTTTGAAAACGAGGCATTTTCCCACTCAAATATTAAAACACTTCGACCCTCAAGGCCTTTTTTAGACACCTAAATACCCAACATTATGCTCCACGAGAGTGTTTGCAATTTAATTATTCTCTTGCAACTTCGATGACCAATTGGGTAAACATCTTCACAGATACCCCAAGTGAGACTATTGGTCTTTGACAATTGCCAAAGGTGTCCCAGTGTATGCCTTTAATTTCCTAGTGTTGTGGGAACCATAAATCCTTCGTCACTCTAACAAGAATGGGTAACATACTCTAAAATCAAACCTGGAATTTTATGGGGATCCTTGCCTCTATTGCCATGGACTTGACTTGGTGCCCCCATATATAATTTTAAACACTTTCCAATGCCCTTTACAGGTCTTGTCCCTCAAACATGACCTCTCGGGCCTGCAGGGCCGCCGTGACCTCAGTGTATTTTCAGGCCTGCAGCACAAGCTACTGGACTCTAATTACAAGGCATGGTCCCATGTGAAGATAGCTCTATACGACTCTCCCCTGCGACGTTTATTTTCAGTAGTACAACAATGAAAGGTCTCTGTGAGGTGTTGAATGTGTTCCTCGAGATGCGCTTTTTAAAATACCGAAGCATCGGACTTCAATCACCTTTAACCCCACCTGCTCCTAAACTTGAACCCTCTGGTGAAGGACACAAATCAAGCTACTAATTGATCACTAATGTAGTCTTCTGTGGCATCGGTTCAAGGGTGTTACAACTAATGAGTAATGCGCTTCGATGTACCATGTTTAATTAAGAACTTAACACAGCTGAATGAATGTAGATTATGATTAATATTTCATACCTGAGTTGTCTGGACGCAACCTGACGTCATAACCGTCGAGTATGTCATCCAAGATGGCGGACGTGTTCATCCCTTCCACTCCGTGCCTGCAGGTGAAGATTGTGATACAATTTAAATCAATGTAGAAAGGAAAAATAATCCGTAATTTGAATACTCATGCTAAGAATCGTATCTGACGGTAACATTGGTTGGTCAGGTCATATTTTTTTAGTCGGATAAGAAATTATTTTTTCCCCTAAAATTGTTTGGTCAGGTCATATTTAGTCGGATAAGAAATTATTTTTTCCCATAACAACATTACTTCGAAGTCAAGTGATTCTAAAAATGCTTTATCGAAAGCTAATTACTTCTAAACAAGTAGATGTATTGCCATTTATTTTAAGAGCGATTGCCAAACGTACATACTCCCTTTAAGACAAATCCAATATATCTAAATGACTTCATACTAAGTCAATTCAAATTTATAATTTTGTTTTTACTTACCCCAGTGTGGGATAATAAAGCTCTTATCTTATCTTATCATAACCATGATAGAATTGACGTTACTTATCTCGTACCAAGTCATAACTATGAACTATTTTTCAATAATCATGAGATGCAAGTCAAAATGTTTTTTTCTTCTCTCTGTCTCTCACAATGCCCATATGACGCTTCCGTCATCAGATACATTTAAACATTTTGTTCGCGTTTTTTTTCTGTCGTTAGAACAGCTGGTTTGATCGACAGCGCGGATGGAATATTTCGCTGGAATTATTGATTAAGTTATACTTGTTCCTTTCTAATGGGATCATTGATGGTGTTTTTCTTTAATTTCAACACAGCAGTTGTTGGATTACAATTATACCCACAGAACATTATGTTTATATGCAAAGCTAATTTTACAGTGTCTACTCCAGTTTCACGTAACTCATAGGTCAGCATTCCAATTTTAATTTGTTCAGGATGGCAACCTTTGCAAACACGATGTTAAATGAACTGTAGCCTATATGTTCTTTTTTGAACCGTTTGATTGGTATAATCATGAATAAATGTAGTTGTGTTTTAGACATCGCGTTAATAATTATGTCCACACGGGGGGAATAATTCCATATGCGATACGGGCGATACGGGCAAAAAACTATGACAATCGTTTCGCGGTAATGCTTCTCAGATTCAAGCGCATACAAACTGTCGCCTTTTTACATAACCACGGAACCTCAAAGTGAGATGTTTATCAAAATGCTGTATACTATCAAATGAAGCCTTTTATTGTCCACCTGAAAGCAAACTGATTTTTGCAACATTGTTTCTTTCTTTCTTTATTCTCTTACAACTTTTATGACCAGTTGAGTCAACATTTTCATGGATTCATAATATTGTGCACATCAAACAATTACCAAACGTATACCTTCCCTTTAATGAAGGAAAATACCAAGCATTTCTCATGTAATGGATGGGATAGGATTTAACAACTGCGTCCAGGGAAATCATTCGGGATGGTATAATCTCTATCTCGCCTGTCGAGTACCATTAGTCGCCACACACCTACCGCCCCTCAGTAGAGGAATCCATGTCGTGAAAAATCAACATGGGACGGCCTTTGAATCGTGGAGCCATCACCTTAATCATAAGTTTCACAATCTCAACAGAGACCATGTAACGGTGGGTGCTCTTAGCGGAATTACTCGAGTGTGGTTGAACGAATCGGGAAAACGTTGTAGTAACGACATTTCACATAAAGTTATCGCAACATTGATTAAATAACTAAACAACAAATAATGTAATTCCGTTAACGAGCACAGAAAATGGAATATAAACTGAATATTTTCAATATAATCATGATTTCCTGTCATGACGTAATTGGTATTAGAAACAGTCTTCTCGCTAGACGTAACCATTAAGTTGTCTGCTTTTTTTTTAAGACACTGGACACCCTCGGTCATTGTCATAGACCAGTCTTCTAACTCGGTGTATCTCAACATATGCATAAAATAACAAACCTGTGAAAATTTGAACTTAATTGTTCGTCGAAGTTTCGAGATAATAATTGGAAGAAAGACACACTTGTCACACGAAGATGTGCATGCTTTCACAGATGCGTGAATTCGATATCTTAATATCTAATTCTGAGGTCTCGAGATCAAATTCAAATATTTTAGTGAGAAATTACTTTTTCTTTCTCGAAAACGACGTTACTTCAGATGGAGCCGTTTCCCACAATGTTGAATACCATCAATCATTGATTGCAAATAAGTAAGTTTTTATGCAAACAATTATTTTGAGCAATTACCAATAGAATACAGTGCTTTTAACGGATTGCCAAAATCTGTATACCAAACCCTACCAACTCAAAAAATGTACGCAACAATTTTAACGATATAACCAAATGACTTGACCGTGAACCCAATGGATTCAGGGAGACAAATTTATTTAAAATCGATCGAGTGCGAACCACGTTAGCTCATAATGTTACATTTTAAAAATGAAAGCCATTTACATTGCAACTTAATTATAAAGGTAAACGGTTAATACACATTTTCAGCATTATGGTTGAATGTCTAGTGTACACTCTCTTTGATAATGTTCTACATTGATTGTTGTGTAACTTTATGACTGCGACAAGACTAAATGTTAAAGGTACCATCTAGTTATGTTTCCCGTATATAACATTTCAAATGTCTATGTATTGACTTATGGATATAAATTAAGTAACTCTTCAAGTGAAAACTTAAGCCCAGGAAAACGTAAGCCCAGCCCGTCAGAGCTGAGATAACTTTGGTTCCGCTGAAGCAGATTTGCCAACCCAAATGTTTATGGCAATATTAATGTTTATATAATTTAGAAAATATAGTTAGCTGTTGCAAACTGCTTACCAACCAAAAGGTTGTAGTTGTGATCTGTTAGGTCTTAATTTGGTTGTAATTTGGTTAATCTTTTAATGTTATATAAATGTTGACCGCAAGTCAAATGAACATGAACTGTCACCAAGTGACTGTTAGAAAGGTATTCTGGGGGCTGGTTATCTTATTCTGGTAAGCATACTTATGTTGTGCTTCGGTACCCGTTGTGCTTAAGCAGCTCTATGAAATGCCATCATAACCATGACAGCACAGCCCCTTTAAAGGAGTCGGGTACTTTTTCAAAATGTCCACAGATTTACATTAAACTTACAGGGTTTGAATGATAGTGGAAAGCTTCCCTTCAAATATTACTAACTTAAGTTGTTTAGTTTTTGAGAAATTAGTAAAACAAGTCACAAAATCATTTTCGTCATGAGACCAAAATGATTTTAGCATGTAAAATCCCCTTAACCAGTTATGATACTATACCAAAACCATAGCATAACTGGTTAATACGTTTTTACATGCTAAAACTGAGACGAAAATTATTACTTTTACTCATTTCTCAAAAACTACAGCACCTCAGTAAGTAAAAGTTCAAGGGAAGCCTTCTACTATCATAATCTTCAAACTGTGTAAGTTTAATGTAAATCTGTGGACATTGTATTTTTTGTTAGGAAAAAGTACATATACCCTTTGATATGGAACTAAAAGACAACTTAATATTTAAGTTTAGATAGGCACTAGTACTTGTGAGATTAATGTTTAAAATGTTATAATTAACTTGAAAAATAAAATGAGTTTTAGAGTCAACTTGTCTTTTGTAGTTGTCATCCAAGTCGACCAAGGCACTTAGAAATTACAAAGCGAAACACTTTATAAAGTACAGCAGGCATAAATATGTAGAAAACTTTTCCTTATGATACTTGATAAATAAGTTAACTCAAGCATTCTTAATTAGAACAATATCATCGGGGATAAAGGCTATGATTAGTTCAACACCCTCGTGTGATAAGCACTTGACCAAGTCCTGCGTGATAAAGGTTGACCGTTTTCACACTTAAATCGCTGATCGTGGCAAACTCCTGTGAAGTAGCCACTTCATGGGGAAATGAAATGACAGGGGTTTTAATCCACGGGTACCACCTACCCCCAGCTGTTCCATCCCCTTTAAAGGCAGTGGACACTATTGGTAATTGTCAAAGTTGGTGTATCTCAACATATGCATAAAATAACGAACCTGTGAAAATTTGAGCTCAATCGGTCACCGAACTTGCGAGATAATAATGAAAGGAAAAAACACCCTTGTCACACGAAGTTGTGTGCGTTGAGATGGTTGATTTCGAGACCTCAAGTTCTAAATCTGAGGTCTCGAAATCAAATTCGTGGAAAGTTACTTCTTTCTCAAAAACTATGGCACTTCAGAGGGAGCCGTTTCTCACAGTGTTGTATACTATCAACCTCTCCCCATTACACGTTACCAAGTAAGGTTTTATGCCAATAATTATTTTGAGTAATTACCAATAGTGTCCACTGCCTTTAACGTGTGTGTTTTCTATTTGGTTTGAAGCATTGCATAGTGAGGTATATCAATTAATGGTTTGTGATAACACAAGTGTTTGTATCTACTTGCCTGGTAGATTATGTTATTTTGAGAACTTTTCTTGCAATTTGCATGAGTATATCTACTTGCCAGGTAGATAATGCTATTTTGAGAGCTTGTCTTGCTTCATATTCTTCTACCGCTGAGTAGTAGAGTTGTCTCCAAACCAGTCAACTGTATTGAAACAGTCCCCCATCCTTAAAGGCAGTGGACACTATTAATAATTGTCAAAGACTAGCCTTC
The DNA here is from genome assembly GCF_902459465.1 of Asterias rubens. NCBI lineage: Eukaryota > Metazoa > Echinodermata > Asteroidea > Forcipulatida > Asteriidae > Asterias > Asterias rubens. Next base: position 6,652,067 of record NC_047064.1, on the reverse strand, counting down.
ACAGTTGGTGTGTCTCAACATATGCATAAAATAACAAACCTGTGAAAATTTGAGCCCAATCGGTCATCGAAATTGCGCGATAATAATGAAAGAAAAAACACCCTTGTCACACTAAGTTGTGTGCGTTTTGATGGTTGATTTCGAGACCTCAAGTTCTAAATCTGAGGTCTCGAAATCAAATTCGTGGAAAATTACTTCTTTCTCGAAAACTATGGCACTTCAGAGGGAGCCGGGGAGCCGTTTTTCACAATGTTTTATACCATCAACCTCTCCCCATTACTCGTCACCAAGAAAGGTTTTATGCTAATAATTATTTTGAGTAATTTCCAATAGTGTCCACTGCCTTTAATGTTCGTACATGCTTTGATAGCGGCGAGGGTTAGTGGCCGGCCTTTTGTAATTGAATTTCTCTCTCTCTTGGAAGTAATCATCATTTTTGTTTTCTTGTGATAGTCCTGTTGTTTTCACAGCGGTTGGCTTGCACTCCGTGGCAAGTGCTGCAAGCGGCGGATTTGGAAAGTTTTATCTGTAATTACGTACAATGACCTTGATAGGATCATAGTATAATGTCTGTTTTTGTCTTTTGTGTCCGTTGTCTGTCTTGTCCTGTATGACATCCCCAAATCAAGCAAATGCTACCGGGGCTTGCCTCCGTTTCACTAAATATTGCGTAAAAATAAAACTCCGTGGTCAAAATTAGTATTATTTTTTTGAATGATACCCTTGCCGAAGTCAACTTATTTGACCACACTGTAAAAACATTGTGTATGTATGATAAAACTCAATAAAAACAATAATTTTACAGTACCTGTAAGTTGCCCCATTAGACATGGCCAATAAAGCCCTACTAAACGTCCCAATTTACACTGTCTACTACGATCACCATGATCTGTACTAATAGGTGTCACCACGTGCTCTAAACATTGGTTTGAATGCGCCAGAAATGACCGTTAAAATTAATTACAGATTCATTGTTTACAATACATAACCTTGATATCATATGTTTTAACGGTTACACACGACACCTCCGGCGAGTGTTATTGTACTAACTGCATCAGCGCAAATCAATCAATCAAACAAACAAATCAAACAAACTATTCATTTTCTTTTGATTCGCATTGATCATTAACATCACTGAACATCTGTCTGTAGACAGTTAAAGGCGTCGAACACATCTGTCTGCAGATAGTTAAAGGCGTCGAACACCTTTGGTAATTGTCCAAAAAAAAGTATTCTCACTTATGCGTAACAAGCAACAAATATGTAACAACTTTGACCCAATTGGTCATCGAAGTTGCAAGAGAATAATGAAGGGGAAAAACACCCCTGTTGCACAAATTAGTGTGCTTTCTATGCTTTAAAAAAACAAGAGACTTCAGGCCGGAAGCCTTTTGATAACTGAGTACATGTAATAAACAAGTTTTTTTTCAGAGGGAGTTGTTTCACATAATGTTGTTGTACCATCAACAGCTCTCCATTGCGCGTTACCAAGTAACTTTTTATGCTAACAATTATTTTGAGTGATTAAAAATAGTGTCCAGTGTCTTTAACATACATTGACTCTTTGCAATAGACCAATAATTTTATGAATGGTCGGTCAAAAGGCAGTTGACACTATTGGTAATTACTCAAAATAATTATTAGCATAAAACCTTACTTGGTTACGAGTAATGGGGAGCTGTTGATAGTAGACAACATTATGAGAAACGGCTCCCTCTGAAGTAACGTTGATTTCGAGATTGAAGTATTTTTCCACGAGTTTGATTTCGAGACCTCAGATTTAGAATTTGAGGTCTCGAAATCAAGATTTTGAAAGCACACAACTTCGTGCGACAAGGGTGTTTTGTTTCTTCCATTAATATCTCGCAACTTCGACGACCGATTGAGCTCAAATTTTCACAGGTTTGTTATTTTATGCATATGTTGAGATACACCAACTGTAAAGACTAGTCTTTGACAATTACCAATAGTGTCCAGTGTCTTTATGTTGTACAATTAACCCGGACCAGTTCTACCAAACAAATGATTTCAAACTCACCACATCACCAGTAAGCAGCACAAAAGTACCTTTGTAGTCTGGACAAGCCCGTACATATTGTTTTCCTTAACAAAGTAAGCTACCTGTATATGAAGAATTAAATAACAAAATTAATGAAATCAAATTGTGTGCATCCTGAACTCAGTCATTGCAAAAAATCAAAATGCTGCAATTTTCGTAAATCTAAAGTATTTTTTTGTACATATATTTTGTTTGACAAGAGAAGCATTTTTTGAATCAGATATATAAAATACACTTACCTTCAATCAATTACAATAACTTGTCACAAGTTACGCAGTAATAGATGATGTTAAGGTACAAGGGAAATGTCGATTTGGCGATTTCCTCATTTTCCAAAAGAAAAAAGTCCTTAGATGAGTCTCTTACCTCACGCTAAAATGGTTTTAATTCTCGTTGTGATCGATAACCTTCCGGGTAGAACATTGACAGACCCATTTTTTTATCAGAATGATGTCGTCGAATGTTTGTGGCATTGACGAATTTTGCACTTAAAGGCAGTGAACACTATTGGTAATTACTCAAACGATTTGTTAGCACAAAACCTTACTTGGTATCGAGTAGCGGGGAGAGGTTGATAGTATATTGTGAGAAACGGCTACATCTGAAGTGAAGTAGTTTTCGAAAAAGGAGTAATTTTTCACGAATTTGATTTCGAGATCTCAGAATTAGAAATTGAGGTCTCGAAATCAAGCATCAGAAAGCACACCCGTGTGACAGAGTGTTTTTTCTTTCATTATTATCTTGCAACTTCGACGATCAATTGAGCACAAATTTTCACAGGTTTGTTATTTTATGCATATGTTGAGATCCACCAAGTGCGAATCTTTGACAATTACCAGTGTCCAGTGTCTTAAAGGGGGTATCACATACAAAGGCAGTGTTGCTGTTCCCCCTCATCATGCCGCCTGTATGTACCATTATATAGTCCCTAGACTTTGGAAAATGAGAACCATCAAAAATTTAATTTATAAATTTCCCACCCCTCTTCACAATCTATAAACCACTTTCGATTTTTTGGTTCACAGGACTCGAGAAAGTATTGAGTAGGCCTACCCGGTGTTTTGCACACATGTGACGAACAAGTAATAAGTGGTGTGTTAAATTTGCCTAGGGGATAAAGACTATTCTTTGTTTTACACCGAGGTGTGTTTAAGGGAAGGTACACGTTTGGTAGTTACTCAGCAAACATATATTAACTTAAAAACTGACTTGGTAACGAGCATTGGAGAGTATAACAAAACATTGTGAGAAACGACTCCCTCTGAAATAACGTAGATTTTGAGAAAGAGGTAATTTATCACTAAAATATTAAAAGACTTCTAGCTAGAATTTTGTTGTTCCTGTCCGAAAGCACACACATTCGTTCAACAAGGATGTGTTTTTTTCATAATTTTCTCGCAACTTCGGTAACCAATATTGAGCCCAATTTTCACAGGCTTGTTATTTTATGTTGGAATACACCAAGTGAGAAGACTGATTTTGACAATTACCAAACGTGTTCAGTGCCTTTAAGCATTACGTGAACAAAATTCAAAATCAGTTGTGTTAAATAGTTTAGTTGTAACTTGTTTCTATTATATCCCCGCTAACAAACTGCCTCTAGCCAGTAATTATGTCTGTGGTATTATTTTTTTCACATAACTCGGGGAAGTACTAAGTATATACAGTGCTATAATACATCGGTGTATATTGGGTGAAACCCAAACTAGCAGTTTCCCCGCATGTTAGAAGAAGAAAATTAAGAAAACAAAGATAGAGTATGTTTTTGACAACTTGATTTTGATAAAGTCAAAACCATCAATGTATATTCCCTTTAGACATGGTTTATGCCCTATGGTAAAATCTACGCGAATCTTCCCCGACGTGATTGGCACACGATGATTTTCAGCTGTCTGTTCACACCACCCCACAGGCCTAAACTCGGCTGCTACGTAGAGGGGTCATACCTTAATGTTGATCTGGATATTAGTGTACATACGAGAATACATTGGGGGGGGGGGGGTCTATGGGAATACCAAAACACCCAATGCCTCATAATGTGACGAAGTCAATGAATATTTTAGGTACTTGGAATTTTAAAATGATGATAAGGGAAGACGCGCTTTGGAAATAGCAATACACTTAGTGCATCTAAGCTTCTTAGGACTATAGGAGGGTGTAGAAATAACAGGAATTAATTCTTAAAATCGTTTATCTATAATTGTAGCCTGTTTCCTTGATAAGTGGTCGCCATTTACAAAGGAGTTTTCACAAATTTTAGAATGTTAGTTAATTGTCTATATATAACGTTAGATAAAATAACAATGATAGTAATTATAATAATAAAAAAATAAATAATAAAAACCACAACACGCATAAAATGACCTTAACACCCTCCCCCATAAAAAAGGGGGGGGGGGGAGTAAATAAAAATAAAAAATAAAAACGACCAAATTAATACCAATAGGTTTTCGACTTTTACCGAACACGTAAACAAACGAATTTCAAATAATCTACTAAGATATTGTTAAAACACATTCAAACAAACAATCAACAACAAACTGTTCTCAGACGAAGAAGTAATTCAAGATATTAAAAGGCTACACGTGCAACATTGAGATATCAACATACCTGAATGCACGATCAGCAGTTACCACTGTACACATTAATAACACACGCGCTGCTGGCGTTTCATTGATGTACTATGTGAAACGAAATCAAGTGAAACTCGCGCTTATAAATGCATGCCTGCAAGCAAGATACTGTGACAACGTCATCCATTGGATGGCTTGTGTCTATTATGTATCACGTAATGTATCACGTATTACGTATAACGTGTTTAGTTCCGTGTAACGCGTGGTCCAACATTGATTATTTTGAACGCTATATACCATGGATAATACCCAGAGTACGATTTTGAAAGGTTTGTTTTTCCCTTTCTCTCAGTTTAAGTTTAAACTATTTTTATAATCTCTTATTGTATAGTTGCTGCTTTTTTATGTTTGAATGTATTTTTTATATTGTAAACCTAATCACAATTCAGTCTTCAGCTACGGTTGATTTTGAATAAACCAATAATAATAAATAAATGTATACATACAATGATTTATGGAGCTGACAACATAAATGCAGACAGTGTTCATGTTTTGTTCGATGAACCACATCCTAAAATAACAAGCCAGGACCCAATTTCATGGAGCTGCTTTAAGGGCAGAAATGTTAGTTATACATTTTGTGCTAAGCAATATGAGCAGGTCACCAGTCACAAAATGTCCCATCCCATGTGACATGGTTTAGCTTGGCTGGTAACTTTATTCTGGTAATCAACCTTTTTAGTGTTTAGCTACTATTGTGTTTATTAAGCAGCTTTATGAAATTGGGCCCTGGAAATTGTGGGTTCAATCTGTTGTTTGAGTCAGGAAAAAATAGTTAGAAGAAGAAACAAATACATAGTGACAAATAGTGACAAACCATGCACAACTTTCAGCATGTAGCATATTTTGCTATTTTTTGTTGTAAAAACAAAAATCAGGTTTTTCGTTGTTTTCATCTTTCTCACAATTATTTAATTAAATGCAAGTTAAGCATGATTGATAGAGCTGACAAAAAAAGTCGCAGACAAAGTGCATGTTTTGTTCGGTCAACCACATCATGAAATTACATACCAGGGAACATGTGATCCGTTGGTTGAGTCTGGATAAAACAGTTACAAACCATGCCCAATTGTCAGCATGTAAACACAGGGTCCCTGTTTGTTGATGTAATAGTATAGTAATGTTTCGTTGTTTGAAAAAGGTTTTCAGATAAAGTTTATATCGAATTAGACGTTTATTTCAGAGGGAAGTGTTTCACAGAAAACAACTGTTTTAGTATGAACTTTATAATCAGTAAGATTTCAGATTTCAGACCAAAATATAAACAAGTGGTTGTTTTTGATCCTTGTTAAAATATGCGGTCAGTAGCCCTACTGAATTGTGCATGATACAATTAAGTCAACTCTTTAGAAGGGAATTACAAGGAGATAACAGGTGTGAGTTGCCAGAGGAAAGGGGTGTGTTATTCTGGCTTCTTTCTTAAATTGAGCTTTCCCGTAATGAGTGAAAACTTCAAAAGATCTGGCCAAAGATTGTTGTTATTTTTTTTTAAATACTCAGTTTTATGTTTGAATTGATTTGATATTTCACCGCGCATTTCTCCTCCCACTCATGCAAAATAATCAAAATATTATTGCTTTTTAAAACCCACCAGACACTCCGTCGTCGGGAAGAAGAAAAAAAAATCTGTTACAAACAGATTATTCAGATGTGTTAAGGATTATATTGTTAATGAAACAAAACACTACCTGTATATTTGATGTAAAAAGACTCACCGGGACAATGGCATGTCACTCAACTGAAATCCGAGACTCTTCGAAGCAAGATGCGGGTTCTTCTAAAAAAAAACGCCACACTGCTCTAGTTCTAAAGATGGTGTCCTTAAAGGAACACGTTGCCTTCGATCTGAAAAGCGGTTGAAACCGTTTGTTATGAAATGCATATGACACTGCTCTAGAATTGCAAGGGTCGTGGGTTCGAATCCCACCCGAGTAACATGCCTGTGATATTTTTTTCACAGGACTCGGGAAAGTACTGAGTATACAGTGCTAACACACATCGGTGTATGGGTAAAAACCAAAATTAATATTCTTTATCCCCGATGCAAATTTAACATCTATTAGAAATGCATATGGTTGGAAAGAAGTTTAAAAGTAGAGTATAATGATCCACACTTAATTGCCCCAAAATTGCATGTTTTTTTTTTACGTCGGCCATTTTGTGAAACTAATCTAACATAATCTTACCAGCAAGTTATACATCGTACAGAAACAAAAACGATGTTGTTGTAAACCAAATTTTCATTGATATCTCACCATGCCTCATATATATCACATAAAAAAAAACATTTTGTTTCTCTGTTGTTTCGGTTTTATAATGGTTTCTGTTATCGAAGGTGCTGTCTCGATTGAAGGTGACATTATTGCATTAAGATTTGTTGATACACGTCTTGAATGTGTATATAAAAAGTCAGATTCTCCGAGTGATGTAATGAGTATAGTGAGTGCATGTCAGGTTTGAGAGCAACATGTGCAATGTTGGTTCCATGAGAGGAGTATTTTGTATCGAAGTCCTTCATCAGCGTCCAGTAGCCGATTTCACGAAACGGTAGAGTATTACTCTAAAGCCTTTCTTGATTAAGGATGAGTCAAAACTCGTCCTAACTTATAAGATGGTTCAATGAGTCCTAACGTCTATGGAACTCAATTCGTCCTTAGTCCAAGATTAATCCTTAGTAAGGAAGAGCTTGATGACATTGACGACAGGCCGATGCTTCATATTCCTACTTCAAATAACGAATTTCGTCAAAAGTCAAGGCAACAGACTGTGTAATTCTCATAGCCATTTTATGCAAACGTGTGCTTCCGTTTACTTTCCGTAAAGTGTGAATTAAACAATTGGTTATGTACTATTGCTCGCAAGTGAGCTTTTGATTTGATAGAGCAATAATTAAACAAACGCAGCCATTGACACTTTGGGTTCACATGACACTTTACTCAGCTACTTTGATTGACTTGCAGTGTTGATAAATTTTAGCCCCTTGTGAAATCGGCCCTGACCATTTTGGGGTCAGATTGATCAGGAAACTGGTCATAAAACTTAACCAAAGTTTAACCCATTCCTTGGTCACTTTGACACAGAGTCTATGACAGAGATAATGACACAGATATGGGTCAGGGGGCCCAATGGGACCTGAGTCCGGGTTAATTCTGATCCAGGGAGAGTTTCTTTAGCATTACCAGAAGCTATAACAATACGATACACAGGAATAAAGAAACAACTTTGTAGCAAGCTTTCTTATAAAAAAACAAACACGGTATTAATTGTTGAAATGAATCAATAATATTATAAGACTTCATAAAATATCACTAAAAAGACAATGCAAAATATTTGAATCGTGAAGTCGAGATCGGTATCGTTATAATTCTGTCGGGCGAAATCCGCAACCCAAGATCCCAAACTGCTGCTCAGAGTTCATCCCGGTTCATTTCATACTTCCGAAAACAGGGCTGTGACGTCAACATTAGTATCGGATTCGCATTCGAAGGAAGTATGAACCGGTGGGCTTTTTTCGTTGCAACTGATGAACCTCTTTAGGTGTGCTTTTTAATACTTCCTGCGAATGCAATACGAACTTTGACGCCAACATGGCTGTTTACGCAGAGGATGTTTCGCAGGGGTTGAACATAGTTCATATTGACCGAAGCTTTGCATATGGATTGCGCTTTCAGCCCGTACCTTAATGAAATGAAGACCTGAAGATACCTGTGTATTATAGAGAAGATCCTTAAGACTTTTTAGTTTTAGATGTGGAAGACCCCAAATAGGGAAAACCTACGCAATGAGGTAAGGGCTGAAAACCCAATCCAAGTGCAAGGCTTCGGTCCAAGAAATTCGCACCAGGGCAACAGAGGTGAAAGGCATGGTTGGGGGGGGGGGGCACTGAGTCAAACTAAATGCAAAAATTAACAGCAAAAACTCCACTCTGACAAATGAAAGTTAGCAATACGCATACAAATTCTTGTACAAATTTACATCTTCACTTCTGTTATCAGAAGGTAAGGCCTAAATACAGGGAAAACATAGAAATAACACTTTTGAAAAACACCTAAATATATCACACACGAAGATTAGGGAAAACAAACTTTCAAGTTTAAATCTGTATTTTGTTCTCGAAAAAGTGATTCACGGTTGAAAATGTCCACCGTTGGTCAACACATGTACTAACGTTCTTTTCGAAAAGTAGTCGCCTCTAAAACCACTTTCTAAGATTTCTGTTTTAAATAAAACAGTCGTCGAGAATCATACTTGTAATTACTTACCAACGACCGTTTTAGCTATGTTTGCGTTTAATTAAGCAGATAATGACTCATAAAAATGTCGACCATTTTGTGCTCAGTATTTATTGAAGTTTACATTTTAAAATTTAGAACGTCGTTATTTTCGAATGACTTATAAATGGCCTTCTCTCTGGGGTTTTTTTTTTTTTTACGACGCCTAAAGAAAACATACTGAACAAAGTGAACCATCGAGAGTCACAAAATGGCGCCAGTTGTCTGTGATTAGAGTACTAACTTAACTCCGCTAACTGGCCCTCTTGTGGGTGCTGTTAATTTCTGGGGTAGGCGCAGTCAAACTTATTACCTTTGTAAGTAGCTTAATTGTCGATAATTATCAATAAATCAATAAAAAAGAGTCTTCGGCAAAGTGAAACCCATTTGAGATTACGAGCAATAGCCATTTAAAAACGTATTGTATTTGTTAGGTAGACCACAGAGATATAACCCAACATTACCCTTTTCCATGAAATATGCTAATTAACTCGTATGCGTACCAGACACCAAAGGTTTACAAACGCCAAAGAGCTGTCTCACGTATACGCGTTATGAAGCCTTTCTCGTGCATCTGAAAGTACACAATCCTATTTTTGTTTTCACCATTTTTTTTCAACTTTGATGATCTATTCAGTGAACAGTTTCGAGGTATTGTTATTTTATACCATTTTGGGATACACCAAGTGAGAGTACCGGTCTTTGACAATTACCCAAAATTAACGACTCTTTGTTATAGAAAAGTTTGCGGTAACACCATGTAATAACAATCTCTAAATGAGTTGGTGTGGTTCTGAAAAGAACCGTTGGATTAACTCGACGTTTCGATCAGTATGCTCTGATCGTCTTCTGGAGAACTCTTTGTTAAGATACATAGATCAATTAGTTAGTAAACACATTTTATAACTTTACATCATACAAAACCGTGTATAAAACAAAACTGAAGAACCGGGTATGTTAATTCTCAGTAGATATTTTCAAAAATTTTCTTTTAATGTAGGCCTATATATTTGTTTCAATTACATTTTTTGCTCATTATTGTCTATCGCACCAGTACTTGTTTTTTTAAGTCACTAAACCATTTGAAGGGATGTATACCCATTTCGAACCACGTGGAGTAACTCTAGACTTTCCCATTAGGGATGTAGTACCCCATTCAAACCACCACCACCATACATGTGTCAAAAGTCAATGAGGTCATCCTCCATGGTGTGGCCAATACTGGGTAGACTTGTGGACAAGTCGTTAAATATCTGTCGCGATGATAGCGTTCCGTCTGTCTCTGCAATTATTGCGTCACTGGCAATATTCTCGCGAAACTGCTGGCCCCCACAAGACATAGACTACCTCTCTCACGACTACGGTCCCATCGGCAGCCAGATTCGATCGCGGAAACCTGAATCATCCCGCCAGCACCGCGACTCAACTATCTCAGCGACACAGACCATCAACGACTTGTCCACAAGTCTATCAATATAGTCATTTTGTGCTACCAGTGTTCAAACTATCTCCCATGTGAGACTATCAAACCAATTCTCTTTTGATAAACGTTAGGTAGAAAACAAAGGTATCCCATTTGAGATATACTTGTACCCAACTAAAAACCTTCATCTGTCAATAAGGAAATCGATACCGAAACGGCAACTTTGGCAACAGCTACGGCTAGATCGCGTGCTCTTCAACACTGGCAAACGCACTGATCTAGCCAGAGCTGTAGCCAAAGTTGCTGTTTCGCACACGGCCATAGCCTATAATACGTGCATCAAAGATAGAGGTCAATGCAAAGGATTAATATACCAGCGTTCAAACCTTCTCAAATTGATAAACCTTAAGTACAAAACAAAGTAATCCCATTCGAGAATACTTGTACCCAATTAAAAACCTTCAACTGCCAATCTATAGTCTTCATTTGGAACACATTTTTGTGGCGACGAATCACACCTCCCAATTGAGGATATCGACCCAATCCTCAAATTGATGAACCTTAAGTACAAAATAAAGTTATCCCATTCGAGAATACTTGTACCCAATTGAAAATCTGCATCTGCCAATCAGGGTATTAGTATAAGTCTTCATTTGGGACACCTTTTGGTGTCCTCGAAACGTCCTGCGCACTGTTATTCCATAGTGAGGAAAAATACCCAGTATAAGGCGCAGAAGATCGAGAACATGAACGGGTAGCACCACCTAGCGTAACGATCTAACTGACTCGCCGTCAAACGCCTCCGCCGTCTAGTCGATTGAGCTCCCCGTAGGTCTAGCTCGTTCTGCTTGCTGTCCTGGGATGCACTCCCTGGTGGGGATTCAGATGATTTCATCTGACAGACAAAGCAAGAAAATAAATCAGTCAATATTAACTTTAAAAGTTAGTATTAAATAAAATGGCTCAGTCCCAAGCTTCGGATGTGGCTTCTTTAGCGCGCATATCCGTCACTCAGTGACGCTCTCCTTTTATAGGAAAACTAATCAGAGCCCGTATACTGACATTACACTGAAACCTCTTAACATGTATTATAAGTAGGTACGCTTCTCTCTTATCTCTTCCAATCTCCTGACTGGAAGAGCAAGCTAGTCGAAACGTTAAGACCAATTAAGAACTCACTCTGCAGAAGTTAAAAACGATCCGTTAAGCTAAAAGTAGTAGTTCCAGTTAAAAAGCAGGACATTTCTTTTCAGAACTAAGAAGTCTCCCGAAAAATTCCCCAAAATCAATTTATCAAGACAGTTCTCTAAAAAAAAAATCTGGCAAGTAGGCACACACCTGGGCCCAATTTCATGGCTCTGCTAACCGCCGAATTCTGCGCTTACGAACACGATTCCCCGCTTACGGTGCAAGCGCCAAATTTCTGCGCTAGCCTTGTAAACGTAGAATGCCTAGAAACGTGGAGAACATGTACGCACGCGCAGAAGCCAAAATCCGCCGCTAACCCGTGAAATACGCTTGCCGTAAGCACAGAATTCCCTGCTTCCGTAAGCGCCGATTCTGTGCTTACGGTAAGCAGAGCCATGAAATTGGGCCCAGGTGTTCCGCAAACCAAAGGTATATTGATCCCTCACCATGCAATACCTCAAATCATATATTGTTTTATTTACTTTAATTAGCATGAGGTAGATTTATAAAATGGATACATTTTCCTGTCGAAGGATTATAATAAGAATGTTAGTCGTACCTCTCCGACTAGTAGGTAGTTTGCCGCGCCATACTCCAGCAGTGAGATGAACACAAACATGAGACACACCACTAGCCAGATGTCAATTGCCTGTAAAATGACAAAACAATTAAAGGGTGTATGTACTTTTTGTACGACACAACACAAAATGTCCACAGATTTACAATAAACTTACACGATTTTAAGATAATGATTGTAGAAAGATTCCCTAAAAACCTTGCCTGCTGAGGTGCTGTAGTTTAATAGAAATGAACAATGTCGCGAAAATATTTTTCGTCTCAGCAGACGAAAATTATTTTAGCATTTACAAAGTATTCCCAATGGTGGTATTTGTATACGCAACTCACCTGAAATTATCACTGTGTGGTTTTCATTTTTTCTTTAAAAACCTGACGACTATTAAGAAGCTGAAAATTTTACATATAAGTTGTATTACCTATCTTCATTCACAGTGAGTAGGGATTCAAGTCATGGCAATTTTATTTTTAGAATATCCACCATAAGTATTTTATTAACATCGGTAAAAATGTGCTTACTTGTAATTTTGTGATTTATCAGTTTACACATTCTTAAAAAAAGAAACTTATTGGTGTGGCTGGCTATTCGTTAAAAAGTCCCAATGGCGAACGTGTTCACTGTGCATTTGCATTGTAGTACTAACTTTCGCATACGTCACAACGGGAAGTGAGTTCTGTATTCCTGCCGTCATTGTGGTGACAGTCAGCACCGTGGTTACCCCTATGGCGACGCGAGCGGGCGCTGCCTTGGCGTCAATCCAGAATGACAGCCAGGCTATGGTGACGAGAAGTACCGTTGGGATATACACCGTCAGGAAGAAGGCCTCGACTTGACGTGTGAAGTAGAAATGGCATCTCACACCACTGAAGTTTCCTTCAGACAGTTTTAGAAACAAGACAAACAAAAAAGAAACACCAAGTAAGACATTGATTTGAACAAGTTTGCAGCGGTACTATTGTCTCCCCCTCTACCAGATCCCTTGCATTTAAGCGAAACGCTACAGAGACGCTGAGCTCACGCGCACATTTTCACACACAAAGAATAGCTATCGTCCAATCATTTGCTTCCTTTGACCTTATTTATTAGTGAGGGTTCTTTTTGACCCCAGTGAGTGTCTTTTTGAGCGTGTGACGTCACATGCAAGGGTCTATTAAACAATTTGAAAAAATTGATGTTGTCACTTTTAAAAGTGATACAACTTGACAAGTTCCAGTTCGTAGTTATCGTCTTTTAGTCTTTTAGTTTCGGTTCGGGTTGCATTTAGGTCCGGACTAAATATAAGTTTCAGATTACATTAAGGAACTTTACACATACACTCAAAAAATGTTCTTTAATTTAAACATACCAATTGAGTATTCGATATCTCGATTTTCAACCATGTGTTTAGTCATTTTGAATTTGGAGATCATGATTCCTGGCTCCTTGACGATGCTGAATTCGTCTCCATAAAGAACGACTTCATCAGTATTATAAGCGTCTAGTTTTAATTACAAAAATATGGAAACAGAGAAATAGATAAAAGGTAATGACCAAAAGTAAAGGGATAATTACTGTCTAGGAGACTCATACAAGAAAACATATGGAAACTGCAGGACAGGGACAAAAGGAAAAACATTAAAAAACAATACTGCTATACAAGGATTCATTTTTGAGAATGTGTACGCTCTCGGAGCTCCATACATACATCTGATAAAATAGATATCTTTAAAATCGTGATTACACATCGATGCATCAAGAAAACACCCGCCATCACACCACCGTCAGGGCCGGGGCGGCCACATTTGTTTTCACATACGAAGTTTTTGACACCCGCATGGGCACTTATCTACTCCGAATAAGCCACGAATATTAGTGAGTAGGGTATAGGGTTAGTGTTAGGATTAGGATAAGGGTTATGGTTTGGGTAAGGATTTTGAATGTCTCTTTAGGGTAATAATACACTACACGAGTACATAGGCATATGGGCAACACAGCGTATACATCTTACAGGCTACCCGCATTAGGCGTGCCTTTGGAATAATTCATTATACTGCGAATGAGCAGGTGTCAAAAAGGGGAAAAAATTCGCGGCCGGGATAGACATGTCTCCATGCCTTGGATTGTGATGTGCTTAAACCAGGCTGGTCAGTCAATGTAATACTAACCCAATATACACAGTTCAATGTTTAATTGATTTTAATGTCCCATACTCACAACTGCTGATGATGATGGTGCACTTCTGTGAATCCATCGGAAACTTGTTCAGTTGCATGTTACAGGCAACAGTTATGCTAAACCTGAAGAGTCAACAGAAATAAAAAACGAAAAGCCGAATTTAAAAAAAAATCAGTATTCATTATTTGAAAGTTGATGTTAATGGCAATCCATTGTTATTAAGCGTATGTATTGAATGGGACCCAAATGTAATAAAAGAACAAGAAATTGCATCACCAGCTCCAAAACACCATATCACTTGTGACCGGCATTCCGCTGTTTCTAGAGTTTGCAAAACAACATTCAACAGGTAAGCGATATTTTTCTGCGAAAAACCTATAAAATGATCAGGGCCAGTGTTATTTTGTCGACAGAAATCAGTGCGAAAGCTTCGCATTGTTTTTATTATTATTATCGGTTTATTAAAAAAATGCAAACGTGGCCGCCAAAAAGCCGAATTGCGGATGCAAAATACAAAGAATAACAAATACTCAATGTCAATCTTCTTATTGTGTCTTTCTAATAATGTCTGCACATAATCACATTAGTCATCATCATCATCCAGGAAAACATCTGATAGGAAAACATCTGCCCTGCAACATGAGAGGTCGCGAGACTGTTCCTGATTGATATGTGGCGAGTCTGATCTGATTCTTTCCTCCACAAGAGTGAATTCGAGGAAATTAGTATAGATTGCTTCGGAAATACGTAGGCGAATGACTGAAGGGGAACAAATCGCACTTTGTACATTTCAGACGATGCAACAGTTGACCCTTGCATATATCGCACATAGTATGTGTGCTGGTTATGCACAATATGACGAGAGAACGTCGCAACCTTGTTCCCAATAGTGTGTACGATCTCGCTGCGCGGTGACGAGGCTAGGACTGTGAGGTTCATACATGCCCTGGCGGCCTTTCACTTTCGTAATGTACTACATCACAGAGGAAGAGTCCTATACAATGGCTAGATTGATACACGCTGGCGTGACGCATATGCGTTTGTGCGTCAGCCCAGTGCACAATGCTATGGCGTTTCATAACATACTTATTCAATGGGCTTGATTTGTATTGCACACCTTGAGGTGGCCTGCAGGCCTTCTGTGATTTGCATACAAAACTCTCTTGCGTAACCCGCAACGCTGCTGGTACACTTGGGTCACGCTCACGTTTTTACGCACAAAAACAGCTATCGTCCTATCAGCTGTCTCCTTTTGCCTCAGTAAAGGCGCTGTTTTAGAATGTCGTGTCATATGCAAAGGGAACAGGGCCCAATTTCATGAAACTTTTAAAACAGTATTTTCTGCTTAACCGCTTTATAAAATTGAGCCCTGCAAGCAGTGTGTCTGTCTGCCTGCGTGAAAGTCAGAAGCACATTTCATTTGGAGGCTGACGTGACTGAATCAAAAACAGCGGAAATAATGTTTAACAAGGTACCTATGTTATACGCACCTTCCACTGTACGAAAGACTCCCATTCGGGTAAATCCGAAGTAACTTGTTCGCCTGGGTCACCAGATGTGGGCTTGCTTGCTTTTCGTACACAAAATAGACGTCAGGGAGCCATGCAATGTCCATGCCGTAGCCGGCAAGCACAAGACTACGATTACCATTGAAGGCAAGTCGGGTGTCTTGCCATTTCATTCGTAAATACATGGTGATCGAGAAATCCTAAAATCACAAAAAAAGAAAGAAAATACTATCAAAGTCAAGATGCACAAAGATCTGAACCATGAAATTAGTCTTTATAAACTAAATTCCAACCATAAAGCTGACTTCTCTTTTCTGATTACGTCACCATTTCGTGTAGCCAAAGCCGGAGACAAGCTTGGATTGTTTCGTTAAGCCCTGTTTCGTTAAAGGCACTGGACACTATTGACAATTAGTCACAACAATTGTAAGCATAAAAACTTACTTGGTAACAAGCATTGGAGAGCTGTTAATAGAACATTGTGGGAAACGGCTCCCTCTGAAGTAGCGTAGTTTGTGAGAAAAGGTAATTAATAAAAAATAAAAAAATAAAAAGACATTCAGGCCGTAAGCCTTTTGTTTTGCATCTAAAAACACACAAATGTGTAGCAAGGGCGTTTTTCTTTCATTTTTTTCCTTGCAACTTTGATGAGCAATTGAGACCTAATTTTTATAGATTTGTTTTCTGATTATGCTGGGATAGGGGGAAGACTGATGGTTCTTGACAGTTACCAAAGATTTCCAGTGCATTTAAGACCCATTTGAAATAGTTTACTCTTTTTCACGGGAAATTAAGTACAACCCTTTCCTTCATAATACATAAATCAGCCCTGATTGAATCTTGATTGGAAACGATATAATATATATCATTTTAATGAGATGTGACAATATTAAGCGACTATGATATGTTGTCCAGGCAATGTCACGTATACTGCTGTGTAAACTAGAGCAGAGCAACTAACACCGTGTAGCAGGGCAAGTCAATGATAGTATGTATTTACATCACCGTGTTCTTTCTGAAGATGATGCTCAAAATATAAGGCAGTCTGCTTTGTGCTGAGCAGGCAATAAACTCCGATATCTTCCTTAAACCTCTGACAGAAGATCCGTGTTTATGGATTTAATGCATTGTCGCTATACTAATTAATTAGTTTGCAAAATTCGAGTTGAATTAAACTGATCAAGTTGATATTTAAGCACTTTTCTAGTGTCGACTGCCAATAACATTATTCATAGCACCGGACTACAGACCTGGGCCCAATTTCAGAGAGAACAACAATTTGCTTAGCATGAAATTTTCTTCTTGATAAATACAGGATAACCAACCAAATTGCCACGTGGTTTTCAGAGTGAACAAACAGCAGCTGAATACTAGTATTAAGCAATATGCAATAAATGGAAATTTGGTTGGTAATCCTGTTTTTATCAAGGAAGAAAATTCATGCTTAGCAAAATTGTTGTGCTTGGCAGCTCTAGGAAATTGGGCCCTGGCTGGTGTGACGGGAAGGGAGGGGGAGACATCTTTATGAGGGCAGGCATGCACCCATGTTTAGGCACTGCTTTCATAGGCGCACATCGTCCTGATTCTATAGGTCGTAAGCAAATAATGAGCAGCATTATTCTTGCTCATAAGCTCCCCTTGCGTTTCATATCAACAGTTTTGATGCTAAGCAGAAGTTTACAGGTTAGCAAACCCCGGGTTTGGTGAATTTACCCCCCCCCCTCCACCCCCGTGTTACCTACCATAGTAGTCTCCTTGATGCCGTCTATACTTTCAATGTAAATTTGGACGTAGACTCGCACCGGTGGATCTACACGGGGGATAAATAATACCACTTGTTATAAATAACAGTAGAAACTGTCAATGAATAATGCATTGTGATCTTGAGTGCGCGACAGCAATGATGTTTTTTTTCTCAAGAAGGCATGGGTGCTTGATTTTGTATGAAGGTGAAATATAATAATCAGCGAAGGAAGTTGGGATATGAATATTGCATGGAAGAATTGTAAAACATGTACATAATTCCTGTAGATGATAATATTTATCATTGAAGTGATTTACCCAACATGTGCTATTATAGCCTTGTATGCTCATTGCTTTCTGAAATAAGCGGGAAAAAAATGTTTATTAAATCTTATGATAATCAGCAAATGAATTAAAATATGTAAATACTATACATAGAAGATTTCAAAATACAAACACCAACAACTTTTTTACTTACGAGAAAAGAAGAAAACAAGAAAACAAATCATATGATTTGTCGTTATCTTCTGGGTTTTGTCTAAGCAAACAGGCTCAGTGCTGTCCGAAACATGCGAGAAAAAACCATATATTTTGTTGTTATTATATCATAATGATTATCATTGGAGAACTTTCAGGATGTAAATATTGCACAGAAGACTTATAAATTGATGTTCAGATTTTGCTTGGTCTTTTGCTTGTTTTTCTTGATTGTAACATTTTCAATCCTGTCTGTTGTTTTATTGTATTGTCACACCATTTTCTGAGTAAAGTTGATTCAATTTCAATGTGCAATTTTCAATGCGTGAATTTGGGGGAGTGGCTTAACTATTTTTTTGTTTTATTAGATTTATGTAAAATTGTTGTAATTCAGCCTTTGTGCTGCGAGGACAGTTTTTTTTTTAATAAACCATTTTTATCTATCTATCTATCTATCTTATAAAACACAAACATATATCCCGGTAAATCTAAATGTTTTAGCATATGATTTCGTTACCTGTTTGTGTTTTGGAACCCCAAAACCGTAAGTAATTTATGCTTAAAGTGCTGTCTGAAAGAAGCGGGAAACGAATTCGTCTTTTGTTTTGTTTTAAATTGAATGTTTGGAAGGAGCAGCGAAGAGTGAATTGTTAATTTGAACACCTGGCAGAGTTCCGTATAGGAGCCGTCGGCACAATTGTCACAAGTTTCCTTGCTCGATCATTCAGGCTTAAAGAGGCAAAACATGATCGTAAAAAAAAAGAATAAAATTTACAATCATTCGGAAAGGGAACTGGACACTTTTGGCAACAAGCAATGAGAGTTGTTCATTCATGAAAAACGGCTACTTCTGAAGTGACGTGGTTTTTTGAGAAAGAGGTATACTTTCTCACATCTGGAAGACAAAGTTGTGCAACAAGGGTGTTTTTTCCCATGAAACTTCGATGACCAATTGAGCCATCATTTCCACAGGTTTGGTATTTCATGCAGATACACCAAGTGAGAATACTGGTCTTTGACAATTACCAAAGTGTCCAGTGTCTTTTATTAAAAGAGCCCAAACATGATCGACATTTCAAATTGCTGTTCTACAACCAATCTACGGGGGTCAAAGGGTTGGGATGGTCGGGATGGGTAGGGTGACCAGCGTCACAAAGAGCCTCTCCTAATCAAACTCCTATCTGCTTGGCTTCATGTTCCGATCCCTGTTGCGAACAGTAAGCAGAGGTGTGAAGGCGGGTTTCTGGCGCCCAAAACCAGATTGCTCTGGGCGGGAGGGGCTCATCAACATTGGATGGTAGCTCTCCTGATTTAAAACCCGGGCGGAGGGGGCCCGTTATCCCTGCTAGGAAACCCTTCTAGGAGACGGTGTACTCTGACCACAAATCCCCAAACCAGGCAGCAGTGGTTTGGTATCCCTTCATGGCAGGTGAACTACTGGTTGGTCAATGGCATGGTTGGAACCACCTCAGTGGAAGGGGTTCTCTTTCTTCTGAGCACTGCGGGGAAGTTCTTGTGTTCTCCAGCTGTGGAGCCCAGGCTCTCCGATGGATACAGAACACTGGAACCCAGAGAGTGTCGCTACAGATGCGCAACGTATGCTGCACTATAAACACATGGCGCAGGCCTTCGGGATCAGGCTGAGGTGAGGACTAGGAGGATGCGGCGTCACCAGAGAGCGGTTTATCCCGAGGACGCATCCCTCCAATGCAGATACTGTGGCCGCCAAACATCTGCCAGGATTGGCCTATACTCGCATGAGGAGTCTTGCCAACTTAAACTTCGAAACTCAACCCCCCGATAGTCTTACTCGTTAGCGAGTGACAGCCTATATACAACCAATCTTAAAAGGATTGTATACGTTTGTTAAGTGCAACCTACTGTTTGTTTTAATCCTATAGTTGTTTGTATAAAATCTAACCTGTTAAAATTTTATTTCAAAAGGTGGAAGGGTTTTGCGATATTGCCGACAGTTTTGAGCGGTTTGTTCCCTCAGAAGAATGATCTGCAAATGAAACGCACTTTCTGAGAAATGTTACCGTCAGTAACGCTTCTCAGATTCAAAATACCTTTTTTCAGCACTTCGAAGTGGACATCTCTCCAAATGCATTGTACCATCCAAAGCTTATGAACTTCTCACCAAGTAATTCTAGATTGCACTTAATTTTCAGAGGCATAATCAAACGTGTACAGTCCCTTTAAACAGAATTTTCGTTTGTTGTTTTTATGTTATAAGTAACCTGCTTACCTTCATCAGAAGTCGCCATAGATGAGTTCCCATCCTCTAAATTAAAAAAAAAAAAAAAAAAAATATATATAAATCAACATGGCTCAAGTCACGACCCATTTTTTTTCCAGAACAGTCGCTTTATAGTCCCATCATTTGTTAGAATAATGGTCAGTCAGCCATGCTTTAATCACATTGTATTCTGCTATACTCATTACAGGTGCTTTGCGTTGGGAGTATGTGACACTTGGTGCAAAACAAAGACAATCATAGTGGGCATTTATGCTTATACATTGTCTGTCATTAATGTCACTCAAGAGTGGAATGATCAAAAAGGTTTAACCAGTTGTTGAAACTCTCGGAAAGGACCGTGCCACTATCAGGTTTCAAATAATTGGTCCGTTGAAGTGCTCTAGTCTATTTCATTCACACGCTTGAGCAAGCGGTGTGATTATCAATGATCCCAGTAACAGTTTGAATGTTCAAGCTAGTTTCACGGTCAATGGTTGACTTTTGCTTTAAAGGTACATAGTGTTATTATCATAACTATTTGATTGCCATAACAGCAGTACATGAACAAATACAAGACACTAGCTATTTCCCGAGATGGGCGAGGGCTCCGGAGAGCAAAAACAAATGATGCGTAGATCTGGTGACCTACATCGGATGTACACTAAATATGCCCTGAATAAGGGAATCAATGTGTGGTGAAGATGTTTTCAACTAGTGGTTTAATCCCAAAGAAGCCTGGTTCTTGATAATTTTACCGAGACGAAGTCGAGGTAAATTATAAAGAACCAGGCCTCGGCGGGTTTAAACCACTAGTTGAAAACCGATTCAACACACTTTGATTCCCATTCATAAATACCTTTTCGGTCAAAAACATCATCACTTTTTGGTCAAAAAGTAAAATAAATGCAAACATTATAATTGTTAAATGATTTCTTTCAACACAACACCCCTCCAGCTTTGAAATGGTAAAGCCCTCCGCCGCCCTCGGGTAAACAACTCCTTATAAGGGAATGCTGTGCTTCGCGCGTATCGAGTGGTGTGGCACAACTGTTTCAGCTGTTGCTCTCGACCAATAGGAATAAAGAAACTGTCTTAAAAGAACAGGTGCAAGGTCGCGTGTCACGCCCATGAATTAACACGTTTTACCGGTCATAAACAAAGGTTTATACACACCCACGTGACGCGCTCTCCACCAATAGGAATAGCGAAACTGTGTGAGGTGTTTATGAATACAAATTAATAGAGCGGAAAAAAAAGGTAGCAAATTAGTCGCGGTCAGTGTTCATGTTTTGTGTGATCAACCATATCCTTTTTGAATTAATAAAGCTGTGAAAAATTTTCCCTTATTCCGTTGTGTGAGTTAGAAGAAAATATTGAAAAAACATGCACAATTTTCAGCATGTATCTTATTTGTCTGAAATCGATTGTTGCAGTTTTTCTTTTAAATTAACAGTTAACCAGAATGTGAATTCATTTCATGGGGAAAAAAATGTTCTAGTATAAACTTCTTTATTAATAAATTTCAGACTCAAAAACACACACTGCGGGGAAACGAACAAAACAAATAGTACACAGCGGGTCTTTGGTGAAAATGATCATAGATTGTGGTCATTGTTCAGTTGTAATCTTACAATCCGTACCATCCCATTGTAGGTTGCCATGGCCGAATGGTTTAAAGACTTCAAGTTCTGTGGTTAGGTAATCTTAGTGTGGGTTCAGCCGTCGATTTCACCAAATTCTTCCTAACTTAGGATTAATCTTGTACGACGAGTTAAAGATGCTATGTCAGATTTTTGGCTGATTTGACCCAAACATTTTGATTTAAAATTCAATAGGTATTTTGATGGGGGTCGAGCTAGTTACAAGCTTTCATTTGAGCCATTGCTCGAAAAAGTCCGCCAATTATTAGTAGCAGTGAAATAAAGTGCTCAAAATTAGTTTGTGTCGGGATCCCGACAATATATCACGTGACCAATTCTTATGTGTTTTATAAGAAACGTTTTAAATTTTTGTCATGGTTCCTGACCATTAAAAGTAAAAGTTTAACCTTTTTTTTCGTTAGAGCAGGTGATACTCTTTGAAATACCGTTCACTCAAAAAAATCTATTTTTTAATGTCTGGGGCCAAAAATCTGAGATAGCATCTTTAAGTTCCGTATCCTATGGACGTTAGAACGCATTGATTCCATCCAACGGTTACTCGCCCTAACTCGGGATAGGATTAATCCTAGCGTTTCGTGAAATCGGCTACTGGTCATGACACTTGTGTCGTTGTGTCGGTTATTCATTTATATCATTGAGCAAGATACTTGACTATAATTGCTTCTCTCCGACTCCCCCAATGGTATAAATGCCTATACCTGTGAGGGTATAGAGGTTTGATATTGTGTTTGAAAAGAAAAATTGGGCGCTACGGTTGCCCCGGGGTTGTATTAGTCCACGATGAATTGAGAAAAACTTAAAAGGAATGTATTTGGCCCCATGACCAGGGCACTAAAATGTAAAGTGCATTGATACGGTTTTTGTAAAATGCGCTATATAAGAGTGTTTTTCGTACTCACCTCTGCAAGAAGGCCGGATGCGCTTGTCGTACCCTGCAAACATTCCTTCTAGCACCGCAGAGGTGTTCATAGTGCCGTTCACAAATCTACGGAGGAAAGTGTTCCGGCATTTTATTTAAAGGAACATTACAAAATTGGTTCTTGCTAACAAAACAGTTGCTAGCAGTGTTAGCACTTTATGTAGACCACCATATACATAAATTTACAAACCTGTAGAAGTTTGAGATCGATCAGCCACATGGCTCACGAGAAAATAGTGAAAAACCGATTACACATTATTTTGCATGACATCAATGCAAAAACAAAATAATGAATAAAACGCTCACTGAGCGAATAACTCCAAACAGGAAAAAAGATTATTTATTTCTCTTCAAATATGGCATTTCAGACAATAAAATTTCATGGGATGTTTTCTGCTATCATCATCATTAGACCGTGTAAGTTTTATGTTACTCTGCGATCTTCACGATTTTTGTTTGTTACCAATTCTGTAACGTTCCTTTAAAATTTAGTCATTTAGAACACTGAAAAATTGTAATTATCGGGATCCTGACATTATCTCACGTCCGTCAGTCAAGTATGAAAATATGACACTCGTATCTTGTGTATTGTCCATGGCATATGCAGAAGTTTTTTGTTGTCGAAACAACATCATCTGTAAAAGTTCGTCCAGAGAAGAAAATTTCTAAATTGTTTTCCTAAATATTTTCCATAACCACAACGATTCTATTGCATTACTTACTGTAGCTACTAATAACCATATTACATCAGAAACGGACCCCATACCGCTGTCCATTAATGATCTTTGCCCAGTTTGAATTCGATACACCATCATGATTACACAATTTTGTAATTCAAGATTCCACCATGTATGTATAAACCTTGCATTACGTTGCTCCCCATGCAGCCTATGATGAAAAATGCTTTTGTTGCTGGTACGGTACACATTCTGAGATGAAGCAGTCGCCACGTGGGACACCGCATTCCCCTTTGGTTTACGACTAGACTCGCTGGAGCTTAATGGAGAAGCCGTCAAGCCGTATAGAGTCTGCTTTTGAGTCCACTTGAAGCCATTTGAACCTGTTAGAACGTCCATTGACCCTGATGCATTATATAGACAAGCTCAATAGTCTACCTCTATGTCGAGTGGTGTCCTCGGCCAATGGTGTCCCAAGATTTCCCAGTCCTTCATACGTGTAGATATCAATCAATCAATAAAACATTTATTTCCACATTCATATCACATGGAAGCATCATCCTAAAAGCCGAGGCTTGTGTTACAAGATTACAGAACAAAACAGGAATACAGCACTAAATAGACGAATAAATAAATACATTCCACTACGGTAGATAACTACACAAAGGTTTAACCATGGTTAAACAATGTAAATATAACTATGAAGCAGAACATGTATGTGAAGTAAACAAAGGGACAGCAATTACACAAACAATACAAATGTGAAAACATAGACGAGTAAGTAGGTTGGTAAGTAAGTAACGGCTAAGCCAACTACCAGTATAAAAAAGCAAATCGATCAACTATGTTGGGAATTTAGTAAAAACGTTTTTAGTCGGTATTTAAACGAGCTAATTGAGGGGCAATTAGTAATTGGTGGTAGAAGATTATTCCAGTTTTTTGGTCCAGTGAAAGAAATTGTGTGTTGGGAAAGAGTTGATCTAAATAGGGGAACATGTAATTTAGCTGACGACCTAGTATTGTAATCATGTACTGTGTCATCTGTTGTCATGACAATCAACGTTAATTTGATATTGGATATTGGTAATTCACATGTTTGTACAGCAAAGATCAACGTTGTATATATAGGGAATGTCCAATATCCATTATCGATGACAATGTAGACATTCACCATATAAACTTATTAGGTGATATCAAACAAAAGTCAGTGTCCGAGCGTAGATGTTCACATGTCAGGCAAGGGGGTAAGACTGGGTCCGGTTGACTTCGGCCTCTTTGGGCTAGACCTTGCTTCAGCTCCCAAAGTTCAATCGTGCTAACAAAGTTTAGGGTGACGATGACACAAATAGCGTCTTGCAAATTTATCTCTTTTTGCAAAGTATTAAACCTATACAGAACCCGCCTTTGGGCGACGTGTTATAAGCGACCCGACATAAGAATCCGAATTGGTTATGTAGTCTTCCATCCTAACACTAAGCACCTGTATGGCTTAGTGTCCTCGTGATATCGCTCATCAGACACTCATTTTGCGATCATGTTTAAAGTTGATGGGCTGAAAAATTCAACGATACTGTACTCCAACATTATGTACAATGTTTTATTTAAAATTACTGTGTACTCAAAGGAATCTGATATTCGTATAAAGAGTTTGTGAGAAAATTTCAAGATGCAAAACAAATATTTGAACTATATCGTGTAAACAATTACTTATTATTCATTTATCAGCGTATGTATAATATGTATATTGATATTTGATGGTTCATTTGCCGGGTTGTTTGTTTTGGGTTATGGGTAGTATGTTCGTGCCATTTTCAGTGCTGGGTTCATGTAAAGGGTGGGTGGGTGGAAGGAGGGGGGGGGGGGGGGTCTCTGTCTCTTTATTTGCTTGAGCACACCTAGTTTTGAGTCAAAACCTTCTTGGCTTGCACAGCTTTGTAGAGAACCGCAATCCCAAGCGACTGGAAGGAGAGATCACTGGGGCGAGTCGAGTATGGCAAAGCCACGAGGGCCTTTTAATATAAAGTAAAACAACCTAAGAAACCACACTCGAGTTGTAAAAGGCTACGGTTGTTGCTAAGGGTGTTACTATAATGACGTCCTATGCCTCATCAACGCATGATGACGCGGAAATCTAGCTGAAGCCGTAGTGTAGCCGCCAATAAGCAATTTGCGTATTAGATTTGAATATTGTCTAATACAATGACTTGTTTGATCACAAGTTAACACTTTAAGTTGAACTCACCAGACTATAGACAGTTGCTATGTCACATGATTCGGGGCAAGCTTTTGTATAGCAACCCCAGCTATGCCTCATCAACGCATGATGACGCGGAAATCTAGCTGAAGCCGTAGTGTAGCCGCCAATAAGCAATTTGCGTATTAGATTTGAATATTGTCTAATACAATGACTTGTTTGATCACAAGTTAACACTTTAAGTTGAACTCACCAGACTATAGACAGTTGCTATGTCACATGATTCGGGGCAAGCTTTTGTATAGCAACCCCAGCTAGATGAGCAGACCCCGGTACCATTGTGTCATTTACCTTCATTTAAAACATTGTAAGGCATGTTCACCGCCTCAAACTAGGCAAACTTGCCCCGAATCATGTGAATTCAAATTTAAGTGGTAACTTGTGATCAAGCACGTCAATGTACCAGACAATATTCACATCTAACACGCAAATTGCTTATTCAGACACGGCCTGAGATTCTGATGTGGATCGTGACAAAATGAAGGACGGAGTAATCTTATTGTACTAAAAGTCTTCGTGCAGAAAAATGTCAAGGATAATTTAAAGGAGGGGAAAGAAGAAGAAGAAAAAGAAGAAAGGACAAAATAAAAAGAGTATTCCACAGTCATGTCTTTATCAGGGCAGTTGGGAGTTAACACAAAGCATTGACATATAAAACTTACAGTACTTACTCTTTCCTGGATTACTGGGAGATTCCGTTTAGGATAATGCAGCCCGGCTAAAACCATTATAGGGCAGTCCACGTGCACAATTACAAGTTCTGACGACAGTTTATGTAGGCCTACTCAGGAGACTTTGTATTATTGTATCAACTAATATTATAAACCAAAAGGGAAACTGCTGCTGAGTAAATTTTAACTGATTTGGGCTGGAACAAAGAAAAATGCACTAGAGTAGGATTTGAACCAACGACATCTAGATTAACGTGCCGGCGCTCTAACAACTGAGCTTTCTGTTCCTATGTTGGCAGTAAATTTGTCTTTGTTTACCCCAAAAGTCATTTATATTATTTTGTTTCCTTTTCTAGGTATTAGTAAATTTGTTTAAAGGAATTCGATACTATTGGTAATTACTAAGAAATAATTGTTGCATACAAACTTACTTGGTTACAAGCATTGTAGAGCTGTTGATAGTATAAAACTTTGTAAGAAATGGCTCCCTCTGAAGTAAAACGTAGTTTTCGAGAAAGAAAATTTTTTCCACGAATTTGATTTTGAGATCTCCGAATTATATTTTGATGTATCGAAATCAAGCATCTGAAAACACACTACTTCGTGTGAAAAAGTTTGCTTTCTTCCATTATTATCTCGCAACTTCGCGGGTTTGTTATTTTGTGCATATATGTTGAGATACACCGAGTGAGAAGACTGGTATTTGACAATTATTACAATCTACTTAATTAGAGTACATTTTTGTCCAACCTCATGGCATCGAATTCGGTGGTCACGTTGAAAGGGGGGGGGTGGGGCGACACCCTATGAGGGAAATATAGTATGGGAGATAGGTTTGTTGGCTCCAAAATGTCTTAAAATGTTGCCTTGATGGCAATTGTATACCTTCGAAAGAGAAACCAAAGTCCCATACCAATTAAACGGAGAGACATATACGTTAAATTACAGCTAGCGTGAATTAATATACAGATACAATTTCCGGTCCGTGTGCCCCACAATTGTTCTAAATAAGTTAGAAAACAAATAAATTTTAGAGGATGTAAAAGGCCCCCTACTATAGCAGACAAATTATGTATATAGAGCAATGTAGACCTGCATGACTCGGTTCGGAAAGCAAGCCGATTTGAATGTATTGACTCCCCCCCCCCCCCCCAACCTCAAAACTAGGACACAGTCCCTCCATAGCGTCCAATTGAATTCAATAGGAGACTTTCCAACGCTAGGTGGCAGCAGACATACCGGGTAAATTTCCATTGTTTACGTAGTTCTGAACATGCGCATAATTCTGAGAACAATGGATTTACCCGGTAAGTCTGCTGCCCTCTATCGTCCCAGAA
Source organism: Asterias rubens (assembly GCF_902459465.1). NCBI lineage: Eukaryota > Metazoa > Echinodermata > Asteroidea > Forcipulatida > Asteriidae > Asterias > Asterias rubens. The sequence continues at coordinate 6,624,276 of NC_047064.1, read as the reverse complement.
AGTCTCCCATTGACGTTTGTTTCCATACTTATCTTCAGGGTCGTGTATGTTTGCGCGGCAACGCACGCATTCTCATACCTCAATTACATAAACCCTTTTCTGTGACATCACTCTATATTAAAGGCACTGGACACTATTGGTAATTACGCAAAATAATTGTTAGCACGGGGAGCTGTCAGTATTACAAAACATTGTATAAGAAACGGCTCCCTGTGAACATGGAGGAATAACCAAGCTCTGAAGTAACGTATTTTTATTTTAGAAGGAGGTATTTTATCACTAAAATAAAAGGCTTCAGCTGACTTTTATTATGCATCTGAAAGCACACAGCAACAAGGGTGTTTTTCATGCATTGTTTTTTAAAAACTTCTACGACCAATGAGATCAAATGTTTACAAGAAAACTTGTCTTTGACAATTATCAAACGTGTCCAGTTCAATTATTGAAAGTGTAGATTTTATACGAACGTGCACTCAACTGTACATCGGTAACGAGTCTTACTTAAGTGTCGATTGTTTACAAACTACTGTCTTTCCAAACTGAAAGATAACATGATGTGCAACAAAGCACAGCTGAAAATACGTTATCTTTCAACTTAAAAAAACAAATCTTCCAATTCACTTTTGTCAACTCAATGTATTGTTTATTGAGCAAACTGAAATTGTTCTCCATAATGTCGCAAGCCCTCTAACTATGCCAGTGTATTTTGCACAATAGTTATACAAATTATCGTGACCATACCGTCGTTTTGACAAGTTACACGAAATTAAATATACTAATAAGTGTTATTATTACTGAGAAATCCAATTCCTTGAAACTGTCACATAATCATTGAGGGAAATAGTTCAAGCCAGAGAATAGACTCTCATACGAAAGCTTAAATTGCCTTCCCGTATTCCGTGTTTCAAGATACCTTATCTTGGCCTTCCATCTTTCAAAGATGCATTGTCGTTGAATTCTGTGTTTCCAAGAAGATATTCTGTGTTTCTGAGATAATTTGTCTCAGTTCTGACTCAGTAACATGAAGGTAACATTTTTAAGCCTCCGTACTCTAAAGTGTAGATTCGTGAATACAACGTCCCTCGCCATCGGCTCGTACATTCTATCCACGAATCTACACTTTCTCGTCCATTCTCCTTTAACATAATCGTGATATGACTACAATATGGCGAACAATATCACCGGACAATGACACCGTCAATGTCAGTTTGTACAGTGGACAACTGCATTATTAAATTAGATTGTTAGTTAATTAAGCGGGTAATTAAATGTAAATACTTAATTACAAAATGCACGTCACTCAAACAAGGCATTTATAGGTCACAATATATTTCGACCTACATTCAACGTGAACCCAAAAGCCCCATGTATAGATGTAAATGTTAGAACCGATTCAAATCAAACCAATATTTCTGTTATCACAGACTCCTCGTAAAAATAACACTCACCGAACTAGCATCAGCGCGATAACGACACACAGCATACGGCGAAAGGTTGCATTTTCCCCCACGAGATGCATGCTGTCTTCTCGGTCGCTCTCTCACTGTTCTCGATCGGGCTGCCCTGAGTGGCTCTCTCGGCACGCGAACCCAACTGTGTGTGGTGTCACATCAGTGTGTCAACCAGTCACGACTGGAAGTTTGTGGAGATTGTGTGACATTAATATTCAGAAGATGATACAGGAGTGTCATGCTCTCTGCAGGGTGTCTTCTGTTTTTAGTAGTCGATGCGTGGGCCCTTTTTGCTGAGAGCCGGTATTCAGCAAATGAATGCTAATACAGTATAGTTTGCATGTTCATAATAAATACTAATTAACAGCGTTTGTACAGCGCATCGAAAACTGCGAACTCCCTTTTATACGAGCAGAGCATACTGTGCACAGAAGGGCATAAAGGAACACGTTGCCTTGGATCGGACGAGTTGGTTTATAAAAAGCGTTTGTAACCGTTGTTTATAAAATGCATATGGTTGGAAAGATGTTTTAAAAGTAGAATACAATGATCCACACAAGTTTGCCTCGAAATTGCGTGGTTTTCCTTTTACTGCGCGAACTAACACGGTCGGCCATTTGAGTGTCAAAAACTTGACTCCCATTAATGGCCGACCGTGTTAGTCGACAAGGAAAACCGTGCAATTTCGAGGCATGTTTGTGTGGATCATTGTATTCTACTTTTACAACATCTTTCTACCCAAATGCATTTTATTAAAAAAAAACGGTTACGAACGCTTTTCAAAGACCAACTCGACCGATCCAAGGCAACGTGTTCCTTTAACACATGGTTGTACTCGCAAGTTTACTACATTAATGGGAGACTTTCTGGGACGATAGAGGGCAGCAGACTTACCGGGTAAATCCATTGTTCTCAGAATTATGCGCATGTTCAGAACTACGTAAACATTGGAAATTTACCCGGTATGTCTGCTGCCGCCTAGCGTTGGAAAGTCTCCTATTGTCGTTCAATAGAGCTTTCCAAATTGCCATTTATAACAATATAATTCGTGAATTAGACATTATTTTGTTTAACAGATGTTTAATACTCCACAGTTGAATGCAAATTTTATTGTGCATTTCTTGGTCATTAAAAAGGGGACACCATAGGTGAGACAAGTGACGTCATGCGGCTAATTCACGGCTAATTGTTGTTTAATTACGCGAGTAATTGTGAGACCGTGACCTCTAATGAAGCTAAAAGGGATGGGGAAAATGATCTCTCTCCTATAAACTAAAATAAAAATTATAAAAAAAAAATATATAGTAAATTAACCACAATTGATTTACTACTTTTGAAAACAAACTGCTTTCAATTTTGATTATTTTGATGTGGAAGATGGATCACTGAAGCAAGTTGAAAAAGATATGTTTAAAATAAACACGGGATATCAAAACGGATACCATGCGTAAATGATGCAACAAGCAGGTGAAAAAATTTCTTCGCAGTGCATTTTAGCTGAGTTTTTACTTGAACTTGGCACGTGACGGGAGTTGACCAATGATGTTGCGAGACGACTAATACATACATTACATGAATGCCTTACTGTTGACAGAATGATACCTTATTGCGGGCTTGCGTTTAAAGAGATGTCAACGTTTGGTTGTTGTAACCGTTCAAATAATATTTAAAACGAATTATATACCTCATATTTTTTTTTTTAGAATCCTCCAATCTGATTGGTTAAAAATGGAGTCATGGATTCGATAGCCTACTTTTTCTGTCAAGATGACGTCGTAGTTTGCTATGCCCGGAGCATAGGGTGCGTTCGTTTAGCTTCCCTGGGTCGACCCCGACGTGTGGCGGTTTTTTTTTCCAGGACGAACGTGGGTAATTATCTGCACACGCTCGTCCTGGAAAAAAAACCCCGCCACACACCGGGGTCGACCCGGGGGAGCTAAACGAACGCACCCATTGTCAATCGACTGTGTCCGCCCTGATAGCAACGGTCGCAAATGGGTCGTTCGTGCGTACTGAATGATGTACGTCTAGCGTTCCGTGTCATCTTCGCCGACGACCTACCGTAGTCAGGATTGTTGATTAGAAGAATCTGTATTCGGTATATAAAAGAAGTATTGACAGCTTAATAATCGGGGCACAGTTAAAATTATAGGCCCTGGCTGATGTCAAAACCATGGCTATGCCATCAGCTTTGCTTCAGCCGTCGTCATGGTTTTAACATCACTTTGTGCCTATAATTTTAACTGTACCCCTCATAGCAGTCAGTATTTTCATACTATTCCACGCGCATTTCATTTCATTTGGTCGCTTTATGAGATATCGCCAAAAACCCGGAGCGAATACGTCCATGCAGGAATAATAACCAAAAACATTGTATACACAATCTGAAAACCTTTACCACGGTCACGCTCCTTAAAGTTGATTTTTTTAGGGGAATAACAGTTATATCTTTTTTTCCAGAACCACAGTACTTCAGAGTGAAAAGTCTCTCAACATGCATTAAATTGCCCAAAGCTGCTGTAGGCCCCCCTAGCCTACTTCTTAGCACGAACGTTTTTATTGCCATTCATTTTCAGAGAGTCATTACCAATCGTATATATACAGACCCTTTCATGATATTCTATTGATGATTCTGCTTTGTGTGCTATTGTTTTCAACAACTGTTTTTGGTGCGTGTGCTTTACATCACATAACAAAACCAAATTATTTCAGATAATATTTTAGAAATGCAGTGGGAATTGTTACAAATTACTCTTTAAAGGCAGTGGACACTATTGGTAATTACTCAAAGTAATTATTATCATAAAACCTTTCTTGATTACGAGTAATGGGGAGAGGTTGATATTGTGAGAAACAGCTCCCTCTGAAGTGACGTAGATTTCCGGGAAAAAAAAGTAATTTTCCACAAATTTGATTTCGAGACCTCAGATTTAGAATTTGAGGTCTCGAAATCAAGCATCAGAAAGCACACAACTTCGTGTGACCATGGTGCGACAGGGTGTTTTTTCTTTCATTAATATCTCGCAACTTCGACGACCGATTGGCATCAAATTTTCACAGGTTTGTTATGTTGTACATAATTATTCTGCGACACATCAACTGTGAAGACTATAGTCTTTGACATTTACCAATAGTGTCCACTGTCTTTAAGCAAGATTTTCGAAGCGATTATTTAACCTTTCATGATATAGAGCACGTCTTCTGCCGATTAAAATTCGACATTTCTGATCACGATTTTTACCATTTATGGTGTTGCTTCTGAGCTGCTCAGTAATTGCAGACTTAAGAACTTGTTAGGAACTTACACTCAATGTATTTTGGCAGAATGCCATTTTAAAGGCAAGTGATACACAAAGGTGAAGAAGTATAACGTGTTTACCTCAACAGTTTATAGTGTTACCTATAGTGTTTTCCTAAACTTGAACCATTCACATTATTTGATTTGTGTAACAATGATAGGGGTTCTTATCGTGAAATGTAAAGTTTCAACAAATGAGTCGTTGAGTTTTCGAATGTCGTAATTTGTCGCCGGACTTGACATAAGCACGCAAAATACACAAAACAAAGCACCCATCGGCTTAACCGATAGTTCTTTTCCCCACATAAGGTTTTTCATCTGTTGAATGCAAGATAGTTTAATCGAACGGTAGCTTTCACAATAACCAGTTCATACGGTATACCTGTATACCAGCGGTAATGAAAAATGACTTGTCGGGAATGTCATGCAGAGGTGAACATTCGCGAGTCATTATCGCCCAGGAGACATTGCCAGAACTAAAGATTGTTCGAAGTTCACAGTTCTGAGTCAGACAGATAGACAGACATACATCTAGGAGAGAGAGATTGTCGCTTTCCCCAGATGTTATTTATTTTCTAGTATTAATTGTTTTAGGTTCAACTCTTTAGACATAGGCCTATACACAATTATCAGTTGGACAGGGGCCGTCAAGGTTAAACAAAAGTGTAAAAACTGTAATCTTTAGATGCTGTCCTATAATCCCCTTGTTAAACATTCCCCTTATATAAAACATTGTGTGCTAAGCCCACGATGTAATATTTGTTTTTGTTTTTCAATGACCTGACAATGCCCACAATGTTTCTCTTGTTAACCCATTCCGACAGATATACAAGCAGACAGATAAACGTCATTGTTTTGAATGCGTGTGTTTACTTCTTTTCTTTGCACTGACTGGTTAACGCACACAAGTACACGCTGCCAAAGACTGACAATTTTAATAACGGTTTTTTTACTCAAGTTTTCCCAAACATTCCCTTTTTGTAAGAAAAAAAATCCCTCGGCTTTGAAAAGGTTTTGTTCCCACGGTTATGGGCACAAACAAATTCAACCACAAATCCTTCAAAAGGTTTAGTTTAACGCTTTAATTGAAATGGCCAAGTAGATGTTAGTTTCAAATTTTGTGTAATCACTTTTCTATCGTTTTTTTGTTTGTTTTTTTCCGAACAAAAAATCGTCCGGCGGTGTTTTATGACGAGATAACCCCCAAACCCCATTTAGGGCAGCTGATACCATATAATAATAATAATAATTTAAAAAAATTGTATATCATTTTAGATTTGCTTTCTGATCGTTACTTTGCACCTTTAAAGATTATCTCAACTCCAAAATGATTTGTTGAAAATACATTGAAGTCTTCAAGTGCAAGTAATGAGTGTGTAACATTGTCAGCTTGATACATAATTTATACTTCACACTCAACTTGCCTCAATAATAAGTAGCAATTCGACCCTTAAAGGCACTGGACACGTTTTTTGTAATTTGTCAAAGACCAGTTTTCTCACTTGGTATATCCCAACATATTCATAAAATAACAAACCTGTGAAAACTTGGGCTTAATTAGTCATCGAATTTGCAAAGTAATAATGAAAGAAAAGTCATGCACCATTGTTGCATTACTTTGTTCCCTGCGAAATCTTAACACTCTTCGAAGGAGCGAAACAATATTTCGAGGAAAAGAAATAATAATAAGCTTATAAACATTAATAACAAAGGCCCTTTACGAGTACTATATTAAGTTGCTTACTTCTCACAGAACACCCTGAACCTTGGTGAACATGACTCCGTAGACCTGTTTGTTCTGCTTCACTTGAGTTTACGGCAATTTGCAATAAATAAGACAGAAAATGAGCCGTGCATCCGAGCCTCTCCGGAGTCGACCGGCTCCATCACGTACACAACCACACATTTTAAGGCACTGAACACCATTGGTAATTAATCAACATAACCGTTTGCATAAACAACTTAATTGGTAATGAGCAATGGAGAGCTAGTGATAGTGTAAAACATTGTGTGAAAAGCTCCCTCTGAAGTAACGTAGTTTTTTATAAAGAGGTAATTTCTCACTAAAATATTAAAAGACTTCCAGGCCTCAAGCCTTTATAAGGCATATGAAATCACACATTTTGCGCATTAGGGGTGTTTTTACTTTCATTATTCTTTTGCAACTTCAATGACCGATTTATGTTAAGCATAAGTTGAGATACAACAAGTGAGAATACTGGTCTTTGACATGTACCAAACGTGTCCAGTTCCATTAACTCTTCATGAAGCTCAAGGGCTTGCATGAACATGACAAACCATAGTTACTGTGACCTTAATTTTCAAAAAAATGTAGTCGAAATGGCTATCAATTATTTATAAAAGTCACGCAGCAACTCTTTCCTACTTCGGTTCATTCATTTATTTATTTTTGTAGGGCATATTAATTTTGTTAAACACTTTAATTTTTTATTATATTTTTTACATGTTTTTTTTTTATAACGTATTATATATTTATTTATGCCTATTTATTTATTTATTATAACTTTGGGGAGTTGCATTTATTCTTGGTTTATTCATTACGGACATGTTAGTCTCAATAACTCTTTGGCTACAACACTCATATACTTCTGCCAATCCTAAATATGATGTTTATATAGTACTAATCGATGTAAACAATTTTTATTTTTGTGATCATATTTTGGGGTCTGGCGGTTCTGAGTAGTAGGGAGGCTTGCCATCCCCGCACCACTCTCGGCTTCCAAAATCCATGTAGTATGTTTTCAGTATATATATGTAACAGCACTGGCGCTGTGTTAATTTTTACAATGTAAGTATTGGAATTCGGTGTTGTCACATTAGGTCACTGGACAATGTTGGTAGTTGTCAAAGACCAGTCTTCTCACTTGGTTTACCTCAATATATGCATAGAACAACAAACAAATAAAAATTGGAGCTTAACAATTGATCGTCGAAGTTGCGAGATAATAATGAAAGAAACAACACCCTTGTCACACGAAGTTGTGTGCTTTCAGATGCTTGATTTCGAGACCTCAACATCTAATTCTTATAGGTCTAAAAATCAAACTCGTGGAAAATAACTCTAAAACTACGTCACTTCAGAGGGATCCGTTTCTCACAATGTTTTATACTATCATCCTCTCCCCCATTACTCGTTACCAAGTAAGGTTTTATGCTAATCATTATTTTGAATTGAAAGAGATTTTGCGAAGTGCATCTGTCATTAATTTTTGTGGTAGGTTGGACACTTCCACAACCGGAGCAACGCAATCTATTTCAACTCAAATGAAACTGGAAACGTAATCCTCTGGTTGTGACAAGATTAAGTTGGACAGTTTGAATAGACCACCCGACCCATCTGTTTTAACCTTCACCTATATACGTTGCCTTAAAGTTTAACGGTTTCAAAAATGTTATCGATGCAACGAAAACCGATCTTTAACGGCAGCATACGCTTCAGTCCCTTGCCTCCGTGTCGCGGTAAATGAATTACTCTGAGCAAAAAAAGAACTGACATATTATATGTCAACCTTTCATATTGATTCCCTTTTAATCATTGCTTTGACCCGACTACCGCGTTGGAATATTATCATTGGTACAAATCATATAATATTTAGTATACTAATGTGTGGTCGTTAAAGATTTAGAGACACGTGTGGCAATAAAGTACGACACATCGAAAAAAGCGCGTGTAGTTTGGCAAAATGCACAGAGCTGTTTCCTTCACTTATTACAGGCACTGGACACTGTTGGTAATTACTCAAAATAGTTGTTAGCGTAAAAACGTACTTGTAATGAGCAATGGAGAGCTGTTGGTAATTTAAAACATTGTGAGAAACGCCTCCCTCTGAAGTAAATTTAAGTGATTTCTCACTCAATAATCAACTGAAGCCTGTTATTACGCATCTGATGCAACAAGGGTGTTTTTCATTCATTATTCTCTTGCAATTTCGATGACCAATTGAACCCAAATTTTCACAGTTTTGATTTGATTTTGTGCAAAAGGATACACCAGTGAGAATACTGTTCTTTGACGATTACCAAAAGTGTTTAGTGCCTTTAAAGTCACCTGGAAGTGGTATTTTTTCAAAATAAAGCTTTTGTCACTAATATATGTGTTTTTGTGTGTGGAATGTGAATAAACAGTTAACTAAGGTTTTGAAAAATCAGTTCTTATGTTATTTACAAATTTAAGAGTAGACCCCGACCCGAGAGGGCGCTGTTCGTGACGTCAATCGAGGCAGACTTTGCCTGTAATGCGTAGAGTAAACACAATTGCAAAGTACATGTACGGACCAAGTTGTGAGTTTGTACGTTTAAAAAAAAAATTGTTTTTGTTTTTTTCCGGCAATGCCGACCAGGTGTATTGCTGCTGAATGCAGAAAAACACTTTTTGAAATGTACCAACTCACGACTTGGACGTACATGTACTTTGCACGTGTGTTTACTATACGCATTGCAGGCAAAGTCTGCCTCGATTGACGTCACAAAAGGGGTAGGCTGAGTCAGTCCCCCAAACAACTTTATATATTTTTTAAACATATAAACCGTGACAAACATTTACTAAAAAAATTGTTTTATTGTTCGTAAGCATATACTCTTTGGTTTGAAAGAAAAAAAATTCTATTTCCAGGTGACTTTAAACGTACTTTAGAAGTTGGCAAGCCAAATTAACAGATATGGGACTTGTCGCAGACGGATCCAATATATATATAAAATAAAAAAAAGTTAATTGTAATAATTAAAGTAAGAGGAAAGAGCCTGAAGACGAATCTAAAGCAGAAGTCATGGTTTTTGAAAATGTCGTGGTTTACGACGCGGCTGTCACAGTGTCATAAACTTCTTTGATATCGATAGCGCCCTCTTTTGAATCAACATCTCCGAGGACAGATCTCCTTATGACACCGGCCCTATAACTACCAAAGCCATCACCCTGGCCCAGTGGTCGCAGTGAAGTTCCTGCCACCAGATGGCAATTTCGCGTCAGCTCGTTAACTTTTCCTTTCCTGCTTCGTTTTTCATGTAATTGGTTTTAAATGCGGGGGGGGGGGGAGGAAATGGCTGCCTGTGAAAAGTAAAAACTGTCAATGCGAATGTGTTCCGCTCAAACCCAAGTCATCTCATCACGAAGACAAACTCTAGCCAGTCCAACCTTCTCATTAAGTTCATACCGACTTTTATTATGTGATTGATGGATGATTAATATAAAATTGACAGAGTGATGAATGAACGAAACGTGTAATAGTGTTGATATTAAGAATAATGTTCATCTTGACAAAACTGGTTTGGGTTGTCTGCACACAATGGTATCTTAAGTAAATATGAAAGATAAAACCGACGCACCTGGCTGTAATTTTTGTGTGTGTTTACCTGGCGTCTATACGGGAACTAATTTGATCACATAATTGAATAAGCACAGGTTAAACGGCGGTCAAGACAGACAAATAATTGCCGTTTTTGAGCCACACTTTTGAACATACCATACAAATTTTCATGTCATTGTTTGCACGGACAAATGATTTCCAGAGCAATGCAAACAACAGCACTTAATTTTTGTAAAGGCATATTTTTAGTTGAGTTTTATCTGGTTGGGGGAAGGAGTGCTCAAAGTATGTTTTTGCCACGCCTGCACCCCAAAATGTTGTATGTGAACATTGACTTCATATTAAACATGCTATGTCAGATTTTTTGGCCGATTTGACCCCCAAATTTTGATTTAAAATTCAATAGGTATTTTGATGGGGGTCGAGAAAGTTACAAGCTTTCATTTGAGCCATTGCTCGAAAAAGTCCGCCAATTATTAGTAGCAGTGAAATAAAGTGCTCAAAATTAGTTTTTGTCGGGATCCCGACAATATGTCACGTGACCAATTATTATGTGCTTTATAAGAAACGTTTTAAATTTTTGTCATGGTTCCTGACCATTAAAAGTAAAAGTAAAACTTGTTTTCGCGAGCGGGTGATACTCTTTGAAATACCATTCATTCAAAAAAATATATTTTTTAATGTTTGTGGCCAAAAATCTGACATAGCATCTTTAACCTGTATTATTATTTTTTCTTTTGGGGGGGGGGGGGGGTGGGGGTGTATATTTCTTGATGAGTATAAGAGAGCTCTACAAATGTTTTTATAGTATTGTACTGTATTGCAATCGGATATAGCCGTCGCTATACGCATAACCAAAGGCGTCGCTCTAATACACGGTGTCCGAATATTTAACACTAATGAGACAATTGTGTGCATGGTGTCCCCTTCATCAACGCGATATGAGGCCAACAACAAAAAAGCGTTGAAAAAAGGATGAAGGATTTACTTTATGTTATTGTGTTTCCCCTCAAGTTGGCCTCCCGAGGAATTTTATATTTTTAAAGACAACAGGGAGGGCTTAACAAAAACCTTCGTAAGAAATTTATATATTTTGTTATACAAATAGCCCACTACATAAAAATAAATTATAGAAAAAAAAAGAAGAAAAAAAAAGGGACGCTAATCTCGTTTAAATGCTATGCATCGATAATCAAGCATTACATTTTAGCAATGGGTATTGGACCACGGACACAAGGGGCTTTGCGTTAGATCTTAAATTATGCATAAGTCATAATGGTATATTCCTGGGCGGATTAGCTTCAGGGTTTAAAATACACGCAGCCAATCATCCGGTACATCACGAAGAAGATTGAGACGGGAAGTTAAAGTTATATACAGCCCAGCATATGTAATTAGTGCTGAGCAATAACTTAAAGGAATATTACAGAATTGGTGTTTGCTAGCAAAACAGTTGCTGTCACTGAAGCACTTTATGCAATTTACCGTATACATAAGCTGAAAAACCTGTAGAAGTTTGAGATCGATCGGTCATCTGGGTCACGAGAGAATAGTGAAAGACAGATTACACATTTTGCTTTGCATCAATGCCAAAATAAAAATGAATTTAAACGTTCACTGAGCGATAAACTCCAAACGCGAAGTTAGATTATTTATTTTTTATCAAATACGAAATTTCAGACAAAAATATTTCAAGGGATGTTTTCTACTATCATCATCAGTAGGCCGTGTAAGTTTTATGTAAATCTGTGATCTTCACGATTTTTGCTTCTAACAATTCTGTAACATTCCTTTAAAATCTTCGAATGAGTAAAATGCACACAATGACTGTTTTGTAACATAAATACAACGCATTAAAGTTTTCAAAAATAACTAAGATTTAGACTATTACACACATTAATAGACAATAAAATTAACAATAATTTTAAAACTCATGTAGAGGGCGGTATTAACTAGTTAGTGGGCACAGTCAACTGATCTCTATTATACTGGAGATCAGTGTGGCACAGCCGTTATAGACAAAATTCTAGTGTATATTTAAACAAACCGTGCTGGTTGGCATGGTTGGCCGAATGTTAATAAAACATTCAATCGTCATGAATGTGTAAAGCAAGATGAAGCGCTTTTAGTGAAACAAATTTCCTTTCCCAAAAATGTTCAACTAAAAACTTAGTTGTTGATGACCCGTGGAGCCTGAAAATGTTTCTAAAGTGCTTTTAATTGTTATTTTAATATATCATTGTTTTAATTGAATACCAGTATGTGTATAGAGTACATTGACACTATTTGTTGACGTAGCGCGATATAAGAACTAAATACAGTACTTTTATTTTTATTTTTATTAATTTAAATTTTATAGTGGCAATTTAAAGACACTGGACACTATTGTGGTAATTGTCAAAGACCAGTCTTTTCACTTGGTGTATCTCAACATGCATAAAATAACAAACCTGTGAAAATTTTAGCTCAATTGGTTGTCGAAGTTGCGAGATAATAATACAGAAATAACACCCATGTCACACGAAGTTGTGTGCTTTCAGATGCTTGATTTCGAGACCTCATGTTCTAAATCTGAGGTCTCTAAATCAAATTCATGGAAAATTACTTCTTTCTCGAAAACTGCGTCACTTCAGAGGGGCTGTTTCTCACAATGTTTTATACTATCAACCTCTCCCTATTACTCGTTTACCAAGTAAGGTTTCATGCTAATAATTATTTTGAGTAATTACCGATAGTGTCCACAGCCTTTAAAAATAATGTACCGATCATGTACCGAACTTTTTTCCCTCGATCATCCAATTTACAGAGCTAAAAATTACATGGGAGCATTTCCGCGTACATTTCATGCAACCTGTACGAAACTACTTTTTTTGCAAAACGTGGGTCGTCGTTGTTGAGAATTCAAGTTTGAGAGACTATACCAGGGGTTTTTAAATTAATGCCAAGGTTTGGTTTCAAACGGGAAGGTGGCTTTCATCAAAAACTTGAGGATCTGTAACAGACTCCAAAAGAAACTTGAGAATATTTATATAAAAACAGGCTCCCAAAGGGTAAAGTTTCCCTTAAGACCATGTGGCATTATTTTTATAGGGGAAAACTAAAAGCATGGGCCCTCAAAATATATGAAAGATAAACCCCACGGGTACTTGTGATAACCAATTGTCAATTCGCTGTAGTTAGTTAAGCCTCAGGTGCCTGTGACTCTTCATAGGTTAACAAGAATTATATTTCATTAGATGACCTAGATGCAATTATATAACTCAAGTGTATTGTGCACAGCTATGTTCTCGAGGAGACAAATCTAATAATAAAACAATGGATATATCCAACACTGCACGTTCATTTGTTATTTGGAGCTTTATAACAATATTGCCCAACCTTGCCTGATGTTTTACAGTTTTATTTAAATACTTTTGAAAACTCGGGCTGCTTTATTTGAGCTTTCGGTTGCATTACTGTTGCACTCGGTGTTCAAAGACAATGAGTTAGAGATTGTGGAACGAGTTCTTTAGAGGATTTCACATTGAAGTACTGATCATCTTTTTTTTAATGAAATTTGTTCGCTGAGGGCTCTTCAGCATTATTCAAGTCAATTTGAACCTGTCGTAAAATCCGCCACAAAAACTCATACTACAAAAACTGTACAGTTTATTTCGCCATATATCTTTTTTTGTCATAAGCTTTACGATGGAATCAAATAATGGCTTTGCAACTGCGTTGAACGTGACCATTGCATGCTCGGCCATTCTCGGAAACGGTTTGGTGATTTTCGTCATGACGGTCAGACGTGAACAGTTCAGCTCCTTCACTAACCGACTTATCCGTCACCAATCCATCATCGACTTCCTCTCTGGTTTGGTGTTTCTCCTCATGACTGGGATCATTCAAAGTTCGCTTCTGGAGAATGTAGAGATAAATTTCTCCGGTTGGATTCTCTGCAGGTTGATTTTCTCAAACTTCTTTGTTTGGGGTTTAAGCGTAGCATCCACGTACAATCTGGTGGTGATATCGCTGGAGCGTTTTCTTGCCACGTGCTATCCGGTCAAACACCGCAACTACTGCTCACTCTTCAAGATCAACGTTTCAATGTGTGTTGCTTGGATCATCGGGTTCATATATGCTGTCATGTATATTTTCCTCTACAAAGTCAATGGGAATCGGTGCGGCTTTAATCGTTCCATTAGTCCCACTGCATTGAATATTGTGTTTTGTGTAACTGTTTTCGTCGAGTATATCGTTCCAGTCATCCTTATATCGTTTTCGTACGTTAGAATACTCCTCGTTCTACGAAACAAACTTTTCAATGCTAACGCCAATCAGCAAGATGGTGTCTTCAGTAAGGCTAAGAGAAACGTCATCATGACGATGCTGATCGCTGGTTGCATGTTCTTCATTTGCTGGACCCCGACGCAGACTTTGCGATTTCTCCTAACCATTGGTGTCGTCACAAGAAGAACAAGTTCATTCACTTCAATCAGTCTGGCTTTCACGGGTTTGATCATGTGCAACATGAGCGTGAACCCTGTCGTTTATTGCTTCAAGTACGAGCATTTCCGTACACAGCTTAAGCAACTTGTACGGGGCCGATTTGGTCGAAGCCGAGTGCGTCCTGGAGTGGAGTCTAACGATGCGCCCTCTTTGGCCATAGACCCGATACAGCAATCGGCAATTACACAGGCGATGTAAGAACTAAGAAATAAGGTACGAATCACTCAAATATGCAAATAATTCACGAGAAAACACAAACGATATTCGATGGTTTTGCCAAAAAATAATCTTCCTATATGCACAGAATGTACGTAATCCTAAGTTTTGTTTTATTATTAAGTGTCCATGCTCGAAGCCGACTCCCTTTTTCCGGTCTTTTCTTTTCTGAGCCGATTTGAAGATTTGGATAGCACACAAAACATTTTGAAAGTCTAAATGAAAAGTTGTATTCCGATGTGCACGGTTTACTGTTTTTGTTTTGTTACCTTGAGGACTATGAATAATTTGCAAGTTTCGTTACGAGAATATTATGTGTTAAGAAAATTCATTTTTAAGTCTTTCGTTGCAGTAGATTGTTTGTGGTAAACACAATTCAGGTCGCGGTTTAAATTTGAAGGTCTTGACGACTAGTTTTATACCGATGTGCACGGTTACTGTTTTCTTTTGTTGCCTTGATCATTTATAAGAACGACCTTGACGAGTATTCTTAATCTGAAAGTTTCTTGGTGAGAATTGTGTGTCAAGAAATTAAAAGCATTGATCTTTCAATTTTAGCGTCTTTCACTTTGATTGCCGGCTTAGAGAAGACAGAACTTAGACCCAGAAAATATCCAAGCTCTTTTGTTCTCTTAGCCAACCGGGTCTTTCTGTGTCTTATAAGTCATTTCTGCTCTGAGCAGACTCAGTGTTTTTTTGGTCTTAATTAAGTCTCTGTGCTCGAAGCCGAGTCTGTCTTTCCAGGTCTCATTTGAAGTCATTTCTTCTCTGAGCCGACCTGAAAATTTGGATTAAAGTTTCTGGAGGTCTTGACGAAAAGTTGTATACCGGTTACTATCTTTTTTTCTTTCTTTTTTCTTGAGAATTTAAAAGAATGACCTAGAAGAATAGTCTAACTGTAGGTTTCTTGACGAGAATGTGTGTCAAGAAATTAAATGCGTTGATCTTTCAAATCTAGAGTATTTCACTGCAGCAGTAGATTGTTGACAGACACCAGGTGATTGCGGCAACTCCAGGAGTGCGCCCCCATTACAACCTGATGACGAGCGGGCACAGACGCAAGTCTATGCCGAATGATGATGAGTAGATTGTTTGTGATCAACAAGATTCAGGTCCCGATATTTGGTTTGCTTCAAAGTCGGTGGCGTCTTAAGAAATGCTGAAAGCTGGCAGAAAGCCACACATGACTCTGAAAGGATCTTGGCTGCAAATTAACCTTCAAACTTTTATTTTGAAGTTGATTGTTTGTGATCAACGAGAATCAGGTCCCGATTTTTTGTTTGCTTGAAAGTCGGTGGCACTTTACAGGTTAACAAGAAATGCTGAAAGCTTGCGGAAAGCATTACATGACTCTAAAAGGATCTTTGGTGCAATTTAGCCGCCAAACTTCAATTTTGAATAAAATGTTCAGTGTTGTATACGGTGTGTGATGTGGATTCCTATAAATATAATCGTCTAAGGTTGCCCTGTACAGTTTTATTCAAATACCTTCGACTACTCCGCACATTCGTTTTATGCTTTGGCCCCACTACTGTTCGCCTGGACAAGGATAGTTGGTGAGAGATCCGAAGTTATCAGTATAAACCACATGCTGTGGGTTTCTGAATTTGCCATTGATATTTCCTGCTTTCACCAAACTAAGTCGCGTCATTTTAGTTGATGATATCTTTCTCAAAACAATCAAGCCTTTACTTAGTACACTCAACAATCTCAACATATATTCATCTGTTGTTGGAGCAGCAAACAATCTGATCAAAATACTTCAGAGTATTTTTTGATAAACTTTTTTTCCCGATCAGCCTACAATGGCAAGTGAAGGTTTGGCTTTTGTGTTAAATATGATCATGGCATTTTTGGCTATCCTCGGAAACGGTTTGGTGATTTTCGTCATGACGGTCAGGCGTAAACAGTTCAGCTCCTTCACTAACCGACTTATCCGTCACCAATCCATCATCGACTTCATCTCTGGTTTGGTGTTTCTCCTCATGACTGGGATCATTCAAAGTTCGCTTCTGGAGAATGTAGAGATACATTTCTCTGGTTGGATTCTCTGCAGGTTGATTTTCTCAAACTTCTTTGTTTGGGGTGTAAGCGTAGCATCCACGTACAATCTGGTGGTGATATCGCTGGAGCGTTTTCTTGCCACGTGCTATCCGGTCAAACACCGCAACTACTGCTCACTCTTTAAGATCAACGTTTCAATGTGTGTTGCTTGGATCATCGGGTTCATATATGCTGTCATGTATATTTTCCTCTACAAAGTCAATGGGAATCGGTGCGGCTTTAATCGTTCCATTAGTCCCACTGCATTGAATATTGTGTTTTGTGTAACTGTTTTCGTCGAGTATATCGTTCCAGTCATCCTTATATCGTTTTCGTACGTTAGAATACTCCTCGTTCTTCGACACAAACTTGACATTGCTAACGCCAATCAGCAAGATGGTGTCTTCAGTAAGGCTAAGAGAAACGTCATCATGACGATGCTGATCGCTGGTTGCATGTTCTTCATTTGCTGGACCCCGACGCAGACTTTGCGATTTCTCCTAACCATTGGTGTCGTCACAAGAAGAACAAGGTCATTCACTTCAATCAGTCTGGCTTTCACGGGTTTGATCATGTGCAACATGAGCGTGAACCCTGTCGTTTATTGCTTCAAGTACGAGCATTTCCGTACACAGCTTAAGCAACTTGTACGGGGCCGATTTGGTCGAAGCCGAGTGCGTCCTGGAGTGGAGTCTAACGATGCGCCCTCTTTGGCCATAGACCCGATACAGCAATCGGCAATTACACAGGCGATGTAAGAACTAAGAAATAAGGTACGAATCACTCAAATATGCAAATAATTCACGAGAAAACACAAACGATATTCGATGGTTTTGCCAAAAAATAATCTTCCTATATGCACAGAATGTACGTAATCCTAAGTTTTTTTTTTATTATTAAGTGTCCATGCTCGAAGCCGACTCCCTTTTTCCGGTCTTTTCTTTTCTGAGCCGATTTGAAGATTTGGATAGCACACAAAACATTTTGAAAGTCTAAATGAAAAGTTGTATTCCGATGTGCACGGTTTACTGTTTTTGTTTTGTTACCTTGAGGACTATGAATAATTTGCAAGTTTCGTTACGAGAATATTATGTGTTAAGAAAATTCATTTTTAAGTCTTTCTTTGCAGTAGATTGTTTGTGGTAAACACAATTCAGGTCGCGGTTTAAATTTGAAGGTCTTGACGACTAGTTTTATACCGATGTGCACGGTTACTGTTTTCTTTTGTTGCCTTGATCATTTATAAGAACGACCTTGACGAGTATTCTCAATCTGAAAGTTTCTTGGTGAGAATTGTGTGTCAAGAAATTAAAAGCATTGATCTTTCAATTTTAGCGTCTTTCACTTTGATTGCCGGCTTAGAGAAGACAGAACTTAGACCCAGAAAATATCCAAGCTCTTTTGTTCTCTTAGCCAACCGGGTCTTTCTGTGTCTTATAAGTCATTTCTGCTCTGAGCAGACTCAGTGTTTTTTTGGTCTTAATTAAGTCTCTGTGCTCGAAGCCGAGTCTGTCTTTCCAGGTCTCATTTGAAGTCATTTCTTCTCTGAGCCGACCTGAAAATTTGGATTAAAGTTTCTGGAGGTCTTGACGAAAAGTTGTATACCGGTTACTATCTTTTTTTCTTTCTTTTTTCTTGAGGATTTAAAAGGATGACCTAGATACATTACAGTAAGTTTCTTGACGAGAATGTGTGTCAAGAAATTAAAAGAGTTGATCTTTCAATTTCAGAGTCTTTCACCGCCATTATATTGTTTGTGATGAACAAGACTCAGGTCCCGATTTTTTGTTTGCTTGAAAGTCGGTGGCGTTTTACAGGTTAACAAGAAATGCCGCAAGGACCTTAACAAGCTGGCAAATTGTATTACAGAACTCTGAAAGGATCTTTGGTGAAAATTAGCCTTCAAACTTAAATTTTGAAAACAATGTCCAGCGTCAGTAGTGTTCGTCATGTAGATTCCTATAAAAACAATCGCACAAGCTTGCCCTGTACAGTTGTATTCAGATATCTTCGACTCCTCCGGCAGATTCGTTTTATGCTTTGGTCCCACTACCGTTCGGCTGGATACTGCGTGATAGAACTGAAGTTATCAGTATAAACCACTTGGGGGTGTTTCTGAATTTCTCATCGATATTTCCTGCTTTCACAAAACTCAGTCGCGCCATTTTAGTTGATGATATCTCTCTCAAAACAATCAAGATTTTACCGAGTGAATTCAACCAAAACTCAACTTATATCCATCTGTTCTTGGAGCAGCAAACAGTCTGATCAGAATTCTTCAGAGTATCTTTTGATAAACTTTTTCTTCCCGCTCAGCTTACAATGGCAAGTGAAGGTTTGGCTTTTGCGTTTAACATGATCATGGCATGCTTTGCCATCTGTGGAAACGGTTTGGTGATTTTCGTCATGACGGTCAGACGTAAACAGTTCAGCTCCTTCACAAACCGACTTATCCGTCACCAATCCATCATCGACTTCGTCTCTGGTTTGGTGTTCCTCGCTGTGACTGTTATTAGACAAACTTCGCTTTTGGACAATCTAGAGGGGAATTTCTCCGGGTGGATTCTCTGTAGGTTGGTTCGCTCAAGTTTTTTTGTTTGGGGTTTAAGCGTAGCATCCATGTACAATCTGGTGGTGATATCGCTGGAGCGTTTTCTTGCCACGTGCTATCCGGTCAAACACCGCAACTACTGCTCACTATTCAAGATCAAAGTTTCAATGTGTGCTGCTTGGGTCATCGGTTTCGCCTATGCGATAAGGTTTATCATTTTGTACAAAATCACTGACAACAAGTGCGGCTTTGATTATTCCATAAGTCCCACTGCTAGGATCGTTCTATTCATTTTGATCATGTTGGTGGAGTACATTATTCCAGTGATCTTGATATCATTTCCGTACGGTAGAATACTTCTCGTTCTTCGACACAAACTTGACAATGCTAACGCCAATCAGCAAAACGGTATCTTGAGCAAGGCCAAAAGAAACGTCATAATTACGTTGTTGATTGCTGGTTTCATGTTCTTCATTTGTTGGACTCCGATGCAGACGTTGCGGGTGTTCATTACCATTGGTGCAGTTTCTTCAAGCTCAAGTTCGTTAGTAACTCTCCTGGGTCAGGCATTTATGGGTTTGATCATGTGCAACATGTGCGTGAATCCAGTCGTTTATTGCTTCAAGTACGAGCATTTCCGCACACAGCTCAAGCAACTCGTAAAGAAGCGATTTCGCCATAACCGAGTGCATCCTGGAGTGGAGTCTACTGGTGCGCCCTCTTTGGCCATAGACCCGATTCAGCAAACAGCAACAGCACAAGCGCTCTAGTTCTCAGAAATAAGGTACGATTCATTCAAACACGCACAAAATTCCCGAAAAAGGGCATAAAATGCTTTTGATTGTTTTAACGAAAATTGTTATTCCGATGTGCACGGGTTTGTGCGGTATACTGGGCGTTAGTTAATCTCCTGGGACAGGCACTCATTGGTATGATCATGTACAACATGAGCGTGAATCCAGTCGTTTATTGCTTCAAGTATGAGCATTTCCGTACACAGCTTAATTAAGCAACTTGTACGGGGCCGATTTGGTCGAAACCGAGTGCGTCCTGGAGTGGAGTCTAAAGATGCGCCCTCTTTGGCCATAGACCCGATACAGCAATCGGCAATCACACAGGCGATGTAAGAACTAAGAAATAAGGTACGATTCACACAAATATGCAAATAATTCACGAGAAAACGCAAACGGTATTTGATGGTTTTGCCAAAAAGGTGATATTCCGAAATCCACAGAACGTACTTTTTTTTTGACGATCGAGGAAATTTGCTAGCTCGACGGGTAGGTGAGTCAGGAAACTAAAAGAATTAATCTTTCATTTCGAGCGGCCAGAAAATATCCATGTTCTGTTGTGCTCTGAACTGACCGGTTCTTTCCAGGTAAAAATCATTCTGCTCTGAGCTGAATGGGTCTTTCTAGGTCTAATAAGTCTCTTTGCTCGAAGCCGACTCTGCCTTTCCGGGTCTTATTAAAGGAACATTGCAAAATTGGTTTTAGCTAACAGTTGCTGGCAGTGTAAGCACTTTATGTAATCCACCATAATACCAAAACACTGAAAAAACCTGGAGAGGTTTGAGGTCGATCGACCACCTGGGTCACCAGAACATGGTGAAACAAAAAACCACATTACACATTTGCATGATATCGTTTGAAATAAAAATGAATAAAACGCTCACTGAGCGGTAAACTCTGACAAGTTGTATTTATTTCTCATCAAAAATGACATTTCAGACCTAAATATTACAAAATATGTTTCCTACCATCATCATCATTAGACCGTGTAAGTTTCATGCAAATTTATAGTATTCAAGATTTGTTTACTTATAAACTCTGTTATGTTCCTTAAAGTCTTTTCTTCTCTGAGCCTGAAGATGTTGTTAAAATACAAACGTTTTGAAGATCTTGACGAAAAGTTTTACATCGATGTGCACGGTTACCTTTTTGTATTGTTACCTTGAAGATTTACAAGAACTACCAAGAAGAATATTCTTAATCTGAAAGTATCTTGACGAGAATGTGTATCAAGAAACTAAAAGCGTTGATCTTTCAATGTTAGCATCTTCCACATTGATTGCCCATAAAGACAGAACTTAGACCACAAAAATATCCATTGTGCTTCTAGCCAACCGGTTCGTTCTATGTCTTAAAGGTAATTTCTGCTCTGACGAGCCGACTTGGTATTTTTTTTTGTTTATTAAAGCCATTGGACATTTACACGATTGTCCAAGGCCCACACTTCGTGTATCACATTTTATATATAAAATAACAAACCTGTGATAATTTAGGCTCAATTGTTCATCGGAGTCGGGAGAAAATAACGGGGAAAACCTACCCTTGTTTCCGCACGTTTCGCCGTGTCATCCGTAATATCGAGAATTGATATTGTTTTAATGTTTTCTCACAAAGTAAAGCATTCCATTTCAACAGAAGTCTTTCACCATTACCTTTTGTAAACCCTGTAAGTTATTTGTAAATCTGTGAACTTTTTTTTGGTTCTGTTCCGACTGTGTCCAATGGCTTTAAGTCTCTGTGCTATAGGCCGACTCTGTCTATCCGGGTCTTACTAAGTCCTTTCTTCTCTGAGCCGACTTGAAGATTTGTATAAAACACAAATTGTTGTAGGTTTTGACAATTAGTTTAATACCGATTTTTTTGTTACCTTGAGGATTCAAAAGAATGATAAAACTCGAAGAAAAAACAACCTTGTCTAACGAAGTTGTGTGCTGTCTACTAATGCCTAATTCTAAAATCTAATTCTGAGGTCTCGAAGTCAAATTCACATAACATTATTTGAGTGGAAAATTACTTCTTTCTCGAGACTACGTTACTTCAGAGGGAGCCGTTTCTAACGAATGTTTTATATACTATCAACAGCTCTCCTTTGATCGTTAAACAAGTAAGTTTGTATGCTAACAACTATTTTGAGTAATTACCAAAAGTGTCCAGTTACTTTAAGAACTCGAGTTTCACTACCAGTTTTATGAAATTTATGTAAAGGTTTGGTTTGACGGTAAAGTGGCTTTTGACAAAAACGTTAGGAATATGTAACATATTATTCCCGAAGGAACTTAACGAGATGTACACATACTCCCAAAGGGTTTTTGGAGCTTTCCTCTAAGAACAGGAAACATTATATTAGGGAGAGTAAAAAGCATTGGCCCTCAAATTATATAAAAGATAAACCCCGCGAGTATTTGTGATAACCAATTTGTCAATTCGATGTAGGTGTTTAAACCTCGAGTGCCTGTGACTCTTGATAAGTTAAACAGGAATTACATTCTTTTGTAGGACCTTGGTGCATTTATATATAACTCAAATGTATTGTTCATTGCTAAGTTCTCGAGACAAATCTTTTCATAAAGCAATGACTATATTCAACACTGCGCGTTCATTTTATTATTTGGAGCCTTAGACAATCGTTCAACCTTGCCTGAGGTTTTACAGTTTTATTTAAATACTTTCTAAATCTCAGGCTGGTTTATTTTAGCTTTCGGTTGCATTACTGGTGCACTCGGTGTACAAAGCGGTGTTTTTGAGATCGAAAGTAGTAAATAAAACGTTTTTTTCCCGCGGATTTCACATTGATTTATAAGAAAATTTTACCTCAAATTTGTTACACTGAGAGTTCATTCAACATACCCCAATTTAACCTTTTTTTAATATAAAATCCGCTGCAAAAACTCATACTAAAAAACTTCACAATTTATTTCGCTACATTTTCATTTGTAATCAATTTTACGATGGAATCAAATGACGGCTGTGCAACTGCGTTGAACGTGACTATCGCATGCTCGGCCACTCTCCTCATCAGTTAATCTCCTTGGACAGGCACTCATGGGTATGATCATGTGCAACATGAGTGTAAATCCAGTCGTTTATTGCTTCAAGTACGAGCATTTCCGTACACAGCTCAAGCAACTTGTACGGAGCCGATTTGGTCTAAACCGAGTGCGTCCTGGAGTGGAGTCTACTGGTGCGCCCTCTTTGGCCATAGACCCGATTCAGCAATTGGCAACGACACAAGCGATGTAAGATTTTAGAAATAAGGTACGGTTCACTCAAATGTGCAGATAGTCACGGGAAAACAAAAACGGTATTTGATGGTTTTGCCAAAAAAATAACATTCCTATATGCACAGAATGTATACGTAATCCTAAGTTTTGTTTATATTAAGTGTCCGTGCTCGAAGCCGACTCTTTTTTTCCGTTTTTTTTTGCTTTTGTTTTATAACCTTGAAGACATTGAATAACTTGCAAGTTTCGTTACGAGAATATTATGTGTTGAGAAATTCATTTTTAATTCTTTCACTGCAGTAGACTGTTTGTGGTAAACACAATTCAGGTCGCGGTTTAAATTTGAAGGTCTTGACGACTAGTTTTATTCCGATGTGCACGGTTACCGTTTTCTTTTATTGCCTTGATCATTTATAAGAACGACCTTGACGAGTATTCTTAATCTGAAAGTTTCTTGGTGAGAATTGTGTGTCAAGAAATTAAAAGCGTTGATCTTTCATTTTTTAGCGTCTTTCACTTTGATTGCCGACCCAGAAAAGACAGAACCCTTTTTTAACCCAGAAAATATCCAAGTTCTTTGTCCTCTTAACCAACCGGGTCTTTCTAGGTCTCATACGTCGTCATTTCTGCTCTGAGCCGACTTTGTATTTTGTTGGTCTATTAAGTTTCTGCACTCGAAGCCGAGTCTGTCTTTCCAGGTCTCATTTGAAGTCATTTCTTCTCTGAGCCGACCTGAAAATTTGGATTAAAGTTTCTGGAGGTCTTGACGAAAAGTTGTATACCGGTTACTATCTTTTTTTCTTTCTTTTTTCTTGAGAATTTAAAAGAATGACCTAGAAGAATAGTCTAACTGTAGGTTTCTTGACGAGAATGTGTGTCAAGAAATTAAATGCGTTGATCTTTCAAATCTAGAGTATTTCACTGCAGCAGTAGATTGTTGACAGACACCAGGTGATTGCGGCAACTCCAGGAGTGCGCCCCCATTACAACCTGATGACGAGCGGGCACAGACGCAAGTCTATGCCGAATGATGATGAGTAGATTGTTTGTGATCAACAAGATTCAGGTCCCGATATTTGGTTTGCTTCAAAGTCGGTGGCGTCTTAAGAAATGCTGAAAGCTGGCAGAAAGCCACACATGACTCTGAAAGGATCTTGGCTGCAAATTAACCTTCAAACTTTTATTTTGAAGTTGATTGTTTGTGATCAACGAGAATCAGGTCCCGATTTTTTGTTTGCTTGAAAGTCGGTGGCACTTTACAGGTTAACAAGAAATGCTGAAAGCTTGCGGAAAGCATTACATGACTCTAAAAGGATCTTTGGTGCAATTTAGCCGCCAAACTTCAATTTTGAATAAAATGTTCAGTGTTGTATACGGTGTGTGATGTGGATTCCTATAAATATAATCGTCTAAGGTTGCCCTGTACAGTTTTATTCAAATACCTTCGACTACTCCGCACATTCGTTTTATGCTTTGGCCCCACTACTGTTCGCCTGGACAAGGATAGTTGGTGAGAGATCCGAAGTTATCAGTATAAACCACATGCTGTGGGTTTCTGAATTTGCCATTGATATTTCCTGCTTTCACCAAACTAAGTCGCGTCATTTTAGTTGATGATATCTTTCTCAAAACAATCAAGCCTTTACTTAGTACACTCAACAATCTCAACATATATTCATCTGTTGTTGGAGCAGCAAACAATCTGATCAAAATACTTCAGAGTATTTTTTGATAAACTTTTTTTCCCGATCAGCCTACAATGGCAAGTGAAGGTTTGGCTTTTGTGTTAAATATGATCATGGCATTTTTGGCTATCCTCGGAAACGGTTTGGTGATTTTCGTCATGACGGTCAGGCGTAAACAGTTCAGCTCCTTCACTAACCGACTTATCCGTCACCAATCCATCATCGACTTCATCTCTGGTTTGGTGTTTCTCCTCATGACTGGGATCATTCAAAGTTCGCTTCTGGAGAATGTAGAGATACATTTCTCTGGTTGGATTCTCTGCAGGTTGATTTTCTCAAACTTCTTTGTTTGGGGTGTAAGCGTAGCATCCACGTACAATCTGGTGGTGATATCGCTGGAGCGTTTTCTTGCCACGTGCTATCCGGTCAAACACCGCAACTACTGCTCACTCTTTAAGATCAACGTTTCAATGTGTGTTGCTTGGATCATCGGGTTCATATATGCTGTCATGTATATTTTCCTCTACAAAGTCAATGGGAATCGGTGCGGCTTTAATCGTTCCATTAGTCCCACTGCATTGAATATTGTGTTTTGTGTAACTGTTTTCGTCGAGTATATCGTTCCAGTCATCCTTATATCGTTTTCGTACGTTAGAATACTCCTCGTTCTTCGACACAAACTTGACATTGCTAACGCCAATCAGCAAGATGGTGTCTTCAGTAAGGCTAAGAGAAACGTCATCATGACGATGCTGATCGCTGGTTGCATGTTCTTCATTTGCTGGACCCCGACGCAGACTTTGCGATTTCTCCTAACCATTGGTGTCGTCACAAGAAGAACAAGGTCATTCACTTCAATCAGTCTGGCTTTCACGGGTTTGATCATGTGCAACATGAGCGTGAACCCTGTCGTTTATTGCTTCAAGTACGAGCATTTCCGTACACAGCTTAAGCAACTTGTACGGGGCCGATTTGGTCGAAGCCGAGTGCGTCCTGGAGTGGAGTCTAACGATGCGCCCTCTTTGGCCATAGACCCGATACAGCAATCGGCAATTACACAGGCGATGTAAGAACTAAGAAATAAGGTACGAATCACTCAAATATGCAAATAATTCACGAGAAAACACAAACGATATTCGATGGTTTTGCCAAAAAATAATCTTCCTATATGCACAGAATGTACGTAATCCTAAGTTTTTTTTTTTATTATTTTATTTTTTTCCGTTTTTTTTTGCTTTTGTTTTATAACCTTGAAGACATTGAATAACTTGCAAGTTTCGTTACGAGAATATTATGTGTTGAGAAATTCATTTTTAATTCTTTCACTGCAGTAGACTGTTTGTGGTAAACACAATTCAGGTCGCGGTTTAAATTTGAAGGTCTTGACGACTAGTTTTATTCCGATGTGCACGGTTACCGTTTTCTTTTATTGCCTTGATCATTTATAAGAACGACCTTGACGAGTATTCTTAATCTGAAAGTTTCTTGGTGAGAATTGTGTGTCAAGAAATTAAAAGCGTTGATCTTTCATTTTTTAGCGTCTTTCACTTTGATTGCCGACCCAGAAAAGACAGAACCCTTTTTTAACCCAGAAAATATCCAAGTTCTTTGTCCTCTTAACCAACCGGGTCTTTCTAGGTCTCATACGTCGTCATTTCTGCTCTGAGCCGACTTTGTATTTTGTTGGTCTATTAAGTTTCTGCACTCGAAGCCGAGTCTGTCTTTCCAGGTCTCATTTGAAGTCATTTCTTCTCTGAGCCGACCTGAAAATTTGGATTAAAGTTTCTGGAGGTCTTGACGAAAAGTTGTATACCGGTTACTATCTTTTTTTCTTTCTTTTTTCTTGAGAATTTAAAAGAATGACCTAGAAGAATAGTCTAACTGTAGGTTTCTTGACGAGAATGTGTGTCAAGAAATTAAATGCGTTGATCTTTCAAATCTAGAGTATTTCACTGCAGCAGTAGATTGTTGACAGACACCAGGTGATTGCGGCAACTCCAGGAGTGCGCCCCCATTACAACCTGATGACGAGCGGGCACAGACGCAAGTCTATGCCGAATGATGATGAGTAGATTGTTTGTGATCAACAAGATTCAGGTCCCGATATTTGGTTTGCTTCAAAGTCGGTGGCGTCTTAAGAAATGCTGAAAGCTGGCAGAAAGCCACACATGACTCTGAAAGGATCTTGGCTGCAAATTAACCTTCAAACTTTTATTTTGAAGTTGATTGTTTGTGATCAACGAGAATCAGGTCCCGATTTTTTGTTTGCTTGAAAGTCGGTGGCACTTTACAGGTTAACAAGAAATGCTGAAAGCTTGCGGAAAGCATTACATGACTCTAAAAGGATCTTTGGTGCAATTTAGCCGCCAAACTTCAATTTTGAATAAAATGTTCAGTGTTGTATACGGTGTGTGATGTGGATTCCTATAAATATAATCGTCTAAGGTTGCCCTGTACAGTTTTATTCAAATACCTTCGACTACTCCGCACATTCGTTTTATGCTTTGGCCCCACTACTGTTCGCCTGGACAAGGATAGTTGGTGAGAGATCCGAAGTTATCAGTATAAACCACATGCTGTGGGTTTCTGAATTTGCCATTGATATTTCCTGCTTTCACCAAACTAAGTCGCGTCATTTTAGTTGATGATATCTTTCTCAAAACAATCAAGCCTTTACTTAGTACACTCAACAATCTCAACATATATTCATCTGTTGTTGGAGCAGCAAACAATCTGATCAAAATACTTCAGAGTATTTTTTGATAAACTTTTTTTCCCGATCAGCCTACAATGGCAAGTGAAGGTTTGGCTTTTGTGTTAAATATGATCATGGCATTTTTGGCTATCCTCGGAAACGGTTTGGTGATTTTCGTCATGACGGTCAGGCGTAAACAGTTCAGCTCCTTCACTAACCGACTTATCCGTCACCAATCCATCATCGACTTCATCTCTGGTTTGGTGTTTCTCCTCATGACTGGGATCATTCAAAGTTCGCTTCTGGAGAATGTAGAGATACATTTCTCTGGTTGGATTCTCTGCAGGTTGATTTTCTCAAACTTCTTTGTTTGGGGTGTAAGCGTAGCATCCACGTACAATCTGGTGGTGATATCGCTGGAGCGTTTTCTTGCCACGTGCTATCCGGTCAAACACCGCAACTACTGCTCACTCTTTAAGATCAACGTTTCAATGTGTGTTGCTTGGATCATCGGGTTCATATATGCTGTCATGTATATTTTCCTCTACAAAGTCAATGGGAATCGGTGCGGCTTTAATCGTTCCATTAGTCCCACTGCATTGAATATTGTGTTTTGTGTAACTGTTTTCGTCGAGTATATCGTTCCAGTCATCCTTATATCGTTTTCGTACGTTAGAATACTCCTCGTTCTTCGACACAAACTTGACATTGCTAACGCCAATCAGCAAGATGGTGTCTTCAGTAAGGCTAAGAGAAACGTCATCATGACGATGCTGATCGCTGGTTGCATGTTCTTCATTTGCTGGACCCCGACGCAGACTTTGCGATTTCTCCTAACCATTGGTGTCGTCACAAGAAGAACAAGGTCATTCACTTCAATCAGTCTGGCTTTCACGGGTTTGATCATGTGCAACATGAGCGTGAACCCTGTCGTTTATTGCTTCAAGTACGAGCATTTCCGTACACAGCTTAAGCAACTTGTACGGGGCCGATTTGGTCGAAGCCGAGTGCGTCCTGGAGTGGAGTCTAACGATGCGCCCTCTTTGGCCATAGACCCGATACAGCAATCGGCAATTACACAGGCGATGTAAGAACTAAGAAATAAGGTACGAATCACTCAAATATGCAAATAATTCACGAGAAAACACAAACGATATTCGATGGTTTTGCCAAAAAATAATCTTCCTATATGCACAGAATGTACGTAATCCTAAGTTTTGTTTTATTATTAAGTGTCCATGCTCGAAGCCGACTCCCTTTTTCCGGTCTTTTCTTTTCTGAGCCGATTTGAAGATTTGGATAGCACACAAAACATTTTGAAAGTCTAAATGAAAAGTTGTATTCCGATGTGCACGGTTTACTGTTTTTGTTTTGTTACCTTGAGGACTATGAATAATTTGCAAGTTTCGTTACGAGAATATTATGTGTTAAGAAATTCATTGTTAAGTCTTTCGTTGCAGTAGATTGTTTGTGGTAAACACAATTCAGGTCGCGGTTTAAATTTGAAGGTCTTGACGACTAGTTTTATACCGATGTGCACGGTTACTGTTTTCCTTTGTTGCCTTGATCATTTATAAGAACGACCTTGACGAGTATTCTTAATCTGAAAGTTTCTTGGTGAGAATTGCGTGTCAAGAAACTAAAAGCGTTGATCTTTCAATGTTAGCATCTTCCACATTGATTGCCCATGAAGACAGAACTTAGACCACAAAAATATCCATTGTGCTTCTAGCCAACCGGTTCGTTCTATGTCTTAAAGGTAATTTCTGCTCTGATGAGCCGACTTGGTATTTTTTTTGGTTGATTAAAGCCATTGGACATTTACACGATTGTCCAAGGCCCACACTTCGTGTATCACATTTTATATATAAAATAACAAACCTGTGATAATTTAGGCTCAATCGGTCATCGGAGTCGGGAGAAAATAACGGGGAAAACCCACCCTTGTTTCCGCACGTTTCGCCGTGTCATCCGTAATTTCGAGAATTGATATTGTTTTAATGTTTTCTCAAAAAGTAAAGCATTCCATTTCAACAGAAGTCTTTCACCATTACCTTTTGTAAACCCTGTAAGTTATTTGTAAATCTGTGAACTTTGTTTTGGTTCTGTTCCGAAAGTGTCCAATGGCTTTAAGTCTCTGTGCTATAGGCCGACTCTGTCTATCCGGGTCTTACTAAGTCCTTTCTTCTCTGAGCCGACTTGAAGATTTGTATAAAACACAAATTGTTGTAGGTTTTGACAATTAGTTTAATACCGATTTTTTTGTTACCTTGAGGATTCAAAAGAATGATAAAACTCGAAGAAAAAACAACCTTGTCTAACGAAGTTGTGTGCTGTCTACTAATGCCTAATTCTAAAATCTAATTCTGAGGTCTCGAAGTCAAATTCACATAACATTATTTGAGTGGAAAATTACTTCTTTCTCGAGACTACGTTACTTCAGAGGGAGCCGTTTCTAACGAATGTTTTATATACTATCAACAGCTCTCCTTTGATCGTTAAACAAGTAAGTTTGTATGCTAACAACTATTTTGAGTAATTACCAAAAGTGTCCAGTTACTTTAAGAACTCGAGTTTCACTACCAGTTTTATGAAATTTATGTAAAGGTTTGGTTTGACGGTAAAGTGGCTTTTGACAAAAACGTTAGGAATATGTAACATATTATTCCCGAAGGAACTTAACGAGATGTACACATACTCCCAAAGGGTTTTTGGAGCTTTCCTCTAAGAACAGGAAACATTATATTAGGGAGAGTAAAAAGCATTGGCCCTCAAATTATATAAAAGATAAACCCCGCGAGTATTTGTGATAACCAATTTGTCAATTCGATGTAGGTGTTTAAACCTCGAGTGCCTGTGACTCTTGATAAGTTAAACAGGAATTACATTCTTTTGTAGGACCTTGGTGCATTTATATATAACTCAAATGTATTGTTCATTGCTAAGTTCTCGAGACAAATCTTTTCATAAAGCAATGACTATATTCAACACTGCGCGTTCATTTTATTATTTGGAGCCTTAGACAATCGTTCAACCTTGCCTGAGGTTTTACAGTTTTATTTAAATACTTTCTAAATCTCAGGCTGGTTTATTTTAGCTTTCGGTTGCATTACTGGTGCACTCGGTGTACAAAGCGGTGTTTTTGAGATCGAAAGTAGTAAATAAAACGTTTTTTTCCCGCGGATTTCACATTGATTTATAAGAAAATTTTACCTCAAATTTGTTACACTGAGAGTTCATTCAACATACCCCAATTTAACCTTTTTTTAATATAAAATCCGCTGCAAAAACTCATACTAAAAAACTTCACAATTTATTTCGCTACATTTTCATTTGTAATCAATTTTACGATGGAATCAAATGACGGCTGTGCAACTGCGTTGAACGTGACTATCGCATGCTCGGCCACTCTCCTCATCAGTTAATCTCCTTGGACAGGCACTCATGGGTATGATCATGTGCAACATGAGTGTAAATCCAGTCGTTTATTGCTTCAAGTACGAGCATTTCCGTACACAGCTCAAGCAACTTGTACGGAGCCGATTTGGTCTAAACCGAGTGCGTCCTGGAGTGGAGTCTACTGGTGCGCCCTCTTTGGCCATAGACCCGATTCAGCAATTGGCAACGACACAAGCGATGTAAGATTTTAGAAATAAGGTACGGTTCACTCAAATGTGCAGATAGTCACGGGAAAACACAAACGGTATTTGATGGTTTTGCCAAAAAAATAACATTCCTATATGCACAGAATGTATACGTAATCCTAAGTTTTGTTTATATTAAGTGTCCGTGCTCGAAGCCGACTCTTTTTTTCCGTTTTTTTTTGCTTTTGTTTTATAACCTTGAAGACATTGAATAACTTGCAAGTTTCGTTACGAGAATATTATGTGTTGAGAAATTCATTTTTAATTCTTTCACTGCAGTAGACTGTTTGTGGTAAACACAATTCAGGTCGCGGTTTAAATTTGAAGGTCTTGACGACTAGTTTTATTCCGATGTGCACGGTTACCGTTTTCTTTTATTGCCTTGATCATTTATAAGAACGACCTTGACGAGTATTCTTAATCTGAAAGTTTCTTGGTGAGAATTGTGTGTCAAGAAATTAAAAGCGTTGATCTTTCATTTTTTAGCGTCTTTCACTTTGATTGCCGACCCAGAAAAGACAGAACCCTTTTTTAACCCAGAAAATATCCAAGTTCTTTGTCCTCTTAACCAACCGGGTCTTTCTAGGTCTCATACGTCGTCATTTCTGCTCTGAGCCGACTTTGTATTTTGTTGGTCTATTAAGTTTCTGCACTCGAAGCCGAGTCTGTCTTTCCAGGTCTCATTTGAAGTCATTTCTTCTCTGAGCCGACCTGAAGATTTGGATTAAAGTTTCTGGAGGTCTTGACGAAAAGTTGTATACCGGTTACTATCTTTTTTTCTTTCTTTTTTCTTGAGAATTTAAAAGAATGACCTAGAAGAATAGTCTAACTGTAGGTTTCTTGACGAGAATGTGTGTCAAGAAATTAAATGCGTTGATCTTTCAAATCTAGAGTATTTCACTGCAGCAGTAGATTGTTGACAGACACCAGGTGATTGCGGCAACTCCAGGAGTGCGCCCCCATTACAACCTGATGACGAGCGGGCACAGACGCAAGTCTATGCCGAATGATGATGAGTAGATTGTTTGTGATCAACAAGATTCAGGTCCCGATATTTGGTTTGCTTCAAAGTCGGTGGCGTCTTAAGAAATGCTGAAAGCTGGCAGAAAGCCACACATGACTCTGAAAGGATCTTGGCTGCAAATTAACCTTCAAACTTTTATTTTGAAGTTGATTGTTTGTGATCAACGAGAATCAGGTCCCGATTTTTTGTTTGCTTGAAAGTCGGTGGCACTTTACAGGTTAACAAGAAATGCTGAAAGCTTGCGGAAAGCATTACATGACTCTAAAAGGATCTTTGGTGCAATTTAGCCGCCAAACTTCAATTTTGAATAAAATGTTCAGTGTTGTATACGGTGTGTGATGTGGATTCCTATAAATATAATCGTCTAAGGTTGCCCTGTACAGTTTTATTCAAATACCTTCGACTACTCCGCACATTCGTTTTATGCTTTGGCCCCACTACTGTTCGCCTGGACAAGGATAGTTGGTGAGAGATCCGAAGTTATCAGTATAAACCACATGCTGTGGGTTTCTGAATTTGCCATTGATATTTCCTGCTTTCACCAAACTAAGTCGCGTCATTTTAGTTGATGATATCTTTCTCAAAACAATCAAGCCTTTACTTAGTACACTCAACAATCTCAACATATATTCATCTGTTGTTGGAGCAGCAAACAATCTGATCAAAATACTTCAGAGTATTTTTTGATAAACTTTTTTTCCCGATCAGCCTACAATGGCAAGTGAAGGTTTGGCTTTTGTGTTAAATATGATCATGGCATTTTTGGCTATCCTCGGAAACGGTTTGGTGATTTTCGTCATGACGGTCAGGCGTAAACAGTTCAGCTCCTTCACTAACCGACTTATCCGTCACCAATCCATCATCGACTTCATCTCTGGTTTGGTGTTTCTCCTCATGACTGGGATCATTCAAAGTTCGCTTCTGGAGAATGTAGAGATACATTTCTCTGGTTGGATTCTCTGCAGGTTGATTTTCTCAAACTTCTTTGTTTGGGGTGTAAGCGTAGCATCCACGTACAATCTGGTGGTGATATCGCTGGAGCGTTTTCTTGCCACGTGCTATCCGGTCAAACACCGCAACTACTGCTCACTCTTTAAGATCAACGTTTCAATGTGTGTTGCTTGGATCATCGGGTTCATATATGCTGTCATGTATATTTTCCTCTACAAAGTCAATGGGAATCGGTGCGGCTTTAATCGTTCCATTAGTCCCACTGCATTGAATATTGTGTTTTGTGTAACTGTTTTCGTCGAGTATATCGTTCCAGTCATCCTTATATCGTTTTCGTACGTTACAATACTCCTCGTTCTTCGACACAAACTTGACATTGCTAACGCCAATCAGCAAGATGGTGTCTTCAGTAAGGCTAAGAGAAACGTCATCATGACGATGCTGATCGCTGGTTGCATGTTCTTCATTTGCTGGACCCCGACGCAGACTTTGCGATTTCTCCTAACCATTGGTGTCGTCACAAGAAGAACAAGGTCATTCACTTCAATCAGTCTGGCTTTCACGGGTTTGATCATGTGCAACATGAGCGTGAACCCTGTCGTTTATTGCTTCAAGTACGAGCATTTCCGTACACAGTTTAAGCAACTTGTACGGGGCCGATTTGGTCGAAGCCGAGTGCGTCCTGGAGTGGAGTCTAACGATGCGCCCTCTTTGGCCATAGACCCGATACAGCAATCGGCAATTACACAGGCGATGTAAGAACTAAGAAATAAGGTACGAATCACTCAAATATGCAAATAATTCACGAGAAAACACAAACGATATTCGATGGTTTTGCCAAAAAATAATCTTCCTATATGCACAGAATGTACGTAATCCTAAGTTGTTTTTATTATGAAGTGTCCATGCTCGAAGCCGACTTCCTTTTTTACGGGTCTTTTCTTTTCTGAGCCGATTTGAAGATTTGGATAGCACACAAAACATTTTGAAAGTCTAAATGAAAAGTTTTATTCCGATGTGCACGGTTTACTGTTTTTGTTTTGTTACCTTGAGGACTATGAATAATTTGCAAGTTTCGTTACGAGAATATTATGTGTTAAGAAATTCATTGTTAAGTCTTTCGTTGCAGTAGATTGTTTGTGGTAAACACAATTCAGGTCGCGGTTTAAATTTGAAGGTCTTGACGACTAGTTTTATACCGATGTGCACGGTTACTGTTTTCCTTTGTTGCCTTGATCATTTATAAGAACGACCTTGACGAGTATTCTTAATCTGAAAGTTTCTTGGTGAGAATTGCGTGTCAAGAAACTAAAAGCGTTGATCTTTCAATGTTAGCATGTTCCACATTGATTGCCCATAAAGACAGAACTTAGACCACAAAAATATCCATTGTGCTTCTAGCCAACCGGTTCGTTCTATGTCTTAAAGGTAATTTCTGCTCTGACGAGCCGACTTGGTATTTTTTTTTGGTTGATTAAAGCCATTGGACATTTACACGATTGTCCAAGGCCCACACTTCGTGTATCACATTTTATATATAAAATAACAAACCTGTGATAATTTAGGCTCAATCGGTCATCGGAGTCGGGAGAAAATAACGGGGAAAACCCACCCTTGTTTCCGCACGTTTCGCCGTGTCATCCGTAATTTCGAGAATTGATATTGTTTTAATGTTTTCTCAAAAAGTAAAGCATTCCATTTCAACAGAAGTCTTTCACCATTACCTTTTGTAAACCCTGTAAGTTATTGTAAATCTGTGAACTTTGTTTTGGTTCTGTTCCGAAAGTGTCCAATGGCTTTAAGTCTCTGTGCTATAGGCCGACTCTGTCTATCCGGGTCTTACTAAGTCCTTTCTTCTCTGAGCCGACTTGAAGATTTGTATAAAACACAAATTGTTGTAGGTTTTGACAATTAGTTTAATACCGATTTTTTTGTTACCTTGAGGATTCAAAAGAATGATAAAACTCGAAGAAAAACAAACCTTGTCTAACGAAGTTGTGTGCTGTCTACTAATGCCTAATTCTAAAATCTAATTCTGAGGTCTCGAAGTCAAATTCACATAACATTATTTGAGTGGAAAATTACTTCTTTCTCGAGACTACGTTACTTCAGAGGGAGCCGTTTCTAACGAATGTTTTATATACTATCAACAGCTCTCCTTTGATCGTTAAACAAGTAAGTTTGTATGCTAACAACTATTTTGAGTAATTACCAAAAGTGTCCAGTTACTTTAAGAACTCGAGTTTCACTACCAGTTTATGAAATTTATGTAAAGGTTTGGTTGACGGTAAAGTGGCTTTTGACAAAAACGTTAGGAATATGTAACATATTATTCCGAAGGAACTTAACGAGATGTACACATACTCCCAAAGGGTTTTTGGAGCTTCCTCTAAGAACAGGAACATTATATTAGGGAGAGTAAAAAGCATTGGCCCTCAAATTATATAAAAGATAAACCCCGCGAGTATTTGTGATAACCAATTTGTCAATTCGATGTAGGTGTTTAAACCTCGAGTGCCTGTGACTCTTGATAAGTTAAACAGGAATTACATTCTTTTGTAGGACCTTGGTGCATTTATATATACTCAAATGTATTGTTCATTGCTAAGTTCTCGAGACAAATCTTTTCATAAAGCAATGACTATATTCAACACTGCGCGTTCATTTTATTATTTGGAGCCTTAGACAATCGTTCAACCTTGCCTGAGGTTTTACAGTTTTATTTAAATACTTTCTAAATCTCAGGCTGGTTTATTTTAGCTTTCGGTTGCATTACTGGTGCACTCGGTGTACAAAGCGGTGTTTTGAGATCGAAAGTAGTAAATAAAACGTTTTTTTTTCCCGCGGATTTCACATTGATTTATAAGAAAATTTTACCTCAAATTTGTTACACTGAGAGTTCATTCAACATACCCCAATTTAACCTTTTTTTAATATAAAATCCGCTGCAAAAACTCATACTAAAAAACTTCACAATTATTTCGCTACATTTTCATTTGTAATCAATTTTACGATGGAATCAAATGACGGCTGTGCAACTGCGTTGAACGTGACTATCGCATGCTCGGCCACTCTCCTCATCAGTTAATCTCCTTGGACAGGCACTCATGGGTATGATCATGTGCAACATGAGTGTAAATCCAGTCGTTTATTGCTTCAAGTACGAGCATTTCCGTACACAGCTCAAGCAACTTGTACGGAGCCGATTTGGTCTAAACCGAGTGCGTCCTGGAGTGGAGTCTACTGGTGCGCCCTCTTTGGCCATAGACCCGATTCAGCAATTGGCAACGACACAAGCGATGTAAGATTTTAGAAATAAGGTACGGTTCACTCAAATGTGCAGATAGTCACGGGAAAACACAAACGGTATTTGATGGTTTTGCCAAAAAATAACATTCCTATAGCACAGAATGTATACGTAATCCTAAGTTTTGTTTATATTAAGTGTCCGTGCTCGAAGCCGACTCTTTTTTTTCCGTTTTTTTTTGCTTTTGTTTTATAACCTTGAAGACATTGAATAACTTGCAAGTTTCGTTACGAGAATATTATGTGTTGAGAAATTCATTTTTAATTCTTTCACTGCAGTAGACTGTTTGTGGTAAACACAATTCAGGTCGCGGTTTAAATTTGAAGGTCTTGACGACTAGTTTTTATTCCGATGTGCACGGTTACCGTTTTCTTTTATTGCCTTGATCATTTATAAGAACGACCTTGACGAGTATTCTTAATCTGAAAGTTTCTGGTGAGAATTGTGTGTCAAGAAATTAAAGCGTTGATCTTTCATTTTTTAGCGTCTTTCACTTTGATTGCCGACCCAGAAAAGACAGAACCCTTTTTTAACCCAGAAAATATCCAAGTTCTTTGTCCTCTTAACCAACCGGGTCTTTCTAGGTCTCATACGTCGTCATTTCTGCTCTGAGCCGACTTTGTATTTTGTTGGTCTATTAAGTTTCTGCACTCGAAGCCGAGTCTGTCTTTCCAGGTCTCATTTGAAGTCATTTCTTCTCTGAGCCGACCTGAAGATTTGGATTAAAGTTTCTGGAGGTCTTGACGAAAAGTTGTATACCGGTTACTATCTTTTTTTCTTTCTTTTTTCTTGAGAATTTAAAAGAATGACCTAGAAGAATAGTCTAACTGTAGGTTTCTTGACGAGAATGTGTGTCAAGAAATTAAATGCGTTGATCTTTCAAATCTAGAGTATTTCACTGCAGCAGTAGATTGTTGACAGACACCAGGTGATTGCGGCAACTCCAGGAGTGCGCCCCCATTACAACCTGATGACGAGCGGGCACAGACGCAAGTCTATGCCGAATGATGATGAGTAGATTGTTTGTGATCAACAAGATTCAGGTCCCGATATTTGGTTTGCTTCAAAGTCGGTGGCGTCTTAAGAAATGCTGAAAGCTGGCAGAAAGCCACACATGACTCTGAAAGGATCTTGGCTGCAAATTAACCTTCAAACTTTTATTTTGAAGTTGATTGTTTGTGATCAACGAGAATCAGGTCCCGATTTTTTGTTTGCTTGAAAGTCGGTGGCACTTTACAGGTTAACAAGAAATGCTGAAAGCTTGCGGAAAGCATTACATGACTCTAAAAGGATCTTTGGTGCAATTTAGCCGCCAAACTTCAATTTTGAATAAAATGTTCAGTGTTGTATACGGTGTGTGATGTGGATTCCTATAAATATAATCGTCTAAGGTTGCCCTGTACAGTTTTATTCAAATACCTTCGACTACTCCGCACATTCGTTTTATGCTTTGGCCCCACTACTGTTCGCCTGGACAAGGATAGTTGGTGAGAGATCCGAAGTTATCAGTATAAACCACATGCTGTGGGTTTCTGAATTTGCCATTGATATTTCCTGCTTTCACCAAACTAAGTCGCGTCATTTTAGTTGATGATATCTTTCTCAAAACAATCAAGCCTTTACTTAGTACACTCAACAATCTCAACATATATTCATCTGTTGTTGGAGCAGCAAACAATCTGATCAAAATACTTCAGAGTATTTTTTGATAAACTTTTTTCCCGATCAGCCTACAATGGCAAGTGAAGGTTTGGCTTTTGTGTTAAATATGATCATGGCATTTTTGGCTATCCTCGGAAACGGTTTGGTGATTTTCGTCATGACGGTCAGGCGTAAACAGTTCAGCTCCTTCACTAACCGACTTATCCGTCACCAATCCATCATCGACTTCATCTCTGGTTTGGTGTTTCTCCTCATGACTGGGATCATTCAAAGTTCGCTTCTGGAGAATGTAGAGATACATTTCTCTGGTTGGATTCTCTGCAGGTTGATTTTCTCAAACTTCTTTGTTTGGGGTGTAAGCGTAGCATCCACGTACAATCTGGTGGTGATATCGCTGGAGCGTTTTCTTGCCACGTGCTATCCGGTCAAACACCGCAACTACTGCTCACTCTTTAAGATCAACGTTTCAATGTGTGTTGCTTGGATCATCGGGTTCATATATGCTGTCATGTATATTTTCCTCTACAAAGTCAATGGGAATCGGTGCGGCTTTAATCGTTCCATTAGTCCCACTGCATTGAATATTGTGTTTTGTGTAACTGTTTTCGTCGAGTATATCGTTCCAGTCATCCTTATATCGTTTTCGTACGTTACAATACTCCTCGTTCTTCGACACAAACTTGACATTGCTAACGCCAATCAGCAAGATGGTGTCTTCAGTAAGGCTAAGAGAAACGTCATCATGACGATGCTGATCGCTGGTTGCATGTTCTTCATTTGCTGGACCCCGACGCAGACTTTGCGATTTCTCCTAACCATTGGTGTCGTCACAAGAAGAACAAGGTCATTCACTTCAATCAGTCTGGCTTTCACGGGTTTGATCATGTGCAACATGAGCGTGAACCCTGTCGTTTATTGCTTCAAGTACGAGCATTTCCGTACACAGTTTAAGCAACTTGTACGGGGCCGATTTGGTCGAAGCCGAGTGCGTCCTGGAGTGGAGTCTAACGATGCGCCCTCTTTGGCCATAGACCCGATACAGCAATCGGCAATTACACAGGCGATGTAAGAACTAAGAAATAAGGTACGAATCACTCAAATATGCAAATAATTCACGAGAAAACACAAACGATATTCGATGGTTTTGCCAAAAAATAATCTTCCTATATGCACAGAATGTACGTAATCCTAAGTTGTTTTTATTATGAAGTGTCCATGCTCGAAGCCGACTTCCTTTTTTACGGGTCTTTTCTTTTCTGAGCCGATTTGAAGATTTGGATAGCACACAAAACATTTTGAAAGTCTAAATGAAAAGTTTTATTCCGATGTGCACGGTTTACTGTTTTTGTTTTGTTACCTTGAGGACTATGAATAATTTGCAAGTTTCGTTACGAGAATATTATGTGTTAAGAAATTCATTGTTAAGTCTTTCGTTGCAGTAGATTGTTTGTGGTAAACACAATTCAGGTCGCGGTTTAAATTTGAAGGTCTTGACGACTAGTTTTATACCGATGTGCACGGTTACTGTTTTCCTTTGTTGCCTTGATCATTTATAAGAACGACCTTGACGAGTATTCTTAATCTGAAAGTTTCTTGGTGAGAATTGCGTGTCAAGAAACTAAAAGCGTTGATCTTTCAATGTTAGCATGTTCCACATTGATTGCCCATAAAGACAGAACTTAGACCACAAAAATATCCATTGTGCTTCTAGCCAACCGGTTCGTTCTATGTCTTAAAGGTAATTTCTGCTCTGACGAGCCGACTTGGTATTTTTTTTGGTTGATTAAAGCCATTGGACATTTACACGATTGTCCAAGGCCCACACTTCGTGTATCACATTTTATATATAAAATAACAAACCTGTGATAATTTAGGCTCAATCGGTCATCGGAGTCGGGAGAAAATAACGGGGAAAACCCACCCTTGTTTCCGCACGTTTCGCCGTGTCATCCGTAATTTCGAGAATTGATATTGTTTTAATGTTTTCTCAAAAAGTAAAGCATTCCATTTCAACAGAAGTCTTTCACCATTACCTTTTGTAAACCCTGTAAGTTATTTGTAAATCTGTGAACTTTGTTTTGGTTCTGTTCCGAAAGTGTCCAATGGCTTTAAGTCTCTGTGCTATAGGCCGACTCTGTCTATCCGGGTCTTACTAAGTCCTTTCTTCTCTGAGCCGACTTGAAGATTTGTATAAAACACAAATTGTTGTAGGTTTTGACAATTAGTTTAATACCGATTTTTTTGTTACCTTGAGGATTCAAAAGAATGATAAAACTCGAAGAAAAAACAACCTTGTCTAACGAAGTTGTGTGCTGTCTACTAATGCCTAATTCTAAAATCTAATTCTGAGGTCTCGAAGTCAAATTCACATAACATTATTTGAGTGGAAAATTACTTCTTTCTCGAGACTACGTTACTTCAGAGGGAGCCGTTTCTAACGAATGTTTTATATACTATCAACAGCTCTCCTTTGATCGGTAAACAAGTAAGTTTGTATGCTAACAACTATTTTGAGTAATTACCAAAAGTGTCCACTGCCTTTAAGAACTCGAGTTTCACTACCAGTTTTATGAAATTTATGTAAAGGTTTGGTTTGACGGTAAAGTGGCTTTTGACAAAAACGTTAGGAATATGTAACATATTATTCCCGAAGGAACTTAACGAGATGTACACATACTCCCAAAGGGTTTTTGGAGCTTTCCTCTAAGAACAGGAAACATTATATTAGGGAGAGTAAAAAGCATTGGCCCTCAAATTATATAAAAGATAAACCCCGCGAGTATTTGTGATAACCAATTTGTCAATTCGATGTAGGTGTTTAAACCTCGAGTGCCTGTGACTCTTGATAAGTTAAACAGGAATTACATTCTTTTGTAGGACCTTGGTGCATTTATATATAACTCAAATGTATTGTTCATTGCTAAGTTCTCGAGACAAATCTTTTCATAAAGCAATGACTATATTCAACACTGCGCGTTCATTTTATTATTTGGAGCCTTAGACAATCGTTCAACCTTGCCTGAGGTTTTACAGTTTTATTTAAATACTTTCTAAATCTCAGGCTGGTTTATTTTAGCTTTCGGTTGCATTACTGGTGCACTCGGTGTACAAAGCGGTGTTTTTGAGATCGAAAGTAGTCAATAAACCGTTTTTCCCGAGGATTTCACATTGATTTATAAGAAAATTTTACCTCAAATTTGTTACACTGATAGTTCATTCAACATACCCCAATTTAACCTTTTTTAATATAAAATCCGCTGCAAAAAGTCATACTAAAAAACTTCACAATTTATTTCGCTACATTTTCATTTGTAATCAATTTTACGATGGAATCAAATGACGGCTTTGCAACTGCGTTGAACGTGACTATCGCATGCTCGGCCACTCTCCTCATCAGTTAATCTCCTTGGACAGGCACTCATGGGTATGATCATGTGCAACATGAGTGTAAATCCAGTCGTTTATTGCTTCAAGTACGAGCATTTCCGTACACAGCTCAAGCAACTTGTACGGAGCCGATTTGGTCTAAACCGAGTGCGTCCTGGAGTGGAGTCTACCGGTGCGCCCTCTTTGGCCATAGACCCGATTCAGCAATTGGCAACGACACAAGCGATGTAAGATTTTAGAAATAAGGTACGGTTCACTCAAATATGCAGAAAACAAAAACGTTATTTGATGGTTTTGCCAAAAAAATAACATTCCTATATGCACAGAATGTATACGTAATCCTAAGTTTTTTTTTATATTAAGTGTCCGTGCTCGAAGCCGACTCTTTTTTTCCGTGTCTTATTAAGTCTTTTCTTTTCTGAGCCGACTTGGAGATTTGGATAGCACACAAACAAATTTGAAAGTCTAAATATAAAGTTTTTTGCTTTTGTTTTATAACCTTGACGACATTGAATAACTTGCAAGTTTCGTTACGAGAATATTATGTGTTGAGAAATTCATTTTTAATTCTTTCACTGCAGTAGACTGTTTGTGGTAAACACGATTCAGGTCGCGGTTTAAATTTGAAGGTCTTGACGACTAGTTTTATACCGACGTGCACTGTTACTGTTTTCCTTTGTTGCCTTGATCATTTATAAGAACGACCTTGACAAGTATTCTTAATCTGAAAGTTTCTTGGTGAGAATTGTGTGTCAAGAAATTAAAAGCATTGATCTTTCAATTTTAGCGTCTTTCACTTTGATTGCCGGCTTAGAGAAGACAGAACTTAGACCCAGAAAATATCCAAGCTCTTTTGTTCTCTTAGCCAACCGGGTCTTTCTGTGTCTTATAAGTCATTTCTGCTCTGAGCAGACTCAGTGTTTTTTTGGTCTTAATTAAGTCTCTGTGCTCGAAGCCGAGCCTGTCTTTCCAGGTCTCATTTGAAGTCATTTCTTCTCTGAGCCGACCTGAAAATTTTGATTAAAGTTTCTGGAGGTCTTGACGAAAAGTTGTATACCGGTTACTATCTTTTTTTCTTTCTTTTTTTCTTGAGGATTTAAAAGGATGACCTAGATACATATTCTTACCGTAAGTTTCTTGACGAGAATGTGTGTCAAGAAATGTAAAGAGTTGATCTTTCAATGTCAGAGTCTTTCACCGCCATTAAAATGTTTGTGATAAACAAGACTCAGGTCCCGATTTTTTGTTTGCTTGAAAGTCGGTGGCGTTTTACAGGTTAACAAGAAATGCCGCAAGGACCTTAACAAGCTGGCAAATTGTATTACAGAACTCTGAAAGGATCTTTGGTGAAAATTAGCCTTCAAACTTAAATTTTGAAAACAATGTCCAGCGTCAGTAGTGTTCGTCATGTAGATTCCTATAAAAAACAATCGCACAAGCTTGCCCTGTACAGTTGTATTCAGATATCTTCGACTCCTCCGGCAGATTCGTTTTATGCTTTGGTCCCACTACCGTTCGGCTGGATACTGCGTGATAGATCTGAAGTTATTAGTATAAACCACTTGGGGGTGTTTCTGAATTTCTCATCGATATTTCCTGCTTTCACAAAACTCAGTCGCGCCATTTTAGTTGATGATATCTCTCTCAAAACAATCAAGATTTTACCGAGTGAATTCAACCAAAACTCAACTTATATCCATCTGTTCTTGGAGCAGCAAACCGTCTGATCAGAATTCTTCAGAGTATCTTTTGATAAACTTTTTCTTTCCACTCAGCTTACAATGGCAAGTGAAGGTTTGGCTTTTGCGTTCAACATGATCATGGCATGCTTTGCCATCTGTGGAAACGGTTTGGTGATTTTCGTCATGACGGTCAGACGTAAACAGTTCAGCTCCTTCACAAACCGACTTATCCGTCACCAATCCATCATCGACTTCGTCTCTGGTTTGGTGTTCCTCGCTGTGACTGTTATTAGACAAACTTCGCTTTTGGACAATCTAGAGGGGAATTTCTCCGGGTGGATTCTCTGTAGGTTGGTTCGCTCAAGTTTTTTTGTTTGGGGTTTAAGCGTAGCATCCACGTACAATCTGGTGGTGATATCGCTGGAGCGTTTTCTTGCCACGTGCTATCCGGTCAACTACGCAACTACTGCTCACTCTTCAAGATCAAAGTTTCAATGTGTGCTGCTTGGGTCATCGGTTTCGCCTATGCGATAAGGTTTATCATTTTGTACAAAATCACTGACAACAAGTGCGGCTTTGATTATTCCATAAGTCCCACTGCTAGGATCGTTCTATTCATTTTGATCATGTTGGTGGAGTACATTATTCCAGTGATCTTGATATCGTTTCCGTACGGTAGAATACTCCTCGTTCTTCGACACAAACTTGACAATGCTAACGCCAATCAGCAAAACCGTATCTTGAGCAAGGCCAAAAGAAACGTCATAATTACGTTGTTGATTGCTGGTTTCATGTTCTTCATTTGTTGGACTCCAATGCAGACGTTGCGGGTGTTCATTACCATTGGTGCAGTTTCTTCAAGCTCAAGTTCGTTAGTAACTCTCCTGGGTCAGGTATTTATGGGTTTGATCATGTGCAACATGTGCGTGAATCCAGTCGTTTATTGCTTCAAGTACGAGCATTTCCGCACACAGCTCAAGCAACTCGTAAAGAAGCGATTTCGCCATAACCGAGTGCATCCTGGAGTGGAGTCTACTGGTGCGCCCTCTTTGGCCATAGACCCGATTCAGCAAACAGCAACAGCACAAGCGCTCTAGTTCTCAGAAATAAGGTACGATTCATTCAAACACGCACAAAATTCCCGAAAAAGGGCATAAAATGCTTTTGATTGTTTTAACGAAAATTGTTATTCCGATGTGCACGGGTTTGTGCGGTATACTGGGCGTTAGTTAATCTCCTGGGACAGGCACTCATTGGTATGATCATGTGCAACATGAGCGTGAATCCAGTCGTTTATTGCTTCAAGTACGAGCATTTCCGTACACAGCTTAAGCAACTTGTACGGGGCCGATTTGGTCGAAACCGAGTGCGTCCTGGAGTTGAGTCTAAAGATGCGCCCTCTTTGGCCATAGACCCGATACAGCAATCGGCAATCACACAGGCGATGTAAGAACTAAGAAATAGGGTACGATTCAC
Source organism: Asterias rubens (assembly GCF_902459465.1). Lineage (NCBI taxonomy): Eukaryota > Metazoa > Echinodermata > Asteroidea > Forcipulatida > Asteriidae > Asterias > Asterias rubens. The sequence continues at coordinate 6,579,380 of NC_047064.1, read as the reverse complement.
ACAAATATGCAAATAATTCACGAGAAAACGCAAACGGTATTTGATGGTTTTGCCAAAAAGGTAATATTCCGAAATCCACAGAACGTACTTTTTTTTTGACGATCGAGGAAATTTGCTAGCTCGACGGGTAGGTGAGTCAGGAAACTAAAAGAATTAATCTTTCATTTCGAGCGGCCAGAAAATATCCATGTTCTGTTGTGCTCTGAACTGACCGGTTCTTTCCAGGTAAAAATCATTCTGCTCTGAGCTGAATGGGTCTTTCTAGGTCTAATAAGTCTCTTTGCTCGAAGCCGACTCTGCCTTTCCGGGTCTTATTAAAGGAACATTGCAAAATTGGTTTTAGCTAACAGTTGCTGGCAGTGTAAGCACTTTATGTAATCCACCATAATACCAAAACACTGAAAAAACCTGGAGAGGTTTGAGGTCGATCGACCACCTGGGTCACCAGAACATGGTGAAACAAAAAACCACACTACACATTTGCATGATATCGTTTGAAATAAAAATGAATAAAACGCTCACTGAGCGGTAAACTCTGACAAGTTGTATTTATTTCTCATCAAAAATGACATTTCAGACCTAAATATTTCAAAATATGTTTCCTACCATCATCATCATTAGACCGTGTAAGTTTCATGCAAATTTATAGTATTCAAGATTTGTTTTCTTATAAACTCTGTTATGTTCCTTAAAGTCTTTTCTTCTCTGAGCCTGAAGATGTTGTTAAAATACAAACGTTTTGAAGATCTTGACGAAAAGTTTTACATCGATGTGCACGGTTACCTTTTTGTATTGTTACCTTGAAGATTTACAAGAACTACCAAGAAGAATATTCTTAATCTGAAAGTATCTTGACGAGAATGTGTATCAAGAAACTAAAAGCGTTGATCTTTCAATGTTAGCATCTTCCACATTGATTGCCCATAAAGACAGAACTTAGACCACAAAAATATCCATTGTGCTTCTAGCCAACCGGTTCGTTCTATGTCTTAAAGGTAATTTCTGCTCTGACGAGCCGACTTTGTATTTTTTTTTGTTTATTAAAGCCATTGGACATTTACACGATTGTCCAAGGCCCACACTTCGTGTATCACATTTTATATATAAAATAACAAACCTGTGATAATTTAGGCTCAATTGTTCATCGGAGTCGGGAGAAAATAACGGGGAAAACCCACCCTTGTTTCCGCACGTTTCGCCGTGTCATCCGTAATATCGAGAATCGATATTGTTTTAATGTTTTCTCACAAAGTAAAGCATTCCATTTCAACAGAAGTCTTTCACCATTACCTTTTGTAAACCCTGTAAGTTATTTGTAAATCTGTGAACTTTTTTTTGGTTCTGTTCCGACTGTGTCCAATGGCTTTAAGTCTCTGTGCTATAGGCCGACTCTGTCTATCCGGGTCTTACTAAGTCCTTTCTTCTCTGAGCCGACTTGAAGATTTGTATAAAACACAAATTGTTGTAGGTTTTGACAATTAGTTTAATACCGATTTTTTTGTTACCTTGAGGATTCAAAAGAATGATAAAACTGGAAGAAAAAACAACCTTGTCTAACGAAGTTGTGTGCTGTCTACTAATGCCTAATTCTAAAATCTAATTCTGAGGTCTCGAAGTCAAATTCACATAACATTATTTGAGTGGAAAATTACTTCTTTCTCGAGACTACGTTACTTCAGAGGGAGCCGTTTCTAAAAAATGTTTTATATACTATCAACAGCTCTCCTTTGATCGTTAAACAAGTAAGTTTGTATGCTAACAACTATTTTGAGTAATTACCAAAAGTGTCCAGTTACTTTAAGAACTCGAGTTTCACTACCAGTTTTATGAAATTTATGTAAAGGTTTGGTTTGACGGTAAAGTGGCTTTTGACAAAAACGTTAGGAATATGTAACATATTATTCCCGAAGGAACTTAACGAGATGTACACATACTCCCAAAGGGTTTTTGGAGCTTTCCTCTAAGAACAGGAAACATTATATTAGGGAGAGTAAAAAGCATTGGCCCTCAAATTATATAAAAGATAAACCCCGCGAGTATTTGTGATAACCAATTTGTCAATTCGATGTAGGTGTTTAAACCTCGAGTGCCTGTGACTCTTGATAAGTTAAACAGGAATTACATTCTTTTGTAGGACCTTGGTGCATTTATATATAACTCAAATGTATTGTTCATTGCTAAGTTCTCGAGACAAATCTTTTCATAAAGCAATGACTATATTCAACACTGCGCGTTCATTTTATTATTTGGAGCCTTAGACAATCGTTCAACCTTGCCTGAGGTTTAACAGTTTTATTTAAATACTTTCTAAATCTCAGGCTGGTTTATTTTAGCTTTCGGTTGCATTACTGGTGCACTCGGTGTACAAAGCGGTGTTTTTGAGATCGAAAGTAGTAAATAAAACGTTTTTTTTTCCCGCGGATTTCACATTGATTTATAAGAAAATTTTACCTCAAATTTGTTACACTGAGAGTTCATTCAACATACCCCAATTTAACCTTTTTTTAATATAAAATCCGCTGCAAAAACTCATACTAAAAAACTTCACAATTTATTTCGCTACATTTTCATTTGTAATCAATTTTACGATGGAATCAAATGACGGCTGTGCAACTGCGTTGAACGTGACTATCGCATGCTCGGCCACTCTCCTCATCAGTTAATCTCCTTGGACAGGCACTCATGGGTATGATCATGTGCAACATGAGTGTAAATCCAGTCGTTTATTGCTTCAAGTACGAGCATTTCCGTACACAGCTCAAGCAACTTGTACGGAGCCGATTTGGTCTAAACCGAGTGCGTCCTGGAGAGGAGTCTACTGGTGCGCCCTCTTTGGCCATAGACCCGATTCAGCAATTGGCAACGACACAAGCGATGTAAGATTTTAGAAATAAGGTACGGTTCACTCAAATGTGCAGATAGTCACGGGAAAACAAAAACGGTATTTGATGGTTTTGCCAAAAAAATAACATTCCTATATGCACAGAATGTATACGTAATCCTAAGTTTTGTTTATATTAAGTGTCCGTGCTCGAAGCCGACTCTTTTTTTCCGTTTTTTTTTTGCTTTTGTTTTATAACCTTGAAGACATTGAATAACTTGCAAGTTTCGTTACGAGAATATTATGTGTTGAGAAATTCATTTTTAATTCTTTCACTGCAGTAGACTGTTTGGGGTAAACACAATTTGAAGGTCTTGACGACTAGTTTTATTCCGATGTGCACGGTTACCGTTTTCTTTTATTGCCTTGATCATTTATAAGAACGACCTTGACGAGTATTCTTAATCTGAAAGTTTCTTGGTGAGAATTGTGTGTCAAGAAATTAAAAGCGTTGATCTTTCATTTTTTAGCGTCTTTCACTTTGATTGCCGACCCAGAAAAGACAGAACCCTTTTTTAACCCAGAAAATATCCAAGTTCTTTGTCCTCTTAACCAACCGGGTCTTTCTAGGTCTCATACGTCGTCATTTCTGCTCTGAGCCGACTTTGTATTTTGTTGGTCTATTAAGTTTCTGCACTCGAAGCCGAGTCTGTCTTTCCAGGTCTCATTTGAAGTCATTTCTTCTCTGAGCCGACCTGAAGATTTGGATTAAAGTTTCTGGAGGTCTTGACGAAAAGTTGTATCCGGTTACTATCTTTTTTTCTTTCTTTTTTCTTGAGAATTTAAAAGAATGACCTAGAAGAATAGTCTAACTGTAGGTTTCTTGACGAGAATGTGTGTCAAGAAATTAAATGCGTTGATCTTTCAAATCTAGAGTATTTCACTGCAACAGTAGATTGTTGACAGACACCAGGTGATTGCGGCAACTCCAGGAGTGCGCCCCCATTACAACCTGATGACGAGCGGGCACAGACGCAAGTCTATGCCGAATGATGATGAGTAGATTGTTTGTGATCAACAAGATTCAGGTCCCGATATTTGGTTTGCTTCAAAGTCGGTGGCGTCTTAAGAAATGCTGAAAGCTGGCAGAAAGCCACACATGACTCTGAAAGGATCTTGGCTGCAAATTAACCTTCAAACTTTTATTTTGAAGTTGATTGTTTGTGATCAACGAGAATCAGGTCCCGATTTTTTGTTTGCTTGAAAGTCGGTGGCACTTTACAGGTTAACAAGAAATGCTGAAAGCTTGCGGAAAGCATTACATGACTCTAAAAGGATCTTTGGTGCAATTTAGCCGCCAAACTTCAATTTTGAATAACATGTTCAGTGTTGTATACGGTGTGTGATGTGGATTCCTATAAATATAATCGTCTAAGGTTGCCCTGTACAGTTTTATTCAAATACCTTCGACTACTCCGCACATTCGTTTTATGCTTTGGCCCCACTACTGTTCGCCTGGACAAGGATAGTTGGTGAGAGATCCGAAGTTATCAGTATAAACCACATGCTGTGGGTTTCTGAATTTACCATTGATATTTCCTGCTTTCACCAAACTAAGTCGCGCCATTTTAGTTGATGATATCTTTCTCAAAACAATCAAGCCTTTACTTAGTACACTCAACAATCTCAACTTATATTCATCTGTTGTTGGAGCAGCAAACAATCTGATCAAAATACTTCAGAGTATTTTTGATAAACTTTTTTTCCCGATCAGCCTACAATGGCAAGTGAAGGTTTGGCTTTTGTGTTTAATATGATCGTGGCATTTTTGGCTATCCTCGGAAACGGTTTGGCGATTTTCGTCATGACGGTCAGGCGTAAACAGTTCAGCTCCTTCACTAACCGACTTATCCGTCACCAGTCCATCATCGACTTCATCTCTGGTTTGGTGTTCCTCGCAGTGACTTTTATCAGACAAACTTCGCTTTTGGACAATTTGGAAATTAATTTCTTCGGTTTGATTCTCTGTAGGTTGGTTGGCTCAGGTTTTTTCGTTTGGGGTGTAAGCGTAGCATCCACGTACAATCTGGTGGTGATATCGCTGGAGCGTTTTCTTGCCACGTGCTATCCGGTCAAACACCGCAACTACTGCTCACTCTTAAAGATCAAAGTTTCAATGTGTGTTGCTTGGATCATCGGTTTCACGTATGCGCTGAGGTCTACCTTTTTGTTCAAATTCACTGGTAACAAGTGCGGCTATGATTATTCCACAAGTCCCACTGCTAGGATCGTTCTGTTCATTGTGATTATGTTGGTGGAGTACGCTATTCCTGTGACACTCATCTCGTTTTCATACGTGAGAATACTCCTCGTTCTTCGACACAAACTTGACAATGTTAACGCCAATCAGCAAAATGGTATCTTGAGCAAGGCTAAGAGAAACGTCATCATGACGTTGTTGATTGCTGGTTGCATGTTCTTCATTTGCTGGACTCCGATGCAGGCGTTTCGGGTGTTCATTGCCATCGGTGCATTTTCTTCAAGCTCCGGCGCATTAGTAATTCTCATTGGTCAGGCGTTTATGAGTATGATCATGTGCAACATGTGCGTGAATCCAGTCGTTTATTGCTTCAAATACGAGCATTTCCGCACTCAGCTGAAGCAACTCGTACAGAAGCGATTTCGCCGAAAGCGGGTGCGTCCTGGAGAGTCTACTGGTGCGCCCTCTTTGGCCATAGACCCGATTCAGCAAACGGCAACAGCACAAACGCTCTAGTTCTCTGAAATAAGGTACGATTCATTTAAACACACACACACAATTCTCGAAAAAGGGCATTAAAATGTTTTTGATTGTTTTAATTGTGTGGTACACTGGGCGTACGGGAGCTAGTGGCCATGTTTTTTTGTTTTTTTTTATAGAAAAACATAATAAATATTACATTGTTGGGTTTAGCACCGCAATGTTTTTAGCAGGCAAAATTTTTCAAAAGGGACCGTACGACAACATGGGGAAAGCCCAACATTATGCTCTGCTAAGCATGCCTGTTTTTACTCTGCAACAAATACTCTTTTTTTTACACTTTTAGTCTTGTTCGGACTTTCCAGCCATCTTTGGCGTATGGTCGCCTTGTGTGCATACGACCGTTTGGTTTGTGTGGGGAGTCTGAAACACGACTTCCAGAGTGTTCATACTGTTTCTCATACACCTTCAATGATTTTTTTGTTTTTAGTGCTTTTGCAATATAAAAGATTTTAGATTTTGCTATCAACTTTTATCCAGTACTACGCTTGATCCTCGGCACTCGTATCCTCGTTGTATGTATCAGCAGCTGCTATGCGTTTAATTATGTGTTCGTTAAAGGCAGTGGACACTATTGGTAATTACTCAAAATAATTATTAACATAAAGCCTTTCATGGTGACGAGTAATGGGGAGAGGTTGATGGTATAAAACATTGTGAGAAACGGCTCCCTCTGAAGTGCCATAGTTTTCGAGAAAGAAGTTATTTTCCACAAATTTGATTTCGAGACCACAGATTTAGAACTTGAGGTCTCGAAATCAACTATCTAAACGCACACAACTTCGTGTGACAAGGGTGTTTTTTCTTTCATTATTATCTCGCAAGTTCGATGACCGATTGAGCTCAAATTTTCACAGTTTTGTTATTTTATGCATATGTTGAGATACACCAACTGTGAAGGCTAGTCTTTGACAATTACCAATAGTGTCCACTGCCTTTAAAGACTTACTTGAACAAAAACAGCAAGTCGTGATCTTTGCTGAATTCATTCGAAATGTTTTTCAATCATTAAGGAAATCAAGTTCACATGAGTATAAATAGATTTTAGTTGTGTCAAAATAAGCTTGTTCAACACCCTCATCCGGTGTTTTTCAGAAATATTCGCGAAAACCTTGTTAGCCGTATTTGCAGCATGGAGGTATAACAAAGCAAACTCCCACGCATGACGTCAAAGTATTGTCATTTTGTGTATAGTTTTATATAACAAACAAAAAACGGTTGTTATTTTTGTAAATAGTTGAAAGAAAAGAATATTTTGTTTTTCTAATCTTATTGACGATGGGAAAGTGCCTCAAGAAATGTCGACGGCTTTCACATCTAATGCCACCACAGAGAAGAAAGAACTTAAAGGGACACGTTGCCTTGGATCGGGCGAGTTGGTTTAAGAAAAGCGATTGAAACATTTTCGTTATGAAATGCATTTGGTAGGAAAGCTGTTTTAAAAGTAGAACATAATGATTCACATAAAAATGACTCAAAATTGCACGTGTTTTTTAATAGGTCGTGAACTAACACGCTATTTTTTGGAGTCAAATATTTGACTCAACAAAATGGCCGATCGTGTCAGTTCGCATAATAAAAGGTAGGCCCACGCAATTTCGAGTCATATTATTTTGTGTGGATCATTTTAAAACATCTTTCTGATCATGTGCATTTCACAACAATGGTTTCAAACACTTTTTAAAGGCTCGACCGATCGAAGGCAACGTGTCCCTTTAAGCTGACCCAGTCAGCTTAGAGCAGAAAGGACTTCTATGTTCACAACATTTGTTTTAAATAGGTTGTGTAAAAACAAATTATTTTATTTTTTTGTTAATTCTTCCGACAATACAATACTTATTATTACAAGCAGAGGCCGTCCAGGGAAAGACAGCAGTAAACAATAAATAAATAAAACAGTTAAAACCCTCCCAGACCTTGATTACTGCGCGGTATCTCAGCGCAAAGTTAAAACTGTAAAAAAAAACTGTAATTAGCATTCAATCCAGACGCACGATGTAAGATTGAATTACATACGCGAGAACCTCGCTTATCAATAAAGGTTCACGGTACGGTCTAATTGTTTGGTCCATTATCTAAGCGATAGTAAGTGTCCATACAAGGCTGTCTCCACACATGCGACCATCCCAATAGCTAGCCAATCGTAGATTTCCTTTGATGGGATGTACGACTTTTATAATAGTAATGTTAATCATTCCGCAATCTTATAATAAACCCCTGATAAGGTTCTCAGTGTGCTTGAACAAGGAAACACATTTTTATGGTTCGTGGAAGTGTCGTGGCGAGTGGTTAAGAGCACCGAATTCAAACTCTGGTGTTTCTGATCAGCAGAGTGTGGGTTCGAGTCCCAGTTGTGACACATGTGTCCTTAAGAAAGACACTAACCACTTCGTAAAGTTTGGGGAGGTAGTGATTTCGGCTGTACCAGCCAGGCTTCTGACGGAATGATACCCAAGACTACATCCGTATGGACTGTAAAAGGGTTAACCCTGTTTCAGCTCATGAGTAAAACAAATGATGACCCCACAATCTTATGCAGCGCACGTAACTCCAGACAAGGTACTCAAGGTGATTGAAAGAGGAGAAAACAATTTAAGGTTGATTTTGTTTGTTTGATATATTGAGACTGACTTCAACACCTCTGGTTTAGAAGGTATTGTGTGGTGCAATCAGCAGCCACTGTCAGAAACACCATGGCAAACACATTAAAGGCATTGAACACCTTTGGTAATTGTAAAAGGCCAGTCTTCTCACCTGGTGTATCCATGGAGGTAGAAATAGTTCCACCTCCATGGTATCTCAACATATGCAAGACATAACAAACATGTGAAAATTTGAACTAATTTTGGTCATCGAAGTTGCGCGAGGATTGAAGAATAAACACCCTTGTTGAACAATTAGTTATGTGCTTTCAGAGCTAAGGACTCGAATTCAATTCAAATATTTTAGTGCGAAATTACTTCTTTCTCAAAAACTATGTCACTTTAGAGGGACCCGTTTCTCACTCTGTGTTATACTATCAACAGCTCTCAATTGCATGTTACCAATCTTATGTTAACAATTATTTTGAGTATTTACCAATAGTGTCCAGGCCTTTTAGTCTAAACTTGGTTCTTTTACATGCATTTGCACAACGTGAGATACCTATTATACGTGTTTGACAATATTACCAAAAAGGCTCCAGTGCCTTTAAGTACACAAATTAATTACAGATTTCCGTGCAGTTCAAGCAACGAAACCGAGTGCATCCTGGAGACGAGTCTATTGAGGGGCCGGCCATAAAATAGCCCCAGATCCAATGACACTGGTCAACAGCACCATGGACATAAACAATTGAGTTGTTTGTTTACACCGCAAAGCGTGTTGTCAGTAATCTCTTTATACCACAACACGATATTGCTTTATAATCAATTGATTCTGGATTCTATTCAAAAGTAATCTTGTTCCTTAAGCTTTTTGGTCATCAGGTGTCCGTCAAATTAAATCACCCTTTCACACCTGAAATAAATAAAGTGGTTAACGGTCAAATCGCAATTATATTGTCTGTCATGCTTGTGTGTGCGATTCCGTCTTCATTAAACAAACGCAAGGTGAAATTCACCTTCAATTTAAAACCAATGGTTTGAACGACACCTCGTTTCCGTGCTGCACGTTTATTGGTCATCTTAATGCTGAAAGCTTTTTGATAGTGTTTGCGGGTTGCAGAGTCAATACTTTCAAAGACTCCGGCCGTTTCGGGATAAATGGTTTAATAACTGAAAATACAAAAGAAAATCACAATCAGAATATTCAATTGCGTCTAATATACATTAAAACAGTAAATATTCTATATAAAATTAAAATATTTAAACAATACAAAGCAGTTAGGGAAATAAACTTTAGAAAAAGAACAGACTGAATTTACATTTTTCAGAGAAATGGACAACGAGGTTGATCAAAGGGAAAGGCAAGACACACGGGAAAGTAAAAAGACAAGACAGTACAAAAATCATTCTGGATGTGAATGTAGTTAGTTAAAAATCAATCCTAAACTTGTTTAGGGGCCTTAAAATCAATTAAGTTCACTTTAAGACAACCTGGAAACTTGGTTCATTTCTGACTTTCAATGATACTAAAACGGCCTTGAATGAGACATCTTCTGTCTTGTCTGACGAAATAATTACTCCTTGAATTGTGAAGACTCATTAGTTGTTGAAATCCAATGACGCCATGTTTCTACAAAGTATCTAAACAAAGTCAAGCAAGGTACATAACATAACATAACATAACAATTAAAACTTATAAGGCGCTAATCCTTCAAGATCATAGCGCACTAGAAAGAAAAATGTACAGAGGAAAAGTTGAGCCTTTAGAGCTTTACAAAATACAGATTAGAGTACCAAGACATCACCGTAAAAAATGTACTGACTCCTTTTTTTCAGAATGATGTCATTGGATAATATGTTTGATGTTGACAATATGCACCGCAGGGGGATGAAAGCAAAATGAACTCTTTACCATATTTACGTGAGGTTAGATGTCTGTAATCCATTTGTTCCCACTCTTTCATGATGAAGACTTATATTGAAAAATGATCGAGTATATCACAGAATTGAGTTTGACATTTCCCTTCCTCTTTTATAACAGTCACTTCTTAATAATTGCCGATTTTCCTTAAGGTCACCTGGAAATAGAATTGTTTTTCTTTCAAACATAAGAGTATATGCTTACGAACAATAAAACAATTATTTTAGGTAATTGTTTGTCACGATTTATATGTAAAAAAAAAAAATATAAGGTTGTTTGGGGCTGACTCCGCCTACCCCTTTTGTGACGTCAATCGAGGCAGACTTTGCCTGCAATGCGTATAGTAAACACACGTGCAAAGTACTGGTACGTCCAAGTCGTGAGTTGGTACATTTAAAAAAGTGTTTTTCTGCATTCATCACCAATACACCTGAAACGTACAAACTCACGACTTGGTCCGGACATGTACTTTGCAATTGTGTTTACTCTACGCGTTTCAGGCAAAGTCTGCCTCGATTGACGTCACGAACAGCGCCCTCTCGGGTCGGGGTCGACTCTTAAATTTGTAAATAACATAAGAACTGATTATTTAAAACCTTAGTTAACTGTTTATTCACATTCCACTCATCAAAACACATATAATAGTGACAAAAGCTTTATTTTGAAAAAATACCACGTCCAGGTGACTTTAACTATAGCGCTTCCGTATGGTGGCCCTGAAGGGACACAGCCAGTCGTGACGTCGCCAAAATATTCGCGACTGGCTGTGTCCCTTCAGGGCCACCATACTTCCGTTTTTAATACAAAAAGGCATTGAAAAGCCGTCTTCAATTCCAATCAACCTAATGTCGCTTTATAGCTTCAGTGCTGTACGTTGATTGGTCATCTTTGTGCCGGAATTATCAATACGGTTTGAAAGGGTACACCGTTTTATGTGAACTCATTCGAACGCTTACTCTGCAGTCGCTTCGTTATTAGTGCTCACTCTTAGTACTGTTGCGTTCTATGGGGGAAGCCAAAGAACAAGAAATTGGAGGTGATCAGTGCTGGACGGATATTTTTTTCCGGATTACACTACGAGGTAGGTCGTTGGTTTTGCGTTTCATTTTTAATAAAGGGATTTGATACGTCATTTGGTATACATTTAGAACCCGCTATTTGTGTCAATCATAGTTGCAGATACCATACATACCGTAGATAACAGTATTCCTTTGAAGTAGGGGTAACGTTTTGGAGAAATTGCCAAAAATCTGAAGTAGTTTTGTCCACAAAGGATCTGCAGTTTGGAAAACACAACTTGAGATTAAATACTGACAGTAACAACTTCTCAGATCCTGATTGTTGGGGTTCTAAAGTGAAATATGTTTACATCATACCCACAGTTTTTATTTTCATTAGTTTTAAAAGTCTTTACCAAACGTACTCTTATACAATAAAAAGGATATCGGTTAGGTTTCACAGAGTAAATTAATACCAATGTTCGTGTTTATATATAAATATACCAGACTACGAAACCTTGAATACTTATATAACATGTACGTTCTTGTAATGTTCATTTTGCAATGGCATCAAGTGAAGGCTTGTTCACACTTGGCCACGCTAACTTGGAAACGGTTTGGTGATTTTCGTCATGACGGTCAAATTTCGCTTCTATAGAACTTGGAAGGGAATCTCTAAGGAAAGATTTTGTGTAGGCTTATTTTTGAAAATGTGGAGAAAACTTGTCTTGGTGCATGTCTTTGTAGGTTGGGGCCGATGGGGGTGGGTGGGGAGGGGGTGAGTGCAGTGTGGTGATTTGGTGATATCGCTGATTTTTGTGATATCGCCAAACACGGCGACTACTGCTCACTCTTCAAGATCAAAATGTCAATGTGCTGCCTGGTTTTTGTTTCAGATAAAATGCTCAGATATTTATTTGTATGTAACAAAATTACAGCTAAATGTGCGGGATTGATATTCCATTAGTCTAATGGGACGTTTATTATATTCATTGTCAGAGAACAAGTTCAGTGATTATTCTGCTTTGTCAGGCATTCATAACTTCATACGTATAAGTCCAGTCGTTTATTGCTTCAAGTATGAGCGTTTTGGCGTGTAGGCCAAGCAACCTTTCGTAGCAAACGTTTTTTCTTAACCGAGTGCATCCTGGAGAGGAATCTACCGATGGGTACACATTGCATGAGCACTGGTGAATCCACAACAGTAGAATGTTTTAAACAAATTGATATTGAATTCTATTCAACTGTGGTTTTCTCGAGTAGCGTGTGGGTCAGGTGTCTCTCAAATTAAATCACCTTTTTCACTCCTAAAACGAATAAAGTCGTTATAGGTCAGTCGCAAATGCTCTTCTTGCTAGAGTCAGTGATCCAGTATTCGTAACGAGCGCAATGACACTGCCTTTAGTTTAAATTTCATTTATACTGGAATGACGCCTTTAGCTCGAGTGCTTCATGTTTAATGGCTTCTTGCTGCTGAAAGGAATTGTTCTATTTAAACACTTGTGAAGACTGCGGTTTACTCATTTTTTGGCTGTTGGTCTCAGTGATGTTGCGCTCGACGGGTGATCAAGACAACGACTATTATAAATAGGAGGTCTTCAGTTCTGGACTGTTTGTCCGTATTTCACATCAAGGTAGGGCTTTCGTTTCACTACACACCCTAGTCTTGCTTATCCAAGGCAGTGGACACTACTAGTAATTACTGAAAATAATTATTATCATAAAACCTCACTCGGTAACGAGTAATGTGAACTTGTTGGTAGTGTAAAACGTTGTGATAAACGGCTCCCTCTGAAGTAACGTAGTTTTCGAGAAAGAAGTAATTTTTCACGAATTTGATTTCGAGACCTCAGATTTAGAATTTGAAGTCTCGAAATCAAACACCTGAAAGCACACAACTTCGTGTGACAAGGGTGTTTTTTCTTTCATTATTATCTGGCAACTTTGACGACCAATTAAGCTAAAATTTTCACCGGTTTGGTAATGTATGCATTTTGTCTTTAAAGCCAGTGGACACTTTCGGTAAACAGTATTGTCCAAGGCCCACACTTCGTGTGTCACAACTTATATATAAAATAACAAACCTGTGCAAATTTAGGCTCAATCGGTCATCGGAGTCGGGAGAAAATAACGGGAAAACCCACCCTTGTTTCCGCACGTTTCACCGTGTCATGACATGTGTTTAAATCCTTAATTCTCGTTGTTGAGAATTGATAATTGTTTTAATGTTTTCTGAAAAAGTAAACTTTTTTTGTTCTTCTGTTCCGAAAGTGTATAATGGCTTTAAGTGTGATGTTTGGAAAGTTTAAAATCAAGTTATTTTATCAGAATTGCATTCATTGTTAGGGCCTATGTTAGTTACCACCCGATAAATATACACAGACACAAGGATTTGTTGTTGTAGTGAACTCTGCCAAGAGTTAATTTATTCCGTACTCTGAATTCCGTGGTAAAACGCCAATTCATAATAATATAAGGGATTTCCCTTTATTTAATTCCATCCAGTGATATCCACTCATAAAGAAGTGTACCAGTTCCAATTATAAATACACTTTGCAGCCAGTCCGCAAAGGTTCCCAATTACACTTTGCGAACGGTAAATTTCCAATCCGCAAAGGTTCCCACTTCTCGGCGATTTGCCAAAGAAGGTACCAGACCACTTACAATTATTATAATTATAAATGCCCTCATTGACTGGAGAAAACTCCGGGTCAATGAGGTTCCCACTTCCAGCGAGTTGCCAAGAAGGTACCAAATTAATTTACTTCTTTATATACAATCACATCATTTTATTACCACCATATTTATCCATATCAATTCACATAAATTAATTTACCACTTCCTCACAGGCTACCAAGCCTATTAGCTTCTTGTTTATAGGAACAACCTAAACTTACCGCCAAAGCAAATTTTGATATACAAATTTGCCCAAACGCCCAAACACCCCCCCCCCCCTTTGTTTTTCTTTTTTACAAAACTTTGTCCGAGTGTGTAGTGGAGAACCTCAACCCGTCTGATAAGATAAATTTTATGAACCAAATGAATCATGTCTTGCCAGTACGCACCTTCCGGGAAGGGTTAATGAGATGGGGGTGTTTTATAACATGTGCGTTTTGCATCTCCCGAAGTATCTTCTTTGCATACATATTAAAATCCCAAGTGCAGCGTTTGTCTGCCCTCCTTTAACTTTACCTTGATACTTCGCACTTAACAAAATGTCTGACCAAATTAACCGTGTGTAGGGTAGGATATTCCTAATTACCTTTAGGCTCTCTTTTACCCTATGTCTTATCTGTCCCGAATTTTCCTTCAAGATATCTTTGGTCCCTAGATGTAACACTATTGTCCTCGGGACCTCGCCTTTTGCCAGGTATCTCCTGAGCCTAGTCCCAGCCGTCCAGGCGTGCCCCAGATACGCCTTTCCATGTCACTGTACCACCACTGTGCCGCTGTTGTGGCGAATGATACTGTCCCCGATAAACATCTGTATACAAAAAGAAATTCCAAAGAAAAAACAGCCTGGGTAATCTGTTCTGACTAATATTTTTTAACTTGTCACAGTCTTGTATGTAGTTGAAATGTTGGACACAATTTGTTACCAACCAACTCAACATTCACCAATCTTGTAAATGCTGATTTATCTTAAACGGCAATATGCTATTTAAAGAAGCGGTTGCTCTACACTGCTTATTTATGACCGTACTACTAGCTAACCCCTTTTAGACAATTGAAAACATTAAGTCTGGCCTAATGTAGGATTCAAGTGCTCCAGACTTCCATGTCCCCATACTTTTGATTTGTTCCTCCCGAACTCCAAACATATCCTGCAACTATGAACTGAAAAAGCGTGTGGGGTTTACCTGATGGCCTTAATCCCCTGCTTTAAGATGTGATAAACTTGTCTGGCTGACAAAGGGCCCCCCCCCCCCCCCCCCCCCCCCCCTAAATGTACAAACAGTGAAGTATTGGCATTCCTGTCAATAGAAGTGATTTGACTTTACCCACATGATCCGTTTTTGAATATCTTAGAACTACTTGCAAATTCCCTTCCTGATTAAAGAAAATGTAACCAATACGCAACCCCCGGGAATTACCAGCATGAGTTGTAAACTCACTCACCCTCAGAATAACCGAAAGGGGCAACCAAGAATGCTGCTTTTAAAAGCAGAGCTTCATATGCTGATTATACTTTAAACATTAATTATGCTACTTTAATAAAGGTCATATAAGTCAAATATGGTATGTCTGCAAGTTATGCTGCAACCGGATGAAGATGACTGCAAGCTATGCTGCAACCGGATGAAGATGACTGCAAGCTATGCTGCAACCGGATGAAGATGACTGCAAGCTATGCTGCAACCGGATGAAGATGACTGCAAGCTATGCTGCAACCGGATCAACTGATCCCTTTTTAATCATTCATCTTCTCTTTTCATCTTCCACTCTTCTACGTTTGCATCGAACATTATTGTCTTCACTGTAAAATTTTCACCCTGTAATTGAAACTATTTCAATCATGCATCTTGTCATTTCATGTGTATGCTCTGTTACATTTTAATCCACCATTATAATGTTTGTTACTTTTTGTAACCACTTTACGAGTTGTTGTTTTCACTGCCAATCATTACACATGTTACTTGAATAACCGGATCAACTGATCATTTTTAATCATGCGTCTTCTCATCTCATGTACATACTCTATTACGTTATAGTCCAACATAATGATGTTTGTTACTTTTTGTAACCACTTTACGAATTTTGTCTTAACTGACCATAATTGCACCCTGTAACTTGAATAACCGGATCAACTGATCATTTTTAATCATGCGTCTTCTCATCTCATGTACATACTATGTTACGTTTAGTCCCACATTATAATGTTTGTTACTTTTTGTAACCACCGAATTTTTGTCTTCACTGACAATAATTACATCCTGTAACTTATATAACCGGATCAACTGATCATTTTTAATCATGTGCCTTTGTTTTTAATATACGTAAGCTTTACGGTTTAGCCCGCATACAATGTTCGTTACATTGTGTACCGACATTGTTACGACACAACGTGTCATTGCCATGGAACATCAGTGCTGTGTTGACCGCCAGATACGAAAAACCAACCGATATTGGAAACGAACACCTGATCTATGCAAATCAACGCTTTCAGGCTCAAGCTAGTACTGACCTCCCTGCTAAGCTATGGTAGCTGCTGCTGTTACCGATGATACTTAAACTATATAACGACTAAGAAAAGACTAAATTAACAAAACTTTAACTGTGTTTAATTTCTTTCCATATTATAGAACCCCCCTCGTTTACAGCCAGCAAAAATGATTGTGTCTTGACCGCTGTTTGTACTACTATAGGATCACTCTTCTTTATAAGATCACAGCGAAATCCACAAACTCGCTATGAATAATCTTAAAATGTTAAGGTTAGCGGTAGGCCCTCGCCCAATTCGCTACAAACCGATATCGATGGATTAAAGGGAGTTGATGGCTAATTCATATGCTGCATGTTATTCACCATCGGTATGCTTCAAGATCCCGCTGTGCAATCAATGGACCCCTACATGCTACTGCTCCCTACTGTATTTATGTTGCACCCTGCATTTGAAAGTTGGGCACCACCCAGTTGTTTTGAAGATGATGTCCCTCCTAACCTTTTACATGCCCCATCCCTGTTATGCAAGGAACACCCTGAATATTGACTAGAGTTCGCCAAGTTGTACACTAAACTACTAGGGTTACTTATTCCTGATTGGCCTGACTAACACAAGCTCTGACTAACTTTCATATTAAACGGCAAGCTGCCAGAAAAATTATGATTGTTCGCCCTTTCTTGTCCTTGTGTACCTGTACTCGTGCTTTGAGAATGTTGGCCCGTTATACCCTGAGTAACCTACAAAGGCCGTGAAATATCGTGACTATTAATCTGTGGGTTGTTCGCAATTATTGGCCCTTTAGACACACTAGATGTTTGAAACCTTTCCGTATTCACGGTACACGTGCTACCTACTCGCGTTACTGTTGGGGCTGTACTTGCCCCAGCATTAGGTTTGAAAATGTAGCGACTCACCCGATGGACCGATTGGCCCGGCTAGTAAGCCATCGGCTTCACCACTCTCTGTAGCCGCCCATCTTCGCCCTCATCATCAGGTATCCCTTGGATTTCTACAATGCGGTTCCCACTTCCAGCGAATTTTGCGCAACTATACAATCTATCTTAACTCCTCTGTGGCAGAATATTCAATGACGGTTCCCAGAAAGACAAGCACCCTTTCCCCGAAATGCATTGCTTTGGTTGGTTGAAAAGAACAAGGGAACCCCGTCTGAATGCGCCCTGACAATCCCAATCGCTTAGCCCCGACTGTGCAACGTGACTATAATTATGCATATTTCCCGGTGTTAAATCGGTTTACTGCGTTACGCATTAAACCCTATTATAAGACTTCAGACCAAGAAGCCCCGAGAGTTGATATCTCTATAGGTTTCTTCTTCTGTTCATTTTGCCTTGACGGTTTTGGCTTTTTGCGTTCAACATGTATACATGTACATTGCATGCTCGGTCATTTCCGGAAACGGTTTGGTGATTTTCGTCATGACGTTCAGACGTAAACAGTTGAGCTCCTTCACTAACCGACTTATCCGTCATCAATCCACAATCGACTTCGTCTCTGGTTTCGGTGTTTCTTACAGTGACTTTGATCAGACAAACTTTGCTTTTGGACAATCTGGAGAGAAGTTTCTCCGTGAGGAATATACCAATGCGCACTCTTTGACCCAATAAAAAACATTTACAGCAAATTGAATCAGTGCGGTACCTTTACAAATGTTGATGCGTGTTTAATATGGTTTAACTGATTGACTGAGATATTTTACTGGGTTCGTTATCTGCATATGAGCGTGACTCCTGTCACGTTTTGCTTCAAGTCAATTCCGGGTAAGCCTACAGGTAAAGTAATTTGTGTGGAGCCGATTTAATTGAAACCGAGTTTGTCCTTGAGAGAAAAGTCTACGGATGGGCCGAGTGTAACAGCTATACGGTGAATTGAGAACCGCATTGTTTCAAATGACGAGAGTGTAATCAGTAAACTGATCGTGAGTAGGCCTACGTTTAGTTTGAATATTGTGGGTCTTCAACCGTGTGTTGTGCGAAACGTAAAATAATCCAGTTTCACTATCGCTAAGGGATTTTCGCTTTGGTGTTTCTGACAAGGGCTGCTGAATGCGCCAAAGCACATCGTAAGCCCCTATATTTGTGCTACAAGAAATTTATTGTCATACTTTCAATTTTATTTTTGAAAAAAACTTGTCTTAGGATGTTTCTGTCTGTTGATGAAGCAAATTGAATATCTTATTTATGGATACGTGCCAATATAAGACTATACTTAAATTATTATTATTGACATTCATACGCATTGTGGTTGGTTAACCTTTCAGCATTTTACCGTTGTGAAATTTGACGAATAAAAAAAAAAAACATAAAAAAAAAACCTCTTCAGGCTTTGCTACTCGACCGTACACGGGCACACTATCTTCTGTTCAGCTGCTTCGCCGCTACATTTTGTCTCATTCGTGAAGGCCATGACAATAGGCTGAGCCTAATTCCGACTGCTCTTTGCTTTGTTTAATGGATTTAAAACACCCTTTGTCTCGCATTTCGGAATTTCCCGTTCATGCCACTTTAGAGAGCCACTTTATCGAAGCGTGTGTCCTCGGAGAGAGTCAGACTACCGATTAAACAAAAATGCAAGTCTCTCAATTTTAATGCCAGTTATTTTGCGTTGTTTTTTAAAAGAGGGATTCCAAGGCCGGACGAACTCAATTTCCGATGAATAGAGTTCCTTTGAAAGTGGAGCGGGGGCAGGGTGGATTTCAAACCTCAAGCCTCACGTCCAAGTGGTGTTAAAAATGTCATAAAAAGGTCTGTAACTTTTGTTCTTAACGAAACTTTAAAAGTGACGTCATCGAACGACAGAAACAGTTTAGTAATAATGTCCAACCACAAGAGAACTTTATTTTTACTTGAGTGCAATATTAAAGCCGTCATCCTCACCGACCGTGAACGAGTGAAACTTAAGACTGTTAGACTATTTTGCTCATGTCTTTATTGTCCAAACGTGACCCAAAGAATAGACAACATAAACCTCACACCTGCTCGCGCATATCCACCTGCCCGTGCGCAGTCTTCAAAGCCTCGTGGCTTTACCTTTTTGAATATCAGGGGCTTTCGTTCAGACTTCGCTTCTGTTCGGTATTTTTTTCCAAAACGACTCTCATGATTTTCTTGCTTCATCTGAGAGCAGACTGAACTGTGACATTTCTACAAATTCAATCAACTTCTGTTATATTTTAGTGTTTAAACTTCGGCCAATAATATCTTTATCTACTCGTCTCCACACCGCCGTTAACTGAACCACTATTACTGTGTTGTCATGTTTGTGTTTTGTCTGTGTCTTTTCAAAGTCATTTCAGTCTACTCTTACATTGTTCTTTCTCAAAGATAAGTACGTATCACACAGTCGGGGGTTCAGGAGACCTCCCCCACTAAATCTATGAAGTGTTTTTCTCCTGTAACGTTTTGTTTTAGTCATTTTAAATGATTGAGAGGAAATAAATTGAACCAAGCCTAAGAACTACGAAGTTACCAGATCTTTCATCGCCTCGACTATCATCTGTCGCATGGTATCTATGTCAGAGAAACTTAGAATCCCCATAAGCTCATGAATTCACATTGGAACGTGAATTCAAGTGCTTTCGTCTTTCAATTCTTTATTCCGCATCACATCTTTATTGTATACCTTCTCCGTAACCCTGCGCCGTGCTAGATGCTATCTCTGATAGCATTGATTCGGCTTCAGCTCCCTCCTCCAGTCTGCTCAAGTTAGTTGAACGTTTTGGGGCATATTTGCATTAAAGGTAAATTAATACAAATGAGGGTGGTCAGTCGGTATCCCTTCATATACCGTGTAGCATGTGAAACCTTGAGTGAAAAATATGTACTAACCTCTCCAGTGAAAAGCACATAAAGTGAAGTTTAAAGGCAGTGGACATTATTGGTAATTGTCAAAGACTAGCCTTCACAGTTGGTGTATCTCAACATATGCATAAAATAACAAACCTGTGAAAATTTGAGCTCAATCGGTCATCGAACTTGCGAGATAATAATGAAAGAAAAAACACCCATGTCACACGAAGTTGTGTGTGTTTAGATGGTTGATTTCGAGACCTCAAGTTCTAAATCTGAGGTCTTGAAATCAAATTCGTAGAAAATTACTTCTTAATCGAAAACTATGGCACTTCAGAGGGAGCCGTTTCTCACAATGTTTTATACCATCAACCTCTCCCCATTACTCGTCACCAAGAAAGGTTTTATGCTAATAATTATTTTGAGTAATTACCAATAGCGTCCACTGCCTTTAACGTAAACTTTCAGCCAATGACAATGAACCACTCTAGTGATATGGGTCACGGCCAATCGACAAGCCTCATAAAATGTGTTTCATGTTCACCATTAAAAGTGAAAGTAATATATCTACATTTGTCAATCTGGCATTCTACATGCTTTTAAGACATGGCGATAATAAAATAAAGAAACAATTTGAGCGTTATTTCAGACTGATGCACTGCTCTTTGATGGTAGTCTGACGTCTGGTGACCTTTATACTATCGATCCCCCAAATGGATGCAATAGCGTTCAAGAGCGACTGCAACATTTTTCACTGATTTTATTAATAACAAAATAAGCCATAAGGACAACTGGCTGGAAAAATGTTGTTTAAGGAGGCTGCTAGCACAGGGCGTCACGGCTACAGTTGGTAGAGCGACGGGACGTTAATCCAGATGTCGTTGGTTCAAATCCCGCTCTAGTCAGTTATTTTTTGGGTTTTTTTCGGCTCGTTTTTGCCTATTTAAAACGAAATGTTTGTTCCTTGGAACATAGTATGTCCTTTTTTGTTTGGATTTAAACTAATCAAACACCAATAAACAAACAACAATTGTTTTAATAGTTGAGATATACAATGAAACTAACCTGTGAAAACTTCACTTCGAATGGTGGTCGTGTTTTTGAGTTATCGCCAACGTTCCGAATCAATAATGTCCAAGCAGGAAAAATAAACCTGAATTTGAATACATAATCTGTGCGACGTTACTGTAAGTAACGCTTCTCATATGCAAATTTTGGGGATGAATACTTATACATTTTCACAACCACATTACATCAAAGTGAAATGATTCTCAAAATGCTTTTTACTAGGTTTTCTCGGTCAAATAATCGGCAAATGAGCAGTCAATTTCATTTTCATGCGTTCGAATTAAACTGTTTTGCCTCTCCAGTTGTTACTGCGTTTCAAATTCAGAATTCGGCCGTTCAATTTCGTTTTGAGTCGAGTCAAATTCCTTTAGCACTCTGTTCAATTTAGCGTATCGTCATTCTTTTTCGTGACACACATGCCTCAAGAAGCGGCTGTGAATTTGAATGCTGCTTTGATGAATTGTTAAATTGAATGATTATTTTGTTAAATCGAATAACTTAAAAGTACATATGACTAGTCTTAAAACGAAATCGAATGACTCTTTTCATTAGCATTCAATTTCGTGCCATATAGAAAACCTATATTAAAAGCTGTTGTACTTCTCACCAATATTGTGATTTTATTTCCATTCATTTTAAGAGTGTGATTACCAAACGGATACCTCACCTGCTTTGGTTCTATAATTGATAATTTCCCATCAACACCGTCCCCTTTTAAATTGGCTACACCGTCCCCAAAACAAACGTGCTTTTTATTTTGCTAGCATCAAAATTCATTTTGGTAAATAGTATCTCTGTTAAATCAAAAAATACAGGAGTATTTTCAGACCAACTGTTTTCCCCGAAGACCATGTGTTTCCCTAAAAGCGGCGAAAATCAAAAGCCACCGGCCTTCGCCTTAAAATGATTGGTTAGCCCCAGGAATAATTGTGATACACACGTATCAATTAGCTATGACATTTAGTAGCCTTGCGTCCATCTGGCGTTTTATATTCCCGTGGAGGGACCTTGGTGTATTGATATAAAACTCAAAATGAATTGTGCACCGTGATGTTCCCGCTATATTTGTTGCATGATAACAATCTGTAAATTTATTTCTGCACGTATTCGGATCCTAAATAGCAGCATTCAAGGTTAGATTAAGGGATATGAGTGTTACTTATAAAAATACCTTTTCAAGACTACGGAAGCTTCATTTCTGATTTTGGTATCACTACTTTGAGATTGATTGTTAAAGACATTGGTTGAGTTGGGCAGCCGTCACTTTTTTTGGTCACAGTTTTTTCCCTAATTTTGTTTACCGAGGGCATTCAACAAAATCCACTCGACTTAACTTTGACCATAACTCATACGAAAAGACTTCAAAGTTGTTTTTCAGTCTTCATTTTCTGATTTTGGTTACTGAGTGCATTCAACATAGTCCACTCAACTCGCTACCGGAACTCATAAAGTACTTAACATTTGTTTCTCTCAATTTCTTTTTTTCTAGCCAGCTTACAATGGCAAGTGACGGTTTGGCTTTTGCGTTGAACGTGACCATTGCATGCTTTGCCATCTTCGGAAACGGTTTGGTGATTTTCGTCATGACGGTCAGACGTAAACAGTTCAGCTCCTTCACTAACCGACTTATCCGTCACCAATCCATCATCGACCTCATCTCTGGTTTGGTGTTCCTCGCAGTGACTGTTATCAGACAAACTTCGCTTTTGGACAATCTAGAGGGGAATTTCTCAGGGTGGATTCTCTGTAAGTTGGTTCGCTCCAGCTTTTTTGTTTGGGGTTTAAGCGTAGCATCCACGTACAATCTGGTGGTGATATCGCTGGAGCGTTTTCTTGCCACGTGCTATCCGGTCAAACACCGCAACTACTGCTCACTCTTCAAGATCAAAGTTTCAATGTGTGTTGCTTGGATCATCGGTTTTACATATGCGATAAGGTTTATTATTTTGTACATAATCACTGATAACAAGTGCGGCTTTGATTATTCCATAAGTCCCACTGCTAGGATCGTTCTATTCATTGTGATTATTTTGGTGGAGTACATTATTCCAGTGATCTTGATATCGTTTTCGTACGGTAGAATACTTCTCGTTCTTCGACAAAAACTTGACAACGCTAACGCCAATCAGCAAAACGGTATCTTGAGCAAGGCCAAAAGAAACGTCATAATTACGTTGTTGATTGCTGGTTTCATGTTCTTCATTTGCTGTACTCCGATGCAGACGTTGCGGGTGCTCCTTACCATCGGTGTTGTTTCTTCAAGCTCAAGTGAATTAGTTACTATCCTAGGTCAAGCATTTTTGGGTTTCATCATGTGCAATATGTGCGTGAATCCAGTCGTTTATTGCTTCAAGTACGAGCATTTCCGCACACAGCTCAAGCAACTTGTTCGGAAGCGATTTGGTCGAAATCGAGTGCGTCCTGGAGAGGAGTCTACCGACGGAACATCTTTGGCCATAGACCCGATACAGAACACTGTATCAACACAAGGGATTTGAGTTATCTCCGTAAAAAGAACCGAGCATGAGTTGAGTTTGCTCTTAAAGGCAGTGAACACTATTGGTATTTGTCAAAGACTGGCCTTCACAGTTGGTGTATCTCAACATATGCATAAAATAACACACCTGTGAAAGTTTGAGCTCAATCGGGCATCAATGTTGCGAGATAATAATGAAAGAAACAAACACCCTTGTCACAGGAAGTTGTGTGCGTTTACATGGTTGATTTTGAGACCTCAACTTCTAAATCTTAGGTCTCGAAATCTTTCTCGAAAACTATGGCACTTCAGAGGGAGCCGTTTCTCACAATGTTTTATACTATCAACCTTTCTCCATTACTCGTTACCAAGAAAGGTTTTATGCTAATAATTATTTTGTGTAATTACCAATAGTGTCCACTGCCTTTAACTAGTGGTGTTGTAGGTGGCTTTATATTGCCCTCAGTTTATACACCTTATGATATTTATAACTGAGATCAATTCATTCATTCAAAGATGTTGATTGGATGGGTTGTCTCCAGCATGAGCTTGAATCCAGTCGCATGTATTGCTGTTAAGTACGAACATTTCCGCGTTTAGCTTATGCAACTTGTACACGGAACCGATTTCGTCGAAACCGCGTTCTGGAGAGGACATACCAAATGTACCAACTGTGTCTCTATATACAATATACAGCCATCATCGCGGTGACTTTGGAATATTCAGTGACTACAGAGGTACAGCAATTGGTACTAAATTTAGTTGAGCAACTTTTTCGATTCAATACACTGCCGGCTCGTGGGGTGTCATAATGGCCCGAGCGGTGAACAGCACCAGATTCAAACTCTGGTGTTTCTGAAATGCAGTGTGTCTGTTCGAGTTTAACCCTCTGACACTTGAACCTGACGCTTCGTCCTTCCGATGTGACGTAAAGGAGTTGGTCTCCTAGTGCTGCGTAATGAACGTATAGAGGAACCCAGTGCACTTATCGAAAAGAGAAAGGATTCGCCCGGTGTTCCTGGCTTGATTGGTAGCACATTGCGCCACAGCACCTTGTAAACCAGGATTAGGTCTCCTTTCATGATTCAAACGTAGTCCCACACTAAATACTGTATGTTAAAACGCATTGAGTGTCACTGAGTGCCGAATATGCACGCTTTGTAAGTAGCCACTATACATTATACAGCTCAAATTAAACGAGATTGTTATACCCATTGCGTGTGATAGTCACTTTAATGTGGGATTCTGATTTGCGCGGTTGTCAAGAATATTGTGGCGGGAAATAGAAAGAGACAAACTTAAACTTAGAGGAGCACATTTCATTGCACTCTCTTTAACTTATGATATTTGGAATTACTGTTTATCCTTTTTAAGAGTTGTTCATGCACAAACAACACCCATAGTATGTTGTAATTAGTAACAGGTTATTATAAAATAAAATAAAAGCGCATTACCACTGGATAAACAAACAGCGGAAAATATGGTCCGCCATTTTGTAGAGTCTAAAAGGTTGTTCTACAAAACAGTGGACGAAATTACACACAACTACACCTTTTCAATGGACGTATTTGGGTGAATACTTGTATTCTACTTTTGAAGTGCATTTGCAACCATATAAATTTCAAAGTAAAACACATGCAGCCCTGAGTGCCAAATCCAAGACGAAAAAAAAAAAGTATTGCTGAAAAATATCGTGAAAATTGATTTAAGCAAGCTCTTTATAATTATGGAGGGTATGCACCCTAGGTAACATCTCAAAATATGAATGGCCATAAAACTGACTGGTGAAAAAGCACAAACTCAACAATGTTGGCAAAACATTTCTTTCAAAGGTTTGTGGTTTTAGAGAAAGGGTTCAACAACTTTTGAATCTGAGAAAATTTTATGCCACAAACGTTTCTCAGATAGTGTATTCAAAGTATAGATTATTTGTCCATACATTTCTTGTGGGAAGTTGGAGAGGCAAACATTGTATAAGAATACTCATTATTAAGATATTACTGCTGGTTCAATTTGTTAAGCACCCAATCGTTCACTCTCCAAGCGGGAACAAAGAAGTGCTGTGAATTTTTGTTTAACACTGTTACTGCAAAAAAACAAATTAAGGGCATACTGAAAATGTAGAAATGTTATAATTAAAGTCACCTGGAGGTGGTATTTTTTCAAAAAAAAGCTTTTGTCACTAATATATGTGTTTTGATGAGTGGAATGTGAATAAACAGTTAACTAAGGTTTTAAAAAATCAGTTCTTATGTTATTTACAAATATTTAAGAGTAGACCCCGACCCGAGAGGGCGCTGTTCGTGACGTCAATCGAGGCAGACTTATTTTCCCGGCAATGCCGACCAGGTGTATTGCTGCTGAATGCAGAAAAACACTTTTTAAAATGTACCAACTCACGACTTGGACGTACATGTACTTTGCACGTGTGTTTACTATACGCATTGCAGGCAAAGTCTGCCTCGATTGACGTCACAAAAGGGGTAGGCGGAGTCAGCCCCCCAAACAACTTTTTACTAAAAAAAATGTTTTATTGTTCGTAAGCATATACTCTTATATTTGAAAAAAAATATATATATTTCCAGGTGACTTTAAGAATGTCTATATCTACACGGTTTTGCATGTATCAGTAAAACAATCGAGGGGCTAGAAGACATGTTTTTTGGCCCACTTTAAAAAAATGTGACTCCTTCCACAAAAGGGGCAGGAATAAATATAGTTATTAATTTTTAAATATGTATTATTAATTTTTAAATAACTATTTCTGTTATTATGTATTTTAGTCTAAACAAATTAGCAGAGAAAAACTAATTAACTAAAAAAAAAACATATTACATTTTGTATCCCCACTTTTTGAAAAAATATGAGTCCGCCCAAAAGGGGCAGAATTATGGACAGTTATTAATTTTTTTAATAATTATTTTACTGTCATTATGCATTTTAGTTAAAAAAAAATGAGCAGAATTTATTTTAATATAGTCAAAATCGACATATTAAACTGTTTACCCCCATTTTCTTAAAACGTAGCCCCACCCCTAAAATGGGCGAGATCTTAGATGGGTTCAAGTCTTAAAATGATCTTTAGGTTATAATTATAACAACTGTAGGAAGTTTCATGCTTTTAGCACAAAGTGCCCAATTTTTCCGCATATGTGCCTTAGCAGCTGGACTACTCCACAAAACTTTTTAAATTGAAATTTTCACAGCTTGTTGTGTTTATATTAGCAATGGATAAACAAAACCAAAAGTATAGGCCTATGATTGCTTTAAAGGCACTGGACACTACTGGTAATTACTCAAAATATTTCTTTGGAATAAAAACTTACTTGGTAACGAGCAATGGAGAGCTTTTGATAGCATAACACATTATGAGAAACGGCTCCCTCTAAAGTAACGTAGTTTCTCTGAGAAAGAGATAATTTCTCACTCAAATAATAATAGACTTCACCTGAAGCATTGTATTGTATCGTGCATTTAAAAGCATACAAAGTAATGTAACGAGTAATGTAATGTAAGTTTTCAGAGGTTTGTTATTCTATGCATATGTTGGGATACACCAAGTGAGAGCACTGGAGAGAACTGGTCTTTGACAAGTGCAAGAGGTGTAATGCCTATTATAATAAGTGTGTTTATAGCATAAGATATAGGTCTAGAACATTCGGGCACACGACTCACCATAGGCCTACATGTATACAATTCGTATTGTGCCCGTATGAGGGACGTATTAAGTAATAGTTACCGGAGAAATGGCGTTTTGAGCAATCATTGTTCACAATTGTGTTTGAAGAAAACGGAGCGTGAAACTTTAATCGGTTTTCATTGGTCGTTACAGGAAGTTTACACTCTGCACGTGAGTATGAAAACTTGTGTTTTTTGTGTTTAATTCAAGCTACACAAATGTATATTGCAGGTTTATATTTAAGAGCTATTGCAAAGCTTAAAACATAGACTTCTGCACAATTTATAAATACACTCGGACAGACTTGTATCTTAAAGACAATGGACACTATTGGTAACTACTCAAAATAATTATTAGCATACAAACTTACTTGATAAGGAGCAATAGAGAGCTGTTAAAAGTATAAAATATGGTGAAAAACGGCTTCCTCTTAAGCAACGTAGTTTTTGAAAAAAGAAGTATTTCTAACCCAACTAATATTAAAAGACTCCAGTTGGTAGAGTGCAGGTGTTGGGATATCTGTCCGCCGGAGATTCTGTCCCTCAAAGATGGGAAATTAGCAGGAGCTAAAAAAGGATTTTTCAAAAGAGGGCGCTATATTAAGAAGAAGTTTGTTCACAGTTTGCCGTTTCTCTTCAGAGCGGTGGCGCAAACTCCGCTACATAGCTACCTGGTAGCCTAGGTCAATCCCCGTCAATCTTCACCTTTCACCTAGATTCATAGTTAGACGACCGTAAGTACAGCTGCCGAACGTCACCTCAGACCAATCAAAACACAGATATAGAAAGCTACGTCAGTGCATCCAATCAAATGATTGTATCCAATGATCACTGGTTCTGAAAAGTAAGTACATGTCTTTCTCCTTGCAGATAAAGACATGGGACCCAGTCTACTGCTGATTTGGATGCAGCTGCCATTCCCTATCCGGTCCACCTCTTTTTGTAGGTCGTCCATGATGTTGCTGGACGACCTCTCCTTCTCTTTCCTTCCACTGACCCATGTATTATTTTTGTGTCGAAACTTCCGCGACGCATGACGTGTCCAAAGAAACGCATCTTCAGCACAGCCACCTTGTCGCCGTGTGGGGAACAAAATCTCCGGGGGACAAACTCTTCTTGCACACCGGTACGTAAATCCGGAGATCGTTGGTTCAACTCATAATAATAATAATAGTAATAACCCGTTTTTATATAGCACTTTTCACACCCGGAGGACGTCCCAAAGCGCTTCACATTATTACCCCTGGTCACTGGGCCTTAATTCACGTATGCAGCCTGTGCAACATTAATATGCGCTACTCGGCTAAATCAATCACAAGAACCACCTCTGCCCTCACAGGTACCCATTTACCCCTGGGTGGAGAGAAGCAATTATAGTTAAGTGTCTTGCTCAGGGACACAAGTGTCACGACCGGGATTCGAACCCACACTCTGCTGAACAGAAGCACCAGAGCTTAAACATACGGTGCTCTTATCCGCTCGGCCACGACACCCCACAAATGAACAAAAACCTTGTAACAATGAAACAAAACACCACAAACTTTGTTATTGTATTTGAGGCAGTAGATAGCCTTCACTCAAGACAAACGATTCACGATTATATTGTTTTTAACGCAAAATAGTCTGCTTATTGACGCTCCAGGAAACGCAAAGGGAAAATCTAAGTGTCTTGTTTGGGGCGGTCTCATGGTTTGGTCCATTACCTGAGCAGTGATGGACCAACCTCTAGGCTATTGAGTGTCGCGTGACTTTTTTATTCTTCCGGATCACAAGTGCTGTTGTATAACTCGGTACAGAAAATTGCCACTCGGCTCGCTCTTGGGTACTGCCCAAGGGCGAAGCCAGGGGGCCATTCCCACGAATGATGCTCACCTCGAGGATAATCATGAATTGAATCTTCTCTTCTACGGCTCTTATAAGATAAGAAGCTAAAGTCATTTCGTTCCATTCTTGGTGTAGCATTCACTTCAACTCAGACGACAGATTGTGTTAAATATTTTGGTTGACATTTTGAGTCAACTTTTGAACAACCTCTTAACAGATCGAACTGAAAGTGAAGAGGTGGTATTTGGATCACCAAACTGAGCTCAACGTAGAACAGAATAATTGTTTGGGCAAGAAGAGTAAAATTAAAACAAAACTAATAAACGACAGCATGGCAACCAGTGTGAGCAGAGTGTTCAGTGCGATCATCGCGTGCTCTGCCATTCTCGGAAACTGCATTCAACGTTGCCATCGCATGCTCGGCAATCTTCGGAAACGGTTTGGTGATTTTCGTCATGACGGTCAGACGTAAACAGTTCAACTCCTTCACCAACCGACTTATCCGTCAACAGTCGACACTTTTGACAAATTTGGAAGAGAACTTGTTCAGTGATATTGTGTGTCGGTTTATCTACTCTGATTATTTTGTTTGGAGTGTCACTATTGCGTCCACGTACAATCTGGTGGTGATATGGTTGGAGCGTTTTCTTGCCACGTGCTATCCGGTTAAACATCGCAACTACTGCTCACTCTTCAAGATCAAAGTTTCAATGTGTGGTGCTTGGATCGTTGGTTTCACGTATGCAATTAACAACACATTTTTATTTCATGTCAATCAGAAGCAATGCCGTTTCAATCACAATCTGGGAGTCGGTGTTATAGTGCCAATATTCTGTCTGGTGTTGTTAGTTGAGTATATTATTCCAGTATAGTTCTGATATATTTTTCGTACATTCAAATTCTACTTTTGTTGAGACACAAGCTGCACGGCACAGTCACCCAGCAAGCAGATGTTGTCTTGAGTAAAGCAAAGAAAAACGTCAGACTGACAATGTTAATAGCTGGTAT
Organism: Asterias rubens; assembly: GCF_902459465.1. NCBI lineage: Eukaryota > Metazoa > Echinodermata > Asteroidea > Forcipulatida > Asteriidae > Asterias > Asterias rubens. Next base: position 6,549,231 of record NC_047064.1, on the reverse strand, counting down.
CATGTTTTTCATTTGTTGGACGCCAATGGAAACGATGCGGTTGCTATTCAGCTTGGATGTCATAAGTACAAGGGAACCAGCGGTTGCTCGGGTAAGAGCAGTTTTTACTGGACTAGTAATGTGCAACATGAGCGTGAATCCAGTCGTTTATTGCTTCAAGTACGAACATTTCCGGACACAGCTTATGGAACTTGTACGGAGCCGATTTGGTCGAAACCGAGTGCGTCCTGGAGAGGAGTCTACCGATAGGCCAACCTGAGCCCTAGATCCGACGACACAACAGACTGCTTCAGCACCGGTCAACTAAAACCTTCAGTTGATTAATGGCACAGTCAACCAGCAAGCAGATGGTGTCTTTAGTAAAGCAAAGAGAAACGTCATACTGACAGCATTAATAGCTGGTATCATGTTTTTCCTTTGTTGGACGCCATTGGAAGTGATGAGGTTTCTGAATAGTGTTGGAATTACGCGGGAACCAACCAATCTCGTCCGAGCAACTTTGACCGGATTGGTTATGTGTAACATGAGCGTGAATCCAGTCGTTTATTGCTTCAAGTATATACGAGCATTTCCGTACACAGCTCAAGCAACTTGTACGGAGACGATTTGGTCGAAACCGAGTGCGTTCTGGAGAGGAGTCTATCGATGGGCCGACCTTGTCTGTACCCGATACCAGAGGAACAGCACCAGTGAATTAAAATTGAAATGTCATACACTGCTTTGCGTGGCGCATTATGTCATTAAGTAAATTTGCCATGAATTTGTTTTTTTTGTGACCATTATAATCATAGCCACCGCGGCGAAATGTAATAAATATAAACAATTTTGTAGCACCAAAAACTAATTTTACAAATGTTCATAATGTATATCAAACCGGCATTGAGCTTCAACAAATCTTTTAAAAAATGAAGACTGCTTTTCGTTCAATTACGAGGAATGAGTTCGATTTCCAAACTTTCAAATGCGAGGTAAAATGTCCACCACAGGAGTTAAGGGCTCGATTTCATTAATAGCCAAGATTGAACTAAACTTTCACGTCGACCTACAACTTAATGTGACAACTCACATGAAGATGAATCTTACTGCTTTAAAAAATCGCGCCCAGCTCTTGTTATTTACACAGAACCGATTTACGTCCTTGAGAGGTTTTTACCGTTAACAAAAAATTGAAAATTTGAAAACACAAAACGTTTTTAGCACACGACAATGGTTTTGTGGTCCTACCCATGGTAATTTTAATATTTTCAAATTCACTTGAAACAAATATTGGTTCATAGTTGGTGTATCTCAACATATGCATAAAATAACAAACCTGTGAAAATTTGAGCTCAATCGGTCAACGAACTTGCGAGATAATAATGAAAGAAAAAAACACACATGTCACACGAATTTGTGTGCGTGTAGATGGTTGATTTCGAGACCCCAAGTTCTAAATCTGAGGTCTTGAAATCAAATTCGTGGAAAATTACTTCTTTCTCGAAAACTATGGCACTTCAGAGGGGGCCGTTTCTCACAATGTTTTATATCATCAACCTCTCCCCATTATTCGTCACCAAGAAAGGTTTTATGATAATAATTATTTTGAGTAATTACCAATAGTGTCCACAGCCTTTAAAGTGTGTATACGTAAGGGATTTCAAAACAAATTAAGTGAAAAAAAGATTGCTCGTGCAAGTTCATTAATTAAAATGGACAGCGTCCTCTTTTGTCGGTGGCAAAACCAAAAGTCTTCTTTTTGGGCGGTTAAACGGGTGAGTTTAATTAAAATGTCGGCTTTGAAGCCGGTTTCGAAATTGATCTTTCCCTTCCCGCAAGATAAACTGAGAAAATTGATTCAAACGAGGGCGCTATTATAAAGATGGAAGCATAACAATTATATATCGTCGTATGAGGGACAGAGTCTCCGGGATTAGAACCTCCTGCTATACCTGAAGAATTGAAAATGTTGCGCAATCGGCGGATTATGCTCTCGTTTGACTTACTAGACTAATTGAGGTCATGTGTATATTTGACGCACTTCTTGCTCACACGCTAGTAGGCTACTCCGTGAAACCGAATGTGCTTTCTCCTAACCACTGCCCCATTTAAAGACTTGTACAGCCTACTTGATTTTAGACTTGTGGACAAGTCGTTAATGGTCCCACGCGGTGAGATAGTCGAGTTGTGGTGGTGTATGGGAAGGCTATCACCACAGTAGAGACATTTAACGACTTGTTCACACGTCTAGAATGCGTACTCATTACGGTTGGTTATGCGGTCAAAACATTGCCTGGCTCGGCGGGTACATTTTAAAGAGGGTGATGTTTTTAAATAGTATTGTAAATAACCTTTACCTTTGAAAATGTGTTTAATGTTGATATTTATTATCTATCTGTTTAAAATGTGTAAATAGTGAGTGTCGCTTAGGCTCATTACGCAAGCAACGGCCAAATTCATGAACTTCATACCGTGGGGTCGAAACAACGGGTCCGAATCTGTTGCGGCTTCGGTTGTACCAGGTTTAACAACCTCGAAAAACAATGCTTCGACCCCACGGTATCAAGAACTGTTATGTACCGTGCAGTATAGCATCAATGCAGTTCGTGAATTCAGAGCGGGCCGGTGCTTGCGTAAAGAGCCTTGGACAAGGCTAGGTTTTATGTTGACTATTGTGCGGAGTACAACAATCATGTACATAGAAGGGCAGCTTTCAGACATACAGATGCAGTCAGTTGTTATTATAATTAGTTACACGTAAATTTATCTTTGTTAGTTGTACTCGTCCTCACACACACAAGGTTTTCAGTAACTGTGTGGGTTAACGCTGATGATGATCTACTTAATCACGTGACTCCATGTCCTATGCACAAATTGTACTCAAAATAATTATTACTTTAAAAACTAAACATGGTAAAGAACAAGAGGGAGCGGTTTCTTCTTTAAGATCCCGGAAAATCAAATTTGGCCGAAAAGTGGCCATTTTGCTTTTTTGCTTCCAAAGGACGGCCCGTGAAGGTTTTGGTTTATTGAACACGTACAAACGTGTACCACAGGGGAAACTGACCGTGTCTTTTTATTTTATTTAAAGCCATTGGACACTTTCGGTAACCGGTATTGTCCATGCCCACACTTCGTGTATCACAACTGATATAAAAAATAACAAACCTGTGAAAATTTAGGCTTAATCGGTCATCGGAGTCGGGAGAAAATAACGGGGAAAACCCACCCAGTTGTTTCCGCACGTTTCGCCGTGTCATGACTTGTGTTTAAAATAAATCCGTAATTCTCGACAAGTAGAATTGATAATTGTTTTTATGTTTTCTCGAAAAGTAAAGCACTTCATTGAATAATATTTCAAGAGACTTCTTTCACCATTACCTTCTGTAAACCCTGTAAGTTGTTTGTAAATCTGTGAACTTTTAATATTTTTTTTCTGTGCCGAAAATGTATAATGGCTTTAATGAGACAATCCTAGATGATAGCCGTAAAACCTCCGTTTCCTTTGAGATGCAGTACCGACTGGCTGACGTATGCGATCGGTTCCTCAACACAAATACAAACACAGTTGTGTTTGGTCAGAAGAATGGTCAAAGTGTAAAGTGTAATACCTATAAATAAAATAGAATGACTGAAGTTAATCTGAAAAAAATGCAATCATGTGTGCACGAAAACGAAAATGAATGTATTAAGAGCTAAAAAGAAACCCTAGTTTGAGAGGATTAGGGGAAAATGCTTGAATTTGATGGCATGTTAATGAAACTGAATGATTTTTTACTGAAATCGGCCGGGAAAACCTATAATATTAAAGAAAAAAGGAAAATGTACAGAGTTTAATTGATTATAAATAGATCACTTTTGAATGAATTTTGCTCTGAAAAGTACAATATTGTTCACCCACTGCCGTATTTAATATTGTTGGTCCAGTTCATCTTGAATACTGCCGCACGTACGGAGGTGTATAAATCAATCAATAAATCAGCGAATTCAATCTAAAACGGGGTACCTGATTGTAGTTTTTCACACCAACCGCGTTGGTCAGTTGATTTCCAAGCAGTTTGTTCGCTCTAATTGAATCACTCTTCACACCTCAAAAAGTAAAAAAGTAATTAAGGGTCAAACATTTATTGAATTTCTTGTTGTGTATGACGTCTTCATTAAAGAAATGCGCACCTATAATTATTCATTGGTCCTTAGCTTCAGTGCGGCACGTTTATTGGTCACCTTGCTGCTGAAAGCAGTTGTTAAAAAAAACACTTTCGATCACTTTGGCTGCTTCGTTTTGGCTTTCTGCCCCAGTATTACTGCACTTGATGGAAGGAAGAAGACAGCAACATCGGAGGTCTTCCGTGTAGAAGCGACATTTTGTCAGATTTCACATCGAAGAAGGGCTTTGATTTCACTGCAAACTAAGTAATTGCGTTTTCATTTTAATTGAAGATCCATACCAGAAGGATTTCACGGTAGAAACTCGACAATTGTTCGTAAAACTTGGACGTCGGTGACGTGTAATACCAGACTCCAAAACCCAAGTGGTTTTTTTTCTACGTTTTTCTTTTCGGTTCACTTTGCAATGGCATCAAGTGGCGGATTGGCAACTGCGTTCAACGTTGCCATCGCATGCTCGGCAATCTTCGGAAACGGTTTGGTGATTTTTGTCATGACGGTCAGACGTAAACACTTTAAATCCTTTAGTAACCGACTTATCCGTCACCAATCCATCATCGACTTCGTCTCTGGTTTGGTGTTTCTCCTCATGACTGGAATCAAACAAACTTCGCTTCTGGAGAATTTGGAGGGAAATGTCTTCGGTGTATTTCTCTGTAGGTTCATTTACTCAGACTTTTTTGTTTGGGGTTTGAGTTCAGTATCCACGTACAATCTGGTAGTGATATCGCTGGAGCGTTTTCTTGCCACGTGCTATCCGGTCAAACACCGCAACTACTGCTCACTCTTCAAGATCAAAATTTCAATGTGTGCTGCTTGGATCATTGGTTTCATGTATGCGCTGACATTTGTTTTTGTATATACAGTCAAGTGGAATCGTTGCATTATCATCTATGCCATAAGTCGTAACTTTGTGGTAGCTATGATCCCTTACGTGATAATCATTTGCGAATATATCATTCCTGTGATCCTAATGTCCTTTTCGTACATTAAAATACTCCTCGTTCTTCGACACAAGATTGACAATGCTAACGCCAATCAGCAAGATGGTGTCTTTAGTAAGGCTAAGAGAAACGTCATCATGACGATGCTGATCGCTGGTTGCATGTTCTTCATTTGTTGGACGCCGGTGGAGACGTTGCGTTTACTCTTAGCAGTTGGCGTCATCGTAACTGACCAGAAAACATTCTCAGTTAAGTACGCGTCGGATGCATTTACTGCACTGGTCATGTGCAACATGAGCGTGAATCCAGCCGTTTATTGCTTCAAGTACGAGCATTTCCGTACACAGCTCAAGCAACTTGTACGGAGCCGATTTGGTCGAAACCGAGTGCGTCCTGGAGAGGAGTCTAACCATGGGCTGACCTTGTCCGTACCCGCCGCTACACGATCAACAGCACCGGTGAACTAACGCCGGTGTCGCAAGCAATTATGTCCTCTATGCAATACTATCCGGAGGACATTGTTGCATATGCAATAATGTCCGCCGAACGGTTTTTGCATAGCCCCGGATACGAGTGCATATGCAAAAGTGTCCGGAGCGGATAGTATTGCATGGCGGACACAATTGCATCTGACACCGGCCTCGGGTCGACATTGTGTTAACAAAAAACAGTCGGCGACTGACTTTTCAGGATCAAAGTGCGCCTGAGCTAAGACCACCGGGAACTTTTCAGTTGGCGATTATTTACGACCTGAGCGTAACTGCGATGATTTTAAGACAATCTGAAACAGTCGCCGCTCGACAAAAAAAAAACAGTCGCAAGAATAGAACAATTTCAACTTGTACGACGAGATCCCGACGGTCGGAAACCAATCGCAGGCGCACGATTTCTCAGTGGTTGTGACCTGAGCATAATTGTCTGCGCGTTGCTGACGGTTCAATGCGGGCGCAAGAAAATCGTAGGTCGACCTGCAGCCGACTTAAGACAGTTTTGCTACCGTTGTTCTTGGCGCGTAATATCATTATTTATTAAATACAGCACATATAATCTAATTCATTTATCTGAACAATATATTTGCCATGATTCGGTTTTTTGTGTGTGAAAATTATAAACTTGCAATCACCATGGTAGAGTAAAAACAGTTTCATGTCAACCAAAACAATTTTTTTTTTTCATTTTTACTTTCACTCTACCCATTTAACAGTCCCGTTCCTGAGAACTTAAAGATGAATTTGTAAAATTATCATCGTTGAGATTGTATAGCTGATAGAAATTAAGACTAATGTTCGATCGTGGTGAGAGAGAAAAAACAATACAGGTTAATATTTTCGAATTCCAGACTTCTAAACACTATGATACAATGAGGTCAGTGCTCGATTTATTTGAGAGCTAAGGTCGATCATAACTGCAAATCGATCTTTATTGCTAAGCAAAGTTTGATGTCACAATGCAAATCATAATGTTGATACTGGCAATTCGTCTCAAAGCCATTATACACTTTCGGTAAACAGTATTTTCCTAGTCCCACACTTCGTGTATCACAACTTATATATAAAATAACAAACCTGTGGAAACTTAGGCTCAATCGGTCATCGGAGTCGGGAGAAAATAACGGGAAAACCCACCCTTGTTTCCGTCATGACATGTGCTAAAAAATAAATCCGTAATTCTCGCTATCGAGAATTGGTATTGTTTTAATGTTTCCTCAAGAAGTAAAGCATTTCATGAGAAAATATTTCAAGATTAGTCTTTCTCATTACCTTCTGTAAACCCTGTAAATTATTTGCAAATCTGTGAACTTTTTTGTGTGTCTGTTAATGGCTTTAAGTACTGTTAAGGGAAATCTTGTAAATTACACAAAACCGATTTTTTGTTCACACAGACACAGAGCACGTCATTGTGAGGTATTTATAAATATGTAATAGATTGAAATTTGAATACACCCCATAACTCTTTTAACACACTACTGTTAGTTGTTGTATGTGGTGATACCAATGTTTTTGTTTTTCTTGTGATTTGCAAATTGAGTAAAAAATCACACGAAACATGCAATCACCAATTCTAAAATAATTTAATACAATAACAATGGGTTTTCATCTGATTTCATGTATAGGCCTAGGCCCCGATAACGAGAACGAAAACAAGAAGAAAGGTAAAAATGCTCGCCCTCGATTGGTTAAAGATGCTGTGTCAGATTTTTGGCCCCAAACATTAAACAAATCGCTCTAACGAAAAAAGGGTTAAACTTTTACTTTTAATGGTCAGGAAACATGACAAAAATTTAAAACGTTTCTTATAAAACACATAATAATTGGTCACGTGATATATTATCGGGATCCCGACAAAAACTAATTTTGAGCACTTTATTTCACTGCTTCTAAAAAATGGCGGACTTTTTCGAGGAATGGCTCAAATGAAAGCTTGTAACTTTCTCGACTCCCATCAAAAACACCTATTGAATTTTAAATCAAAATTGTTGGGTCAAATCGGCAAAAAATCTGACATAGAATCTTTAAACTGCTCCACGCTGACAACACACATGCTCATTCAACCAATCGAGGGCTTCAGACGAGAGAACAAAGCCTGAACCCGAATCCAAAGCCAAAGCAGTAGTTTCGAAAAGGGTCATAGTATCACCTCTAAGATGGCGGCCGGACGATGTCAATGCAAAGGTTATTGATAAAGGAAATAAATGAAGGTTAATTTTCTAAAGGTTAGTAATTTTGTGAAATTAAAGCTGCAACACACTATTTATCAGATAATTAAATATTAAAACCTAGTATCGTGTTTTCAGTATACATTATTGTGTAATCTTAGTTGATGGCTACACCCATGTCCTTGTATAAAGCATAAATAGTTCTTTGATTGTAAGGCCGTGTCCGAAACGGCGACTTCGGCTACAGCTACGTCTAGATCAGCGCGTCTACCAGTGTTGAAGAATAGGCAGACGCGCGCGATCTAGCCGTAGCTGTAGCCGAAGTCGCCGTTTCGGACACGGCCTTACTGGCATTCATTTGATTAAACAAAGACAGTCACTCAGTACACGCCTTAGTTTCGAGATATTTGTGTGTAACAAAATACTACAGTTTGCCTGTGTTCCATCGATGCTTATTGTTTTCGTCCTAAGAGACACTCGATATAGACTGTGCATTTCTTGTGCTTATTAATTTGAATACTGCAGAGTTCCAGAAAAGTTCACCATTATTAGTTTAAAAAAACGTTAGTTGCGAGATAATAACGAAAGAAGAAACACTCTTGTCACACAAAGTTGTGTGATTTCAGATGCTTGATTTCGAGACTTCAAATTCTAAATCTGAGGTCTCGGAATCAAATTAAAACTGTAACATTTTAACCCAGTTTTATCATCGATCTTTCGGAGTAACCTTGGGACGGCGTCTCGATTTTAACAGCCTTGTCACTGACTCGTCTTGTCCAAAGCAATTAGACTCTAGACATAGAACTTGACGTGACCATGAGCTTGATATGAAAACATTCGCCGGGTGACAATTCATTGTCAGACTCAATTAAAGCCTCACGCTGTGTTTTCAGCAAAAACAGAAAGTCGGTAACTTATGAGCACTGCGGAAGCTATTAAAAAGTTGTGTATACAATGATTATCGTGATGTATCGACATTATATATAATGTATTAAGTTTCCAACATGAAAACAAACATTATACAAAGTCATGTACAACAAAATGGAAGGTTAAAGGAACACGTTGCCTTGGATCGGTCGAGTTGGTCTGTAACCGTTTGTTGTAAAATGTATATGGTAAGAAAGATATTGTAAAAGTAGAATACAATGATCTACACAAATATGCCTCGAAATTGCGTAGTTTTCTTTTTACCCTGTCGACTAACACGGTCGGCCATTATGGGAGTCAAAATTTTGACTCCCTTTTGACTCCCATAAATGGCCGACCGTGATAGTTCGCGACGTAAAAGGAAAACCGTGCAGTTTCGAGTGATACTTGTGTGGATCATTATATTCTACTTTTAAAACATCTTTCTAACCATATGCATTTCATAACAAGGGTTTCAAACGCTTTTAATAGACCAACTCGTCCGATCCAAGGCAACGTGTTCCTTTAAGATGTACATACTTTTGGTTTCCTTGTTCAACAATTTGATTGGAACGAAAACGTTTTTTCAAGAAATAGTATCTGTTTGAAGTTCAGATTGAAGAATCCGAATTCAACTTTCACTCATTCAAAAAGATTTTACCCATCCAATCTTATATACTTTAAAATGACATCTCTCATGTGACATGAGAACAGTTAGTAAGCAACCTAGGATATGGAGAGTATAGGTAGCTATAGGCCTACACATTAAGCTCAAATACAAGCATAATCTATACGTAAGCAGTGTAAAACACTTCAATTTTTGGCATTTTGGAGGTGGGTGGTGCGGGGCGTGGAAGTCTTACTGATAGACAGTTTTTTTGAAAACAAACAAAAGTATAAATGCACCCAAAGTAATTTTTTTCAAACACCACATTTAATCATTTAATAGATAAACTGTTAAATAGAAATGAAGCCATTCAGCATTTTAAAACATAATTAACATCAGTCTAAAACTCTTAAAAACAAGCAACATTTCCCATTCACAAAGGGCATAATAATTACAAACAAGTTCGAAAAATGAATACTTGCAAATCCGAAGATAAAGGAGATTTTTTATTGTGACAAAAAAACTTATTGAATTTGGAAAACAAGTCTCCAACCATACAGAAATATTGTTGTTGCCTCTTTATTAAAAAGCGGAATAGGCGTTTAAGGACTGGCTAAGCATACACGTAGCCATAGCCTCAGCCTCAGCCCTTCATTCGTACACAACCGATCATTGAGGGAAAATGGTAATCTGACATTGTTATACATGTTGTATTGTATTACTGACACCGACAGTAGGATTACAAATTCCTCCAGCTGGACTCTAACTCGTTCACGGGTTACGTAACCAATTCAATAACCTATAGCTGTCTGCTTTTGGTCAGGGTTGGTGGTTCTCCGGCGTGATGCCGTCAACATGTCCTACACCTTCCATATTTCATGTTGTCACTCATGTACAACAAACAGTTCATTAATCAAACCTCTGGACCAGAATTTATGGGTCAACTTCTTTCCTTTCGTTCGTCCGTCCTGTGCCTCCCTTGGTAACAACGTGGTGGAGAATCCGAGTAGAAAGGTTAGAATGTTAACGGGTCAAGCACTACAACCAACAGCCCTTGCTTTTTGGTAAGTAACACTGTAAATAATAATGGTAACGCCTTCAACTTTACGATTTTGTTTGTTTGGTGGAAAGGACAGCAATATTAGAAAAGTAAATGAAATCACAAAAACTCCCGTAATCAAAACTATCTTTTCCCCAAACAACGAAAAAAATGTAAGTGCGTGGAAAGAATTGGTCCCTTTCCACCCTTGTTACAATGCTAAACGTAACTTCCTGAGGATTTGTGAAATTACATTATTATACATAGAATTCATAACACCATAAAACGTTTATTATTGACAGCTTTCGAGGCCTCCAACTAGAGGTTTACTGGTATAACAAATTACGAGATGAGCATTAAGCGAATCAGCTAGTGTTTGATATTATTATCATACACAGCAGTAATAAATTAAGTAACAGCTAACAAAGATCCAGTTTAGTATAAACATAACCTAAACACCAACAACTTTTGCTAACAAGATAAAAAGGTTACTAGCCCAAATACCATACAATGAGTTTTTGTTATCACCACCCCTTTCCCGCTAAAGTTTCAAGAGCAGCAATTAGTCAAGCAATACTTTTCCGCTAAAGACTTTTCATGATAATTGGCAAAATAATTTACCAAATTAATATCATACTCTAGGGGCGCACTATAATTACAAATCTCCTTCACTAAACGCCAAAGACAAAAGTTAATTTTAATTAATTAGAGTATAAATAATTTTAATTAACATTGTATTACTAGTGTATTTTTGCTAAAAACATTCAGGCTGTTCTAAACATTAAGATTTTTTTTCTCCACGTTTCATTTTTGAGGTCAAGTGAAAATATGAATGCTGGCAGTGTAATATGGAAACTGACACTACGTGGTATCTAGGAATTGATAAAGTTGATTAAAATTAGTTTTTAAACTATTTGTTTCTTTTTGTCATTTTGGTCCAAGATGTAATGCTTGATTGCGTTGAGCCCTTTAAAAATCTTACCGAGCCAATGAAATCACTGAGTGGTTTTAATGTTTTTAAAAACCGTAGAGAGCATTCAAATTTCTCTAATTGTCGAAACCCGATAACATTCGTTTATGAATCAAATCACCTTAAAGACTCCAGACGCCCGATTTTGGGACCAGATGGGACTTTGTATGATGCTAGGTGGCAGCACAGTCAGAGACATCGAATGATTTCGAGGTGTGCGCATGCTCCGAACTGTGTTAACAAATTGACTTAACCAGAGCCCAATTTCATAGAGCTGCTTAGCACAAAAATGTGCTTAGCATGAAATTTTTGCCTTGATAAAAATAGGATTACCAACCAAATTTCCACGTGATTTTCAGGAATAAGCAAACAACAGCTGACTACCAGTAACAAGCATAATGCAACATATGGACATTTGGAATTGGCAATCAAGTTTTTATCAAGGAAGAAATGTCATGCTAAGCAATTTTTTGTGCTTAGCAGCTCTATGAAATGTCTGATGCCACCTTGGGGTCCGAAGTCTCCCACTGACAGGCTCTGGTTATGATCGGGATGTCATTATGCACTACAGGCTTTCAAGGAACACGTTGCCTTGGATCGGACGAGTTGGTCTATCAAAAACGTTTGTAACCTTTTTTTATAAAATGCATATGGTTGGAACGATGTTTTAAAAGTAGAATACCATGATCCACACAAGTTTGCCTCGAAATCGCGTGGTTTTCCTTTTACTATGCTAACTAACACGGTCGGCCATTTATGGGAGTCAAAAATTTGACTCCCATAAATGACCGACCGTGTTAGTCGACGAGGTAAAAGGAAAATCGTGCAATTTCGAGGCATGTTTGTGTGGATCATTGTATTCTACTTTTACAATATCTTTCTACCCATATGCATTTTATAAAAAATGGTTACAAACGCTTTTCAAAGACCAATTCGACCGATCCAAGGCAACGTGTTCCTTTAACCTTATAGAGATGTTCTTGTTGCAGCGAACACAGAAGTTTTAACTTGGGCAACGAGAATGAGGAGGGGGATGCAGACCGATGTGGGTAGTTAATTTTTTTGACTGAGCCCTTTTGCATAGCAGAAGGTTACACACACATACGAGAAATCCAGATTGGAGTTTATTCTAAGGGTTTAAATGGGGGTTTATCTTTAGAGTTGTCCTTAAAATCAGACTCCAAAACTCGACTGCTAAGAAAACAGATTGTGCTCATTATAGTCTGGTGACTCCAATGCCTCCCTTTCCCGATATTCCCTTGGTGTTCCTAGACGTGTTTGTGCGTTCTTGTATTAATCGCCGCAACAACGAACGATGCATACTCTATAAACGCCCGTCGAGCTGGGGTCAAAGAAGAGAAGAATGACAATAATACAAACAGATTCTTTTTAATTTTAATCAGTCAATGTCCGTCAACCATTGGGTCATGTAAGTATCCCTTTTTCACAAGAAAGCCCCCCCCCCCTCCCAACTCTGCCACACGTTGATGTGTGGAAGATGAAAACAAAACCCATTCAACACATATACACGGCCCTTCCGTTGCAAAACAGCCGAACTCGAAAAAAATACAAAGCAAGTAGGCCTTCAGAAAAAAAGTTTGCCATAAAACCAGATGAAAGTGTAAAAAGAGGCCGAGAAATTCACATCCATACATGGCATGCATTTTGCAACTTAAAAAAAAAAAAAAAAAAAAACAACACAATGTACCCAGAAATTATGTTATATAAATACACCACAACTTTGTAGTTATGCTGTTTTGTCAAGAAAGAGCCGTATATTGAGAAGGTAGAGATGGGCATACTTCGATGGTGTTATCATATATCTTTAGATGTATAACTTTCAATTACTTGTTTTTTTGTCTTTGTTTCATCTATTAAACATGACCTTCTGTGATAATTTTCGTAATCAACTCGGCTGGTATAGTAGTTTGTTTGGTTCTGTAAACTTATGAGTTTCTATAATTACATAAAAACAACAAATAATTGGCTGACAGTGTCAGTTAGAGTAGAGTTTCTGAACACACAGTTACGAAAACAACAAACACCCGGATGATTATTATATCATGTCACAATTATAGCAACGAAAATCAACAACGACGTTCTGGGTTTTCTCTCTCTTCGGCTTATGACATCTGGTGTGAGATTTCATAGTTTTGTTTGTAACGGGATCTGGAAACTGTACACCGCAACTATGCGTTTTTTATATTCTAAATAATAATTTCTCCTATCCAATTAGTTGTCTCTGATACAAGACCTTGTTTTTGTTTTTACGGGACGCGTAAATTGGCAGCTCTGGTGTCCATGAACAAATGTTGTAATTGGCAGGTGGCCATCAGTGGCAGGCATCTTAGAGGCACTGGACACTATTGGTAATTACTCAAAAATCATTGTTAGCATTCAAACTTACTTGGTAACGAGCAATGGAGAGATGTTGATAGCATACAAATATTGACTGCTTCGAGTGCTATGGTTAAAACTACGACTCCCGAGGTGATCCCCTGAGCGTTTTATTTTCCCAAGGCGCAGCCGAGGGAAAATGGAACGGTCCGGGGATCACCGAGAGAGTCGTAGTTTTAACCATAGCACGAGTTAAAGCAGTCAATATTTGTTGTACAACACCCCCAACAGACTATTTATCATCTTCGTACACGTAACGTTCGTACGCGCGCTTCAGATACACAGATGCCACAACTGATTGGATTCGAGGTGGGTAAAAAGACGTCTGGGTACTGAACGCCGTGTGGCAGTCGTCGGACTATCACACGGCAAACGATTCACTATCATACGGCAAACAATGCACTATCACACGGCTGCCGTCTAGTAAAACTAAGACATACCATGTGACGCGCTCTAAACCAATGAAAAGGCAGAACATTTGTAAGGGGTGTTATAATATACAACATTGCGAGAAACGGGTTACTCTGATGTAAGCTAGTTTTGGTTGAAAGAGGCAATTTGTTTAACTCAAAACTTTTGGCCTTGGGCCTTTTTGGGGGCATCTGAAAGCACACACATTTTGTGAAACAAAAGTGTTATACCTCATTTTAAAATTGATATCATCATCGCACTCCAACATGGAGATCAGTGGTACTTGGCTGTTTGACCTGGGCCCAATTTCATTGAGCCGCTATAAGCACAGCAATTTGCTTAGCATGACATGTTTTGCTTTGATAAAAACAGGATTACCAACCAAGTTTCCGAGTGATTTTCAGGATAAGCAAACAACAGCTGAATACAAATAGAAATTTGGTTGGTAATTCTGTTTTTATCAAGGACATTTTATGCTACGCAATTTGTTGTGCTTAGCAGCTCTATGAAATTTGGCCCTGGTACTCAGATATCTGCACTCTCGCTACTCAGACACACTATTCTATGGTATTTTTTATTTATTTATTCATTTTAATTCTTCGGACAAGCAAAACAATAAAACTAGCACAGGCCGTCCAGGGAAGGGCAAAAGTAAATAAAACTGTCATCAAAAAATATGTGCCCATACCTAGCTCATAAAAAATACACATTATGGCTGCACAACTACTCATACTCGAGTTACACTCCGATATCTCGGCAGTACTTGGAACTCATCTGAAAGAAATACTTGTTTTGACTAAAATTTACAGGCTGCGCACAAATTTAAACTTTTACAAACTGCTTACAACCAATTTAAAACATCGGTATTACTTTGAAATAAAGTTTGAATAGCTTACCGTCTACTTGCTGCACAAACCTCCAGAGCACTTTTTGAACTGTGTTGGGCAGTCGCTACATTTTTTCCCGGTGCTGTAGGGCTTTTCTCCACGCCAGTTACCCCTAGAAAAAATAGAAGATGATAGTTCTGGATGAAAACAAATTGTGAAACTCGGTATAGCTGAAACTTGTAAGAGACAAAAAGAAAAGAAAGGTTGTGCAAGAAAGGGGGATTCGTATCAACCATAAATTAAGTATTTTGACGGGGTCACTCTTTGGGATTACGCGTGGGATGAGTTGACAATGCAGTGTTCATGTTGTGTCTGATCAATCAATGCAATGTTTTTAAGTATTGCTCCGGAGCACCTTGTAAACTCTTTTAAAGTGCTACACAATTGGGTCTCAGAATTCATTACTTCAATAACCTATCTTTCTAGAAAAACAATATTATAAATGTTCACTTCGCGTCTTGTAATGAGTACTTTGTTAGTAGATACGTGCGATAATAAGACTTGTTTTTATCTTTGAATCTGTTATAACAGCTTACCCCTCGCCGTAGTTGCAAACGAGCCTGTTTGGCATTCCACTGTTGGGACAATTCGTCTTGAAGCCACAGCCAACTTCTTGTGTATCGCCCCATATCATCTGACAAAAAAGTGTATTTGTTTGTTTAGCGATAATTAATAATAGCTTTACAGTGTAAAGTGCTTTGAGTATAAACAATATTGTACCAACTGTAAATGATATACACGCTTATCATATTGACACCTGTTAACAATGGTATGTATAGAATTCAAAAACACACAAGAATATGAACATGTTTTAGGTTATAGACTATCATGTAACGAAGTGGGGAAAAAACTTATGGATGTGTTAAAATTCTAAACATTGTTTGTACAGTGTATAGTTCTATCAGAGGACATATTTTTTACAACAGCGTGTACACTGCGCTTAACATTTAGTGGGCCAACAACATTCCTAATTTCGCTCAATTCCCATTAATATCATAAATCAGCTCAGGGCTACCGTGACGTTCAGAAAAAAACTAAAAACCGGGAGCAATATTCAGGAGAGACGAGTAACTCCGTTGCACATGCCCAAACAACTTTCGTACGAGACGAGAACAAAAAACTACAGCACCTCATCGACTAATATTTTAAGGGAAGCTTTATAACATCTTTAAACCGTGTCGGACGTTTGTGTTTTGTGTCGTACAAAGGGTACCTAACAGTTTCTATACAACAACATTTAAAACAGAGCAGGGCCCAATTTCGTAAAGCACTTAAGCATTGGCTGGTGAACCAATAAATATTTGTTTAACAAAGAAAGTTGTCCAGCAGTATTTTCAGCTTAGCCATTAACAGCTTTATGCAATTGGACAAAATGTTCGGTGTCGAGACAAAATAGGGTGTTTATAATTGAATACATAAGCGTGCTAATTTTTTTTAGATAACCCTAAAAAAACACGTACCTGCGTGTAGTGTCCGCAGGAACTGAGCAGTGGGTCCCTCGGGTCTGGATTGCACCGGTTTGACTTATGATTATAGATGGCTTTTTCCCCTTCCCACATAGACACCATGTCCAGCGGATTGCGGTAACTGGCGAAGGCCATATTCTCACCCACCCAGCTCCATTTGGAGGACGACTTCACCGGGTTGTGATCCATTATGCAGCGGTCGGCCCAACCCTGAGCCTTGCGGGCCAGCTCTTTGCTCCACACCTGAAACGGGCAAATGCGCAAAACAAATGTACACAAAAAGGGAGCAACCAATCAAACAAACCAACACAACGCCCCGACAAACAAACTAACAAACATCCACCCCAAAAAACTCAACCAACCGAACAAACAAACAAACAAACAAACAAACAATCATAAACACCCTAAGGCCGTATCCGAATTGGTGGCTACGGCTGCGGCTACGACCGTTGCCAGGGAAGTTGCTAAGGGCGTCCTATACTTCAATGCATGATGACGCGGCGATCTAGCCGTAGCCGTAGCCGCCAAATCGGATACGGCCTTACACCCCGACTAAACGCACGCCCCAACAAACTTCCCACTAAACAAACAGTTTTGATTATCGCAAACGCCGAACCCGATCGCTAAATTAAAAATCCATTGCAACTTAGCGATGGATTTTTGATAACGATTTCAATTGTAAGTAAAATCTTTATCAAACTTTGCGACGGATTTACTCTTCGCAAAATAACTTTTAGCAATGACTAATAAGTGGCCGCAAAGTAAAAGTTCATCGCAAAATATATGACAACGTAGTTTGTTCGCGAATTAAAGAATGAAATTGCATTACATTATGTTCTTCTTGGTCTTTTATCACGAGACTCAGATGACAAAGAAATCGCATTGCTGCTTGTCGAAGAAAAACAAATTCATACAACACAAATTTCTCAATGAGAAATATTTACATCTACGCCTATCAATACGAACAAAATGTGTTCTGTTTTGAAGGCCCCCTAAAATACCATCACTTATTTCGATTGCCAAAAAAAAAACGGTTTGATTGCCAAAAACTCGGGCAAAACAGTACCGTTTCTCGTTGTTTAAAACTAAACAGGGTCGTCTAAGTTAAAGAAATTGTCCACAGAACACTAGAATAGTTTTTTAGTAACAACTTTCGTCAGGAACCTTTTCACAAATGAGTTTAATGGAGTGTCAACTTCAGTTAGGAATCTTAGTTTGCGTGAAAAACAGACTAACTCACCAGCTTCATCATATTGGACGCTCCTTTTTCTTTGCTTCTGAACTTATTGTGCTGGTCCAAAATGACTTTTTCCTGCTTGCGGGTCAACCCAGCGGATGCAGTATGCATCCACACGACCAGCACCACAACGAGCAGCATGCCTCTTCGATTCATCATCGTGCCGTTACAAGGGGTTCTTTCGCGGGGTTGAAGTCGTGTCTGATGCTCGGCAAACGAACATCTACTTTGTCCGGGATAATCTCGAGATCGGGGTCTTTATGAGGTGCGTTCCCGCCCACTGGAAACCCAACACCCCTATAGTCGGCATTGTCTTTTTTGCTGCCACACGTACGCCGTGTAATTAATATTCACACAAAAAATTGTGCTGTCAAGCAAGTTGACAAAAATAATACACACTTAAGGTGATGACTGTGTTGTTGTTTTTTTTGAAAAGCTTTGACGATGTTTTTAGTTTGACAAGTAATATTGTTCAAGCTGTCACGCCAAAAAATGATCATGTTCATGTTGATCAAAATCGCTGAATCATTAGGTGGTTTTAATAACTGCAAACAAATTAATGTTGAAATAACAATTTCAAAAATTACACACATCAAAGTGAAGTTAAAGGAATACCGTATAGGTGGTAAAGAATTGCTTCAACTAGTTTGCATGTAAGATGGTTATTGCACAGCAAGGACGAAAAGCAAGGTTAGGTTGCACACAGGCGGTACACCTTTTGTTCTTCTATGGAAAATTTTGCCCGATTATAACCTTCACGTTTGCTTTTTTTTTTTTTTTTTTTTTTTTTAAATCTCAAACATGAAATGACAGGTAAGCCCAATTCTAGGTTTTTTTTTTATTCTGTATAGTCTGAATTGGGAGGTAAACCAAAGTAGTGCATTGCCAGAGGCTTATGGTGGACCGTGTAAATAGAAAATAGCTGTTTTACAATGTTTTATAATGATTACATGCATACTGTGAATGCTAAAATGAAAAGTAACATTTCACTCCGTTTAATCTGAAATTTCATAATGGGATTTATAGCGGCCTGTCGGAGGCTAGGGAGGTGGGGCATTATCCTTTTTGAGATAATATGGTAGACTCTGTGCACTGCTGTTTGGTTTAGGTGTTTAAATGTAACCAAACCTAATAAGAATACAGGGGTGAGAGTCATTACTAACGAAAAAGTCTGAAACTTGGATACAAATTCAAAGGTATGCTGAACTGATGGGATTTCTACCTTTTGGTGACCCCTGGGGTTATATATTCCAATGAGCTTTTGGGAACAGTATCCAAAGCACTAGAGAAGTAGACCAATGAGCAGGATTTCTTTATTTGTGGGAAAAAATATTGTCTCATTTTCTTCACCAGGCCGACATAAAAAGACTGAATTCAGCCCGAAAGTGTGAACAATCTCATCCCTGGTAATAGTATTGTGTCCACCATCTCAAAATGGCCTTTGGACATCAATTATTGGGGCGAGTTCTCCCAATTCCATAAGCTAGCACATGCTTAGTGCATTAATTAAAAAAAAAACAATAAGTCTGCACGCAGTTGCGTGACAACCATGTTTTTACCGATCCCACTTAAAACACAAAAATAAATGGTATTGACATTACAGCGTATGTTAACATTGCACATGATGTCATTAAGAAGCCCATTGGAAAATAAAATGTACTAATCAATAATGTCAGTAAATGTAAGATATCGCTATAGTTCATATTGGCGGGCTATCCTAACTGAACATGTTTAAGGGCATTGGACATGTTTGGTAATTATATCAAAGACCAGTACTCTCAAACCTGTGAAAATTTGCGATCAATTGGTAATCGAAGAGAATAATGAAAAAAAAAATCCTTGTTGCATTACTGTGCAAAAAAAGGTTTATCGAAATCTTTTATTATTTTAGTGATAAATTAACTCTTTTTCACAAACTACGTTACTTCATCAGATGAAGCCGTCTCTCACAATTATCAGCTCAATTGCTTGTCCAAATAATTTTTAATGCGAACAATTATTTTAAGTAATAACCAAATAAATAGTGTCCACTGCGCCTCTAAAATACCTTTATGCTACATATTATAATGGTAGCCTATTCAACTGAAATGTAATGTAAAATATCAAATGATCCAATCGAAAAATATGGATTACAATCGAAAAATATGGATTACGGATCAATACGGATTTTCTTAATCAACCCCAATGACCCACCGTTATTGCAGCCAATGAAACAAATTTTTGACTAATTATTAATCGTCCAGTTTTAGCAAAAGCAAGTTTTATACACAGACAGGTCGATTGACTTAGTCTACATACCGTTTAGGCAGTTTATAAGGGTCTCAGAATCTTCAGTTAAACACTTTATATTATAGGCTTTTTTATTAATCAATAACAAATTCTGTGGTTTCACGGTGTGAAAACATAATAATGAACAGAAACAGGCAACAAATTTGACAACATCTGGGAAGGTTATTAGTTTTGAAACAAAAAAGTATGGAATCCATATTGCAAATGAGGTATACAGGTCTTCCTAAGGTACTGCATTAGGTTTTAACCAGTTTATTTGAACAAAATTGTTGCTAACATCTTTTTCAATCAATCTTTAGCCATTTCTCCAAAATGTAAAAATGACATCAGGGAGTCATAACAAATTCATTGATGTCCTAAAGTTGGCCATTTCATATTCTATAGGGGGGATCAAGAATCATAGATGTTGGTTTTTTGAGGGGAAGGAATCCAATTCGCACTCATGAACTTAATTAGCACATACATTAAAATAAAATGTCTCGTTTTTCTCAATGTGATTGTAATATTTATACTAGATTGGATTTGTCTCTTTCCATCATCCGTTCGCTCTTTCCGCTTTCATGTTTTCCTGTTGCATCCCATAAGTTGTCACTTTATCAGTTTCTTGATCCATCCACAGTGTGAATGCAGTGATGCCGTAAATGATGTAAACACACATTCGCTTCTCTTTGATGGGAAGTTATGATGTCAGCAAAACAACAACATGTCTATTGGACTGAAATTATCTTTGACGTCCTGTGGCGTCACTATTGAAAAAAAACACAACAAACTTCATTCTGTAAAAGAAGACAACTCCTGAAATGGATCACCGGAAGCGGGGGTTGTAGGCCTATGTTTCGCAAGTAAAAACTGACAAGGATGAATGGCAGGTAAATGAAAAATAATAATGTACTGACATTAACATGAGACAGTCACGACGGTTATTTTGTTGTTTATTAGTCAGTAATTGAGAGACACATTAATGTTTATAACGTAGGAAAGTAATTGTAATGATCGAGGCGCCTACCCAAAACGTTCGCCATCATCACGCCCAAATTGCTTATCTTATAGCAGGCTGAATTTGCACGGTGGCATTGGTATAAAAGGTTTGCGGTAAAGCCTAATACCATGTAAATATGCCCATCTCTGTTTGAGTAATAATCTCTGTTTGGGTTATACTTGCTTATAATCTGTAAGTTGTTTCTGTTGGCTGAAACCACCGGTTCTTTTCAGAAGACCCGCAAAGATATTCACATGGTACCGCGAACCTCCCTTTCTGCTTATGTTGTTGATCTTTGCACGTCATATTATTCAGGAAAATTTTTAGATTTGTTTTAGATATAGTATATTCTATTTTTAACATGAGAATTCGGTCCAATATACTTTAGTTGACTGTCTGCTTTGATTGCAAGAGAAGTTATATTTTTGCGGCCTTTTATCTTTTTAATTATTTCTCCCCCATGCATTGCCATTTTATTTTCACCGCTCAATTGGAAACTTGTTGTAAACGTGTACATGTTTAATCAAATAATAATCAAATTTAGTTATTTCTGTAACCGGATGCCATGGCAAATGGTGACTTTTTCAAGGACTAAAATAAACACCTCAAAACAAGGACCAGCGCCCTCACTCGGAACAGCACTACATTTTGTTCGGATACTTATTCCCGTATACACCGGTAACCAGTGACCGTGGTATGGATACGGATGGATGGATGGATGCAGCGTAGATGCACAGTGCAGCGTGCCATCCATCACGTACGGAGCATCCCTCGTCATGCAGCAGACAGTTAGTGGGTGTACTCTCTGTTTTTTGTTATCCGTATCCGGCGGCGATTGTCGTTTCTCCTACACCAGCTCCCAGCATCCACCATCTCCAGCTTTAATACCAGACTGTTTAATACACAAGGTAAGTTTCTCCCCTGGAGGCATCAGTATTCAGTCCATAGCTTAGCATGTCATAAGGTATGCTAAGTGAAAGAATAGGTGCAGAAAAGTCAGGTTTAGTTTTTATTTTAGTTTTTGTTTTTGGACATCGACACTCCACAATTTTTGGTAAAGTTTCCGTACGGCGCCACCACTTTTTCATTCAATATGAAATAATAGGATAACTTTCCGTACGACGCCACCACTTTTTTTACCTCAATGAGATATCCTTTCTGGTAATAACTAAGTACTAACTAGTGAAAAAAGTGGTGGCGCCATACGGCTTCACATTCCATGCTGTCACCACCACCACTACCAATGATTGATGGTAAAACTACAATGGAAAACCGTCATGGCTCTGCTTACCGTAACTTACAGAATCGGCGCTTACGGAAGCAGGGAATTCTGTGCTTACGGTTACGGCAAGCGTATTTCACGGGTTAGCGACGAATTTTGGCTTCTGCGCGTGCGTACTCCCCGTTACTAGGCATTCTAGGCTTACAAGGCTAGCGCAGAAATTTGGCGCTTGCACGTAAGCGGGGAATCGTGATCGTAAGCGCAGAATTCGGCGGTAAGCAGAGCCATGAAATTGGGCCCTGATGTGTGAAACTCACTTCAGTACAGTACATGCAACGCGCCTACCATGCCTACCATGGATGGAGCATCAGTATACCGGTGTGTGGTGGTCAGTGGTGCATGGCTGGGTTAGTCAGGGACTGTACAGTAGAAAGTTCCATATAAAAATTGTTCCCAAATTGCCTACACATGGTGACACTGACAGCGCCCATTACAAATTGTAATGTATTGTAATACAATACAATGCACCATAAATAGTTTTAATGAACGACTTTTGTCCATGTTGTTTGCTGCACCTGCTGTGTAAAGTTTGCATTCCAGCCAAAATAATGTGTCGGTAGGCCCTAATATTCCAGAGTAGGTTTCTGCTCTAGTATAGCCATGGAGGTCCATTGTATAGCCTACCTCCATGATAGTCTAGCCGGTAGGAAGGGGAAGGTGACCACCACAGACTTATCCTACAACATGTCGAACTATGAATGACGTTCGTTCTGCTATGTCTGCTATCAACGATAGTATCGTGAGGTCTAGTATACAAAAGCAGAACGAACCGCATCTAGCTAGTTTCAGGAGTAATTCCAGCCAAAATGCTTGGGCCACCCATTCCTAACGTTACATAAAGCCATTCCCCTGTACACTTCCAACTGACAATAATCATTCTCTCCCCCGTTCCCTCCAACATTGAACATTGAACCTATGGATCTGGTTGTTACTGTACAATCACCTGGAGTGGCTATCACCTACATACGCATGGGTTAAATAGTGCTTTTAAATTTTAAAGTGAGCCCCCCTTGATTTAATTCAGAAATGTTTAGTTTGTCAAGGAGAGTTTTGAAAGTGATGACTGATTTGGTTGATACTACTACATGTACATGTAGCTACTACAGACCATGGAAGTCAGGCTAGGTAACTGCCTAGACTCTGTATAATGTTATCATATCATCATTATCACTAGTTGCAATAATTGTAATCCTCCCTGTGGCTGGTGGAGGATTATGTGTTGCAACACCATCTATAGTATCACTATTTCTAGCCCCCTTTCAATGTTCAAAGGTGCAATCTGTCAAACCTGAATTATATTTTACTCGTTAGCAAATCAACCGTATTAAATAGAAACATCACACAAACCTTTCTGTGTTTTTTTTTACAAAGTTGAAGAAATTGTAGCTTTGGATGTGGGAGGAAATCCCCAAATAAAGAAATTTTAACCCTTGACCCAGTGACTGAGGCACTGTAGTACTTGACACTCCTTTTGTTATAATTTTCACTTCTGCAGTCGTACTAAAAAAAAAAAAAACGAAGAAAGAAAACAGCAGCGCCCCAGTAAGGCCCCCGGAGGCAACAGAGGCCCATCCGTTGCCCCTGGTCAATGCCTTGGGTTTCCCTTAAAATGTTCCCTTCCATTAAAGGAGAAATAACAGCAAATAATTTTAACCATGAAGAAAATGGTTCAAATAAAATTATCCTCAGTCGATGATGGTTACATCGGCTCAGCAAGTTCTCTTTAAAGTGGTCTGAATGCTGGCATGCAATGTTTAAAGGCAGTGGTACCCTCCTAAACTTAGGATGGGCTCAATGCGTCCTGTAGCCTACGTCTTTGGATAGGGAACTTAAAGGCAGTGGACACTATTGGTAACTTTACTCAAAATAATTATTAGCATAAAACCGAACTTGGTAAAGAGTAATGGGGAGCTGTTGATAGTATAATACACTGTGAGAAATGGCTCCCTGTGAAGTAACGTAGTTTTCGAGAAAGAAGTAGTTTTCCACGAATTTGATTTCGAGACCTCAGATTTAGAATTTGAAGTCTCGAAATCAAGCATCTGAAAGCACACAACTTCGTGTGACAAGGGTGTTTTTTCTTTCATTATTATCTCGCAACTTTGACGACCGATTGAGGTCAAATTTTCACAGGTTTCTTATTTCATGTATGTACATGTACATGTATGTTGAGATACACCAAGTGAGAAGACTAGTCTTTGACAATTACCATAATAGTGTCCAGTGTCTTTAACTCGCCCCAAGTCCTAAGATTAATCCTTAGCTTGATGAGTTTGGTGAAATCGACGGCAATAACGTTGGGAGTGCTTTGAGACAGTGTGAAAAGCACATTATAAAAACTGGTTGTTGTTATTATTATTATAGAGTACTGAGTATACAGTGCTTGTGTTGCAAGTAAAACCAAAATAAATAATAAACTAATCTTGATCTTACTTATATTGTCTTTTTTATTTATTTTTTTACTTACCTCCTTCTGAAGCATCATGGAGACCTGGCTGATCTTATCCCTAACGGCAGTTATCTACATCATCGTAGTCAAGTTTCTAGGTTTGATTGAGAGGGCCGAGTCGCCCGCGATTTACCATGCAAATTCCACATTTGTTCACCGCCTCCTTGAGGCATGCCCCATGTTGAAAGAGCCGTAAGTAATGAGCACAATATGTCAATGATCTTTTGATAATCTGATTTCAGATTTGTTTTGTTTGCCTTCAGAGAAACACTTTAGTTATTATTTAAAGTAGAGTCATACTTAAAGTAAGAGTCATACTGGTAATATCCCCCCCAACCCCCACCCCCCAAAAAGGGTGTTAGTTCTATCCGAAATATTTTATTATCCTGTTTAAAGGCTGGTTCATACTTCCTGCTATTGCGACAACATTAATTTGCAACAGTTTGAAATGTGTTCAACTCTTGCAAAACATTCACAGCAAAGACAGGGCAGTGGCGTCAGAATTTATTTTGCGTTCATAAATACCTCAGACAGTTTCGCTATTCCTATTGGTGGAGAGCGCGTCACGTGGGTGTGTATAAACCTTTGTTTATGACCGGTAAAAAGTGTTAATTCATGGGCGTGGCACGCGACATTGCAGCTGTGTTTTTAAGACAGTTTCTTCATTCCTATTGGTCGAGAGCAACGGCTGAAACAATTGTGCCACATCACGCGATACGCCCACAGCATTCCCTTATTTATAAGGAGTTGTTTACCCGAGGACGGTGGAGGGAAAGGGATCCGCACGCTCTTTGCAATGAAAACGCAGGGAGAGTTTACTGGTTTGGGTATATTAAAGACGCTAGACACTATTGGTAATTGTCAAAGACCAGTCTTCTCACTTAGTGTATCTCAACATTTTGTGCATTAAGTAACAAACCTGTGAAAATTTTAGCTCATTTGGTAGTCGAAGTTGCAAGATAATAATGACAGAAAAAACACCCTTGTCACACGATGATGCTTGATTTTGAAATCAAACTCGTGGAAAATTTACTTCTTTCTCGAAAAAACTACGCTACTTCATGGGGAGCCATTTCTCACAATGTTTTATACTATCAACCTCTCCCCATTACTCATTACCAAGTAAGGTTTTATTCTAACAATCATTTTGAGTAATTACCGATAGTGTCCACTGCCTTTAAGGGCACTTTAAAGGACAGATTTACCCAAACCAAATAGTGCCCTATATAGTAGGCACATTTCTCACAATGTTTTATACTATCAACCGCTCCCCATTACTCATTACCAAGTAAGGTTTTATGCTAATAATTATTTTGAGTAATTACCAATAGTGTCCACTGCCTTTAAGGGCACTTTAAAGTACAGATTTACCCAAACCAAATAGTGCCCTATATTGTAGGCCCTATGTGTCCATTATAAACTGCTCACAAAAAGTAAGGAAACTTTTTTCATTCCAGTATATTTGTTATTATTTAATACTCTCTTTGTATATGGTATATATCAATGCAAAGCTGAACTGTTCCTCTTTAAAATGATACCACATTTGCAATGATTACATGTTGCTGAACTTGGCTACACGAATAACAATGAGCCAAAGTCACAAATCAAATGTGCCAAAATTACCGTTGTTATGTGAATGGTCAATAGGTAATGCTCAATAATCGAACCGATCAAGCTTTTCAGAACCATTAATGGTTTACAAAATGATTTGCACCAGTGAGCTCATCGGACATAAACCCTCATCTCATGAAAAACACCTTGTTTGATGGGTATTTGCAAGACGATTTTCTACAGCCGAATGCAGTCCCATACTTGCAGACTCTTGGACCAAATGCCATCTTTCAAGATGACAACCCTCGCCCCCATCGAGCCCGACTGGTGACTGACTACCTGAACAATTTTGGGGTGCAACGGATGGATTGGCCTGCTAACAGTCAAAACCTGAATCCCATGGAACATCTGTGGGACCAGCTTGGCCTTGCTGTCCACGCCAGAACCACCAACACATCAACTGTGGCTGACCTAACCAGGTTCCTTAATAAAGAATG
Organism: Asterias rubens; assembly: GCF_902459465.1. Classification (NCBI taxonomy): domain Eukaryota; kingdom Metazoa; phylum Echinodermata; class Asteroidea; order Forcipulatida; family Asteriidae; genus Asterias; species Asterias rubens. Next base: position 6,522,521 of record NC_047064.1, on the reverse strand, counting down.
GAACGCCATCCCTCATCATCAGCGCATCACAGGACTTGTGTGCAGCATGAGAAGAAGGTGCCAGGTTGTCATCAACGCCTTCGGATCATCCACTTGTTACTGAACTTTTTGTATCAATAAAGTGTATTAAGATCAGTAAGTTGTCTTGCTCTATACCAAATTTCTTGTCTCAGTAAAGTGGATTAAGATCAGTAAGTTGTCTTGCTTGTTTGAATTACAGTGTCATTTGATTGTTCACACGTTAACACAAAATTGCTAATTTTGGCACATTTGATTTGTGACTTTGTCTCATTCTCATTAACGTGGTCAAGTCCAGCAACATGTAATCATTGCAATTACGGTATCATTTTAAAGAGGAACAGTTCAGCTTTGCAATGATATATACCATATACAAAGAAAGTATTAAATAATAACAAATATACTGGATTGAAAAAAGTTTCCTTACTTTTTGTGAGCAGTTTACTTCTACATGGCTTATACAACAAGTAGACACTGTGTTCACCTGAAACTTTCACAAATGACCCTCATTGTATCTTGCTTGTATTGATGTTTCTATCTTCAAGGTATGTGCCTACTTTCCTATGGGGCAAGTCAGGCCACCTACAGACTGCCACCTATGCAAAGGTCGGAAGGTTCAACGCACCGAGACCTGTTGGAGAACGCTTTAGTTACATTATGCCGGATGGAGCCACCTGCACCTTTGATGTGTTTGAGCCAACTGCCAGCCATCCCTCTGGAGGTATTTCATATACAATGTATACGTAGGGTCTCTCTTTTAATGATAGTGGACACTATTAGTAATTGTCAAAGACCAGTTTTCTCACTTGGAGTATCCGAACATAAACATAAAATTACAAACCTGTGAAAATTTGAGCTCAATCGGTCGTCAAAGTTGCGAGATAATAATGAAAGAAAATACACCCTTGTCACACGAAGTTGTGTGCTTTACGATGGTTGATTTTGAGAGCTCAAATTCTAAACTTGAGTTCCCGAAATCAAATTCTCGAAAATTCTTCGCGACGTAAAAGGAAAACATCAGTGCAATTTTGAGTGATGCTTATGTGAGTTATTAATTCTACTTTTAAAATATCTTTCTAACCATATGCATTTCATATCAAACGACTTCAAACGCTTTTCCGTGTTCCTTTATAATTTTAATTTCAAGTGTTTCTGTTGCTTTTGCTTTACTAGCTGACATGAAGCTCTGTAATACATGTAGTCGACAGAGAGGTGATTTCTCCAGTTTGGAACTGAAATCTGTTGTTGGAAACCCAAAATCTCATTTACACAAATTATTTTATAAATTAGATCAAATTCATAAGAAAGTTTGGAGCTCCATGTTCTTATCGCCTATCTGGCTATGGCTCTATCAGCCAGTTTGATTCCCTATAACACTGGACTTGATAAACACAGGCTCCTTAGCAGCTTTGGCTACATCAGCCAATTTGAAGCTCAATTAACACAGTATCCTTTCTGACCGGCTATGGCTCTATTAGCCAGTCTGAGTCTATTTACTGGACTTGATAAACACAGGCTCCTTAGCAGCTTTGGCTACATCAGCCAGTTTGAAGCTCCATTAACACAGTATCCTTACCGACCGGCTATGGCTCTATTAGCCAGTCTGAGTCTATTTACTGGACTTGATAAACACAGGCTCCTTAGCAGCTTTGGCTACATCAGCCAGTTCGAAGCTCCATTAACACAGTATCCTTTCCGACCGGCTATGGCTCTATTAGCCAGTCTGAATCTCTTTACTGGACTGGATAAACACAGACTGCTTATCAGCTTTGGCTACATCAGCCAGTTTGAAGCTCAATTAACACAGTATCCTTACCGACAGGCTATGGCTCTATTGGCCAGTCTGAATCTCTTTACTGGACTGGATAAACACAGGCTCCTTAGCAGCTTTGGCTACATCAGCCAGTTTGAAGCTCCATTAACACAGTATCTTTTCCGACCAGCTATGGCTCTATTAGCCAGTCTGAATCTCTTTACTGGACTGGATAAACACAGGCTCCTTAGCAGCTTTGGCTACATCAGCCAGTTTGAAGCTCCACTAACACAGTATCCTTTCCGACTGGCTATGGCTCTATTAGCCAGTCTGAGTCTATTTACTGGACTTGATAAACACGGGCTCCTTAGCAGCTTTGGCTACATCAGCCAGTTTGAAGCTCCATTAATACAGTATCCTTTCCGACCGGCTATGGCTCTATTAGCCAGTCTGAATCTCTTTACTGGACTGGATAAACACAGGCTCCTTAGCAGCTTTGGCTACATCAGCCAGTTTGAAGCTCAATTAACACAGTATCCTTTCTGACCGGCTATGGCTCTATTAGCCAGTCTGAGTCTATTTACTGGACTGGATAAACACAGGCTCCTTAGCAGCTTTGGCTACATCAGCCAGTTTGAAGCTCCATTAACACAGTATCCTTTCCGACCGGCTATGGCTCTATTAGCCAGTCTGAATCTCTTTACTGGACTGGATAAACACAGGCTCCTTAGCAGCTTTGGCTACATCAGCCAGTTTGAAGCTCAATTAACACAGTATCCTTACCGACAGGCTATGGCTCTATTAGCCAGTCTGAGTCTATTTACTGGACTGGATAAACATAGGCTCCTTAGCAGCTTTGGCTACATCAGCCAGTTTGAAGCTTTATTTACACAGTATCCTTTCTGACCGGCTATGGCTCTATTAGCCAGTCTGAGTCTATTTACTGGACTTGATAAACACAGGCTCCTTAGCAGCTTTGGCTACATCAGCCAGTTTGAAGCTCAATTAACACAGTTTCCTTTTATTTAGCCAGTCTGAATCTGTTTACTGGACTTGATAAACATAGGCTCCTTAGCAACTTTGGCTAAATGCCAGTTTGAATCTTTATGTTCTTACCGCCTATCTGCCTAGATAACATTCATACATTTGGCCAACGTTGGTGTTTAGTCGGCACTGTTGGCGTTTGCCCCATGTTGGCACTATGTCGCCACAATCGGCATTGGCACTATGTTTGGTTCTGACATTTGGCCAACGTTGGCTGTAGGTCAGCAGAATCACCTTCGTTTTACACTGGCGATCAATGTTGAGCCAACTTTGTTTTTTAGTAATTAAACAATATTCGGCATTGTGTTGGTATCAGACATAGAACCAATGTTGGCAGTGGACACTATTGGCAATTACTCAAAATAATTGAAGTCGAGTAGTTTTCGAGAAAGAAGTAATTTTCCACAAATTTGATTTCGAGACCTCAGATTTGGAACTTGAGGTCTCGAAACCAAGCATCTGAAAGCACACAACCCCGTATGACAATGATGTTTTTTCTTTCATTGTTATCTCGCAACTTGAATGCCCGATCTCAAATTTTCACAGGTTTGTTATTTTATGAAATGTTGAGATACACCAAGTGAGAAGACTTATAATATATAATTATATAACTAAACTTCCGTTGAATTTGTACCCATGGTTGTGATATTGATTATCAGTTATTCCAAATTATTACATTATTGCAATCAAGATTTATTAATATCTACAATTTTGGGGGTATTTTATAGCAAAAAAAACCCCATCAAGTTACATTACTTTGTCAGTTTTTAATTGTTTTCACAATCTTTTAAAGCCATCTTGTGGCACAATTTGACACCCTGCCTTGAAAATTGCATATTATGACCAATGTCAGTTTAATGTTGGCCCAATGGTGCGCCGTTACAAAATCAGTAGGCCTATTGGCACAGAACAGTTTTTTATACCATTATTTGCTAAAATAGCATGCCACTTCGAAACCAGTGTTGGCCCGAAAATGTTTTCTATACCATTTTGCCAAAATGGCGTGGCGCTAAAAAAAACAGTCTTGTCCAAGAAAAGATTTTCTATGGTGCAGAGCTACAAAACCAGTATTGGCCTAATAGAGTTTTTCTACAATTTTGCCAAAATGGTGTGCCACCAAAAAACAGTAGACAGATGTCAGAAAAAAAAAAAGAAAAAAAAGGTGCGGTGCATAAAAAAAAAATAATAATAATTATCAGACGAAAATTCAACCAGCAATGTAACTCGTAAGTTTTTATTAATAAGATAACAATACAAAAAGTATATCAATTATATTAAATTTAAATGAAATTACTTCCACATGCCATAAAAGAATCCATTACAATAAAGTGTAGCTGTCCATGATAAACAAAACAAATAAAAAAAGAAAAAACAGCAGCAATGAAAAAATTAATTTAAAAATTAAAAATTGAAAGGAGTCTATAACTGAAACAAACCAGTATTGGCCAGTACAGGCAAACCTCTGTCCTAACTACAGCGAGGCAGCCGAAAAGCCATGGGACATGATACCCACAATGGTACTCTAGAAAATGTTGAGGTTTATAATGCTCTAAGGTGCATTGTGAGCATGTACTAGGCTCATTTTACATGGTTGTAATTGTACATTGTTGTTGCCAGGCATATGATAGGCTTTCAAAAAATAAAAAAATATATACGTAAAATTGTGTATATTTATTTTTTTAAGATTGTTTTTTTTTAGCGGTTATCATTTCAAAAACACGTGGCATTCTGCAGAATAGTTGCATGCCTGTATATAAGGCTTAATGGCTGACGTAGCAAAAGCTGCTAAGGACCCTTTATTTATCTGGTCCAGTGTAGGGATTCAAACTGGCTGATAGAGCCATAGCCAATAAGAATACTATGTTATTGTAATATGGAGCTTCAAACTGGCTGATGTAGCCAGAGCTGCTTAAATAAGGAGCCTTCAGTTATTCGGTCTAGTGTAGAGATTCAGTCTGGCTGATAGAGCCATAGCCGGTACGTATACTATGTTATTGTAATATGGAGCTTCAAACTGGCTGATGTAGCCAGAGCTGCTTAAATAAGGAGCCTTCAGTTATTCAGTCTAGTGTAGAGATTCAGTCTGGCTGATAGAGCCATAGCTGGTACGTATACTATGTTATTGTAATATGGAGCTTCAAACTGGCTGATGTAGCCAGAGCTGCATAAATAAGGAGCCTTCAGTTATTCAGTCTAGTGTAGAGATTCAGTCTGGCTGATAGAGCCATAGCCGGTACGTATACTATGTTATTGTAATATGGAGCTTCAAACTGGCCGATGTAGCCAAAGCTGCAAGGGACCTACATGTACATGTAGCTGTGTTTATCCAGTCTCGTGTAGAGATTCAGTCTGGCTGATAGAGCCATAGCCGGTACGGATACTGTACTGTAATATGGAGCTTCAAACTGGCTGATGAAGCCAAAGCTGCAAGAGACCTACATGTAACTGTGTTTATCCAGTCTAGTGTAGAGATTCAGTCTGGCTGATAGAGCCATAGCCGGTACAGATACTGTGTTATTTTTTTGTAATATGGAGCTTCAAACTGGCTGATGTAGCCAAAGCTGCAAAGAACCTAGCTGTGTTTAAATCCAGTCTCGTGTAGAGATTCAGTCTGGCTGATAGAGCCATAGATGGTACGGATACTGTGTTATTGTAATATGGAGCTTCAAACTGGCTGATGTAGCCGGTACGGATACTGTGTTATTGTAATATGGAGCTTCAAACTGGCTAATGTAGCCAGAGCTGCTTAAATAAGGAGCCTTCAGTTATTCAGTCTAGCATGCCTAGGGTAGAGATTCAGTCTGGCTGATAGAGCCATAGCCGGTACGGATACTATACTATTGTAATATGGAGCTTCAAACTGGCCGATGTAGCCAAAGCTGCAAGGGACCTACATGTACATGTAGCTGTGTTTATCCAGTCTAGTGTAGAGATTCAGTCTGGCTGATAGAGCCATAGCCGGTACAGATACTGTGTTATTTTTTTGTAATATGGAGCTTCAAACTGGCTGATGTAGCCAAAGCTGCAAAGAACCTAGCTGTGTTTAAATCCAGTCTCGTGTAAAAATTCAGTCTGGCTGATAGAGCCATAGATGGTACGGATACTGTGTTATTGTAATATGGAGCTTCAAACTGGCTGATGTAGCCGGTACGGATACTGTGTTATTGTAATATGGAGCTTCAAACTGGCTAATGTAGCCAGAGCTGATTAAATAAGGAGCCTTCAGTTATTCAGTCTAGCATGCCTAGGGTAGAGATTCAGTCTGGCTGATAGAGCCATAGCCGGTACGGATACTGTACTATTGTAATATGGAGCTTTAAACTGGCCGATGTAGCCAAAGCTGCAAGGGACCTACATGTACATGTAGCTGTGTTTATCCAGTCTAGTGTAGAGATTCAGTCTGGCTGATAGAGCCATAGCCGGTACAGATACTGTGCTATTTTTTTGTAATATGGAGCTTCAAATTGGCTGATGGAGCCAAAGCTGCAAAGAACCTAGCTGTGTTTAAATCCAGTCTCGTGTAGAGATTCAGTCTGGCTGATAGAGCCATAGCCGGTACGTATACTATGTTATTGTAATATGGAGCTTCAAACTGGCCGATGTAGCCAAAGCTGCAAGGGACCTACATGTACATGTAGCTGTGTTTATCCAGTCTCGTGTAGAGATTCAGTCTGGCTGATAGAGCCATAGCCGGTACGGATACTGTACTATTGTAATATGGAGCTTCAAACTGGCTGATGAAGCCAAAGCTGCAAGAGACCTACATGTAACTGTGTTTATCCAGTCTAGTGTAGAGATTCAGTCTGGCTGATAGAGCCATAGCCGGTACAGATTCTGTGTTATTTTTTTGTAATATGGAGCTTCAAACTGGCTGATGTAGCCAAAGCTGCAAAGAACCTAGCTGTGTTTAAATCCAGTCTCGTGTAGAGATTCAGTCTGGCTGATAGAGCCATAGCCGGTACGTATACTATGTTATTGTAACATGGAGCTTCAAACTGGCTGATGTAGCCAAAGCTGCAAGGGACCTACATGTACATGTAGCTGTGTTTATCCAGTCTCGTGTAGAGATTCAGTCTGGCTGATAGAGCCATAGCCGGTACGGATACTGTACTATTGTTATATGGAGCTTCAAACTGGCTGATGAAGCCAAAGCTGCAAGAGACCTACATGTAACTGTGTTTATCCAGTGTAGTGTAGAGATTCAGTCTGGCTGATAGAGCCATAGCCGGTACAGATACTGTGTTATTTTTTTGTAATATGGAGCTTCAAACTGGCTGATGTAGCCAAAGCTGCAAAGAACCTAGCTGTGTTTAAATCCAGTCTCGTGTAGAGATTCAGTCTGGCTGATAGAGCCATAGATGGTACGGTTACTGTGTTATTGTAATATGGAGCTTCAAACTGGCTGATGTAGCCGGTACGGATACTGTGTTATTGTAATATGGAGCTTCAAACTGGCTAATGTAGCCAGAGCTGCTTAAATAAGGAGCCTTTAGTTATTCAGTCTAGCATGTCTAGGGTAGAGATTCAGTCTGGCTGATAGAGCCATAGCCGGTACGTATACTATGTTATTGTGATATGGAGCTTCAAACTGGCCGATGTAGCCAAAGCTGCAAGGGACCTACATGTACATGTAACTGTGTTTATCCAGTGTAGTGTAGAGATTCAGTCTGGCTGATAGAGCCATAGCCGGTACGGATACTGTACTATTGTTATATGGAGCTTCAAACTGGCTGATGAAGCCAAAGCTGCAAGAGACCTACATGTAACTGTGTTTATCCAGTGTAGTGTAGAGATTCAGTCTGGCTGATAGAGCCATAGCCGGTATAGATACTGTGTTATTTTTTTTGTAATATTGGGCTTCAAACTGGCTGATGTAGCCAAAGCTGCAAAGAACCTAGCTGTGTTTAAATCCAGTCTCGTGTAGAGATTCAGTCTGGCTGATAGAGCCATAGATGGTACGGATACTGTGTTATAATATGGAGCTTCAAACTGGCTGATGTAGCCGGTACGGATACTGTGTTATTGTAATATGGAGCTTCAAACTGGCTAATGTAGCCAGAGCTGCTTAAATAAGGAGCCTTCAGTTATTCAGTCTAGTATGTCTAGGGTAGAGATTCAGTCTGGCTGATAGAGCCATAGCTCTGGTACGGATACTGTACTATTGTAATATGGAGCTTCAAACTGGCCGATGTAGCCAAAGCTGCAAGGGACCTACATGTACATGTAGCTGTGTTTATCCAGTCTAGTGTAGAGATTCAGTCTGGCTGATAGAGCCATAGCCGGTACAGATACTGTGCTATTTTTTTGTAATATGGAGCTTCAAACTGGCTGATGGAGCCAAAGCTGCAAAGAACCTAGCTGTGTTTAAATCCAGTCTCGTGTAGAGATTCAGTCTGGCTGATAGAGCCATAGCCGGTACGGATACTGTGTTATTGTAATATGGAGCTTCAAACTGGCCGATGTAGCCAAAGCTGCAAGAGACCTACATGTAACTGTGTTTATCCAGTCTAGTGTAGAGATTCAGTCTGGCTGATAGAGCCATAGCCGGTACAGATACTGTGCTATTTCTTTGTAATGTGGAGCTTCGAACAGGCTGATGGAGCCAAAGCTGCACAGAACCTAGCTGTGTTTAAATCCAGTCTCGTGTAGAGATTCAGTCTGGCTGATAGAGCCATAGATGGTACGGATACTGTGTTATTGTAATATGGAGCTTCAAACTGGCTGATGTAGCCAGAGCTGCTTAAATAAGGAGCCTTCAGTTATTCAGTCTAGCATGTCTAGTGTAGAGATTCAGTCTGGCTGATAGAGCCATAGCCGGTACGGATACTGTACTATTGTAATATGGAGCTTCAAACTGGCCGATGTAGCCAAAGCTGCAAGGGACCTACATGTAGCTGTGTTTATCCAGTCTAGTGTAGAGATTCAGTCTGGCTGATAGAGCCATAGCCGGTACAGATACTGTGCTATATTTTTGTAATATGGAGATTCAAACTGGCTGATGTAGCCAAAGCTGCAAAGAACCTAGCTGTGTTTAAATCCAGTCTCTTGTAGAGATTCAGTCTGGCTGATAGAGCCATAGCCGGTACGGATACTAGTGTTATTGTAATATGGAGCTTCAAACTGGCCGATGTAGCCAAAGCTGCAAGGGACCTACATGTACATGTAGCTGTGTTTATCCAGTCTCGTGTAGAGATTCAGTCTGGCTGATAGAGCCATAGATGGTACGGATACTGTGTTATTGTAATATGGAGCTTCAAACTGGCTGATGTAGCCAGAGCTGCTTAAATAAGGAGCCTTCAGTTATTCAGTCTAGCATGTCTAGTGTAGAGATTCAGTCTGGCTGATAGAGCCATAGCCAGTACGTATACTATGTTATTGTAATATGAAGCTTCAAACTGGCTGATGTAGCCAAAGCTGCAAGGGACCTACATGTACATGTACAGCTGTGTTTATCCAGTCTCGTGTAGAGATTCAGTCTGGCTGATAGAGCCATAGCCGGTACGGATACTGTGTTATTGTAATATGGAGCTTCAAACTGGTCGATGTAGCCAAAGCTGCAAGGGACCTACATGTAGCTGTGTTTATCCAGTCTAGTGTAGAGATTCAGTCTGGCTGATGAGCCATAGCCGGTACAGATACTGTGCTATTTTTTTGTAATATGGAGCTTCAAACTGGCTGATGTAGCCAAAGCTGCAAAGAACCTAGCTGTGTTTAAATCCAGTCTCGTGTAGAGATTCAGTCTGGCTGATAGAGCCATAGATGGTACGGATACTGTGTTATTGTAATATGGAGCTTCAAACTGGCTGATGTAGCCAGAGCTGCTTAAATAAGGAGCCTTCAGTTATTCAGTCTAGCATGTCTAGTGTAGAGATTCAGTCTGGCTGATAGAGCCATAGCCGGTACGTATACTATGTTATTGTAATATGGAGCTTCAAACTGGCCGATGTAGCCAAAGCTGCAAGGGACCTACATGTACATGTAGCTGTGTTTATCCAGTCTCGTGTAGAGATTCAGTCTGGCTGATAGAGCCATAGCCGGTACGGATACTGTACTATTGTAATATGGAGCTTCAAACTGGCTGATGAAGCCAAAGCTGCAAGAGACCTACATGTAACTGTGTTTATCCAGTCTAGTGTAGAGATTCAGTCTGGCTGATAGAGCCATAGCCGGTACAGATACTGTGTTATTTTTTTGTAATAATGGAGCTTCAAACTGGCTGATGTAGCCAAAGCTGCAAAGAACCTAGCTGTGTTTAAATCCAGTCTCTTGTAGCGATTCAGTCTGGCTGATAGAGCCATAGCCGGTACGGATACTGTGTTATTGTAATATGGAGCTTCAAACTGGCTAATGTAGCCAGAGCTGCTTAAATAAGGAGCCTTCAGTTATTCAGTCTAGCATGTCTAGGGTAGAGATTCAGTCTGGCTGATAGAGCCATAGCTGGTACGGATACTGTACTATTGTAATATGGAGCTTCAAACTGGCCGATGTAGCCAAAGCTGCAAGGGACCTACATGTACATGTAGCTGTGTTTATCCAGTCTGGTGTAGAGATTCAGTCTGGCTGATAGAGCCATAGCCGGTACAGATACTGTGCTATTTTTTTGTAATATGGAGCTTCAAACTGGCTGATGGAGCCAAAGCTGCAAAGAACCTAGCTGTGTTTAAATCCAGTCTCGTGTAGAGATTCAGTCTGGCTGATAGAGCCATAGATGGTACGGATACTGTGTTATTGTAATATGGAGCTTCAAACTGGCTGATGTAGCCGGTACGGATACTGTGTTATTGTAATATGGAGCTTCAAACTGGCTAATGTAGCCAGAGCTGCTTAAATAAGGAGCCTTCAGTTATTCAGTCTAGCATGTCTAGGGTAGAGATTCAGTCTGGCTGACAGAGCCATAGCCGGTACAGATACTGTGCTATTTTTTTGTAATATGGAGCTTCAAACTGGCTTATGTAGCCAAAGCTGCAAAGAACTTAGCTGTGTTTAAATCCAGTCTCGTGTAGAGATTCAGTCTGGCTGATAGAGCCATAGCCGGTACGGATACTGTGTTATTGTAATATAGAGCTTCAAACTGGCCGATGTAGCCAAAGCTGCAAGAGACCTACATGTAACTGTGTTTATCCAGTCTAGTGTAGAGATTCAGTCTGGCTGATAGAGCCATAGCCGGTACAGATACTGTGTTGTTTTTTTGTAATATGGAGCTTCAAACTGGCTGATGTAGCCAAAGCTGCAAAGAACCTAGCTGTGTTTAAATCCAGTCTAGTGTAGAGATTCAAACTGGCTGATAGAGCCACAGCCAATAAGAATACAATGTTATGTAATATTGAGCTTCAAACTGGCTGATGTACATGTAGCCAAAGCTGTGGTTACCGTGGTCAAGTGGTTAGACTGCAGGACTTGCAACCGCTGATTTCACAATGACTAGAATAAATATTGTCGTCTAGTAATGAATCACAATTTCTTGATTTGTGCAATTCATAATCATAGCGTTAAACCAAATGTTTGTGAGAGAGATTGGCTGTTGCCAGCTTGGTGGTGATATCCCTTGTGGGAGTTTGCCGAGTTCCCTTGATTATTGGTATTTATAAGTAATGTAACTTAAAAGTAGATGTTTACAGACTCTTACTACTTGAATTAATCAGATCATTCAGTTCATGAACAGAAATATAAACTCAAAGTCAATATTTTTGAAAAATGATATGTTGGCTCAACGATGGGACAATGTTTAGCCTACATAAAGATTATTAGTGGGGCCAATGTTGGGCCAACTTTAACATTGGCCCAACGTTATGCCTACATGTATGAGCAAAAGTACATTGGGCCAATACTGGTAATCAACATTGGCCAAACATGAACATTTCATTGGTTCTACATTGGCCAATGTTTGTGTTGGGCCAACGTTGGCCAAATTTTAACATTGGCCCAACGGAACTCCTATGAGCAAAAGTATGTTGGGCCAACGTCGACAGCCAACATTGGCCCAATGAAACTGTTCTGTTGGCAGAATGATGTTGGCTCAATGTTTGATTACGTTGGCCTGATATTGGTTGAATGTGTTAACATACATGGGCAAGACATTGGCCCAATGTTGAGCCAATGTCTACATTGGGCCAACGTTGGGCCAACTTTTACTTTGGCCTAATCGGACCAATGACAATGAATGAGCAAAAGTTAGTTGAGCAAAAGTATGTTGGGCCAATGTTGACAACCAATGTTGACAACCAATGTTGGTCCAATGAAAGTGTTCCGTTGGCCCAACGTTGGTTCTACAGTATGTTGTGATGCTATCTGGGTGGATATGCCTCAATCAGCCAGTTTAATCCCTTCAATACTGGACTTGATAGCACAGTTTCCTTATAAGCTTTGGCAACATCAGCCAGTTTTAAGCTCCATATTACAATAACACAGTATCCGTACCGGCTATGGCTCTATCAGCCAGTTTGAATCTCTATACTGGACTGGATAAATAAAGGCTCTTTAGCAGCTTTGGCTTCATCAGGCAGTTATAGCTCCTATTACATTAACACAGAATTCTTACTGGCTTTGACTCTATCAGCCAGTCTGACTCTCTGCACTAGACTGGAGAGACACAGCTACGTCCTTTGCAGCTTTGGCTACATCAGCCAGTTTGTAGCTCCTTATTACATTCAACACAGTATCCGTACCGGCTATGGCTCTATCAGCCAGTCTGAATCTCTATACTAGACAGGATATACACAGGCTCCTTTGCAGCTTGTTTGTTTGTTTATTTGAATGATCTTCCCATCGAGGAAACTCAACAAACTCCCACAAGGGATATAAACACCAAGCTGGCAACAGCCAATCTCTCTCACAAACATTGGTTTTACGCTATGATTATGAAATACACAAATCAAAAAATTGTGATTCATTAGGCCTACTAGACAACAAAATTTATTCTAGTCATTGTGAAATCAGTGGTTAGCTGGGGGATTCGAACTCACAACCTTGTGGTTGCAAGTCCTGCAGTCTAACCACTTGACCACAGTAACCACAGTAACAGGCATGAGAATCTTCCGGTTTAAACCGGAATTCCGTTTTTTTTTCCTTTCAAAATTGTGGTCTCCGAGTTCGATGTGAATTTGCTATAAAATTCGGGGGGTAGGTTTTTGGGGGTATACATTTGGATTTCTCTACTCCCTCTTCTCTAGTCAGACAATGTATAGTTTACCTTTGTAATTGTTATTATCGCGGATCCCCACACGTCGTTCATGAAATACCGGCACCTAAACAATAAATTGCCGTCCAGCAGCTGGCCCAATTTACGGCTTGTTGTCTTCCTGGCATCGCGCATGCATGCAGCAGCAGCGACAGATGTATAAACTTGCCTCATTCCTTGCTTCGTTTATAGTGGTACGGTTCAATAATGTTTGCGTGTAATGCGCTTGCTGGTGCAGCAAAGATAACACGTGTGGAGACTTTTGAAAGTCTACTGAAAAAACAATGCACGTGTTTGCACCATGTGTACTGTGTACTGTGTACTGTGTACGTGCAGGTTTGCACACGAACCAATGAGCGACGCGGCACGAATCTGAGATCGCCGGCAGGTCGTGGTAAACTGGTACCTGTTATTGCCTCACAACCAGCGAAAGATATATTGGGAACCAGCGAACACACTGTACATCCGGACGACGTGCTTTCTTCATTGGTTCTATTTCTATGTTGGGGTCTAATCTCAACCTCGTTCCAGTTATACCCTATGCTGAATAACAACCTCTTTCACAAAAACACATCGCTCTCGCCAAATATATAGGCCTATATATATTTTAAAATGTGCGTCGCCGACGGATCGTTAAAATCGCAAACATTTAATTGCAAAAGAATTTCTTTTACACAACCGAATTTCAAATCAAGAACCTATAAAAATGGTTTTTGGTGAGAAAAAAAGCATTTTCAAGGGCAGAAATAAGGGATAAGATCGTCCAAATAAAAAAATATTGTTGCTATTATTTTTTCCCCCTTTCTTTTTCCGGAATTGTAACAAAATCGCAGGCGAACCCAAAATTGTTTGAATTGTTTGAGCTTTACATTCCTTATTTTCCCTTAAACCTATTATTAAAAAAAAAGAAGGAAAAATCACACAAAAGTAGCTCACTTCTACCTGGAAAAATAGGTGTCAGAAATGCATCAGAGACCACCACAGAGCTTCTAAAGTACCCAGAGCTCCCAGGGCCCTTAAGGGGGCCCTGGACCCCGGCCATAAGGGACTTCGCGCTTCGCACACAAAAATGATGGAATATTGACATTTCCAATCAACTGAATTTTTTCCTGTTTTTTTTATCATCACCCATTCTCATGCCTGCAGTAACCACAGCTTTGGCTACATGTACATCAGCCATGCAGTTTGAAGCTCCATATTACATAACATAGTATTCTTACTGGCTGTGGCTCTATCAGCCAGTCTGATTCTCTACACGAGACTGGATAAACACAGGCTCCTTAGCAGCTTTGGCTACATCAGCCAGTTTGAAGCTCCATTAACACAGTATCTTTTCCGACCGGCTATGGCTCTATTAGCCAGTCTGAATCTATTTACTGGACTGGATAAACACAGGCTCCTTTGCAGCTTTGGCTACATCAGCCAGTTTGAAGCTCCATATTACAATAACACAGTATCTGTACCGGCTATGGCTCTATCAGCCAGACTGAATCTCTACACGAGACTGGATTTAAACACAGCTACATGTAGGTCCTTTGCAGCTTTGGCTACATCAGCCAGTTTGAAGCTCCATATTACAATAGCACAGTATCCGTATCAGCTATGGCTCTATCAGCCAGTCTGAATCTCTACACTAGACTGAATAACTGAAGGCTCCTTATTTAAGCAGCTCTGGCTACATCAGCCAATTTAAAGGTCCATATTACAATAACACAGTATCCGTACCGGCCATGGCTCTATCAGCCAGACTGAATCTCTACACTAGACTGTATAACTGAATGCTCTTAATTTAAGCAGCTCTGGCTACATCAGCCAGTTTGAAGCTCCATATTACAATAACACATAAATCAGCCAGTTTGAATCTCTACCATTGTCTACACTGGACTAGATAAATAAAGGGTCCTTAGCAGCTTTGGCTACGTACGTTAGCCATTTTGAAGCCTAATAAACAGGCATGCAACTCTTCCGCGATTCCGCGGAATTCCACGTTTTTTATTAATGATAACCGCTACTCAAAAACAATTTTTAAAAAAATAGTCTTCTTTTTCTTTTATTTTTTTGTTAGCCTAATATATGCCTGGCAACAACAATGTACAATTACAATCATGTAAAATGAGCCTAGTACATGCTCACAATGCACCTTAGAGCATTATAAACCTCAACATTTTCTAGAGTACCATTGTGGGTCTCATGTACCATGGCCTGTATTGTATACATTAAAACAGTATTTTTACCGGCTGTGACTCTATTAGCCAGTTTGAATCCCCATAATACTGGACTGACTATAACTGGGTCTATTTACAAATCAAACAATTTGTAAGCACTGACTAACGCCTGTGCGCTGTCTGCGCACTATGATGATGATAGTAACTTTGAGTTCTTGTGTCTTTTGCAGAGGATTATACAGTATGTGTAGTGCCAGGGATTGCCAACAACAGCGAGAAAGCTTACATCAGAACATTTGTAGATTATGCACAATCGAATGGTTTCCGGTTAGCAGTCCTCAATCATCTAGGATCACTACCTAATGTGCCTTTGACGTCTCCACGGATTTTTACTTACGGTAAGCACACAGGCCTGGGAAATCTTAGCTTTAAAACAGATCTGCTTTTTTATTCATCAGGCTGATTTTTTTTCCCGTTTTTTTTTTCTTTTTCTATTTTTTTTTCTTTTCATAATTTTTTTCCCACATTTTTTTTAAGCGTTTCCTTATATCAGCTTGACATGCCTTATTTAAGCTTGGCAACAATAATTTTGTGAACAATAATTCAAGATAATGTGAGATAAGCGTAGTTACTGGATGTATGGGGTGCCCTAATTCAACCAGCGTAAATGCGTAAAGCGCGCTTAACTTCTACCCCTGCTTAAAGCTGGGGTCGAAATTGCCACTTGCCTGCTAGCTTGGGACTACCAGATTAAAGGAACACGTTGCCTTGGATCAGTTGAGTTGGTCTTTGAAAAGCGTTTGTAACCGTTTTTTATAAAATGCATATGGGTAGAAAGATGTTTTAAAAGAAGAACACAATGATCCACACAAGTTAGCCTCGAAATTGCGTGGTTTTCCTTACTGTGGAACTAACACGGTCAGCCATTTATGGGAGTCAAAAATTTGACTCCCATAAATGGCCGACCGTGTTGGTCGGCGAGGTAAAAGGAAAACCGTGCAATTTCGAGGCATATTTGTGTGGATCATTGTATTCTACTTTTACAACATCTTTCTACCCATATGCATTTTATAAAAAACGGTTACAAACGCTTTTCAAAGACCAACTCGACCGATCCAAGGCAACGTGTTCCTTTAACAGCCATGTTACCCATTTTTACCAGTTTGATAGCCCGGCGGGCTAGTGGTGTTGTAAAATGAAGTACTTTCGGTGACCAATGACTCAAGGCGTAATGTTTTTCGGGCTACCAATCATCAAAACTACTGACAAATTCTGGGCTACTAGCCCTCCTGACTACCATGAAATATACCAAATTTTGACCACTGTGTAAGGTTTGTTTTTTTATCAAAATGTCAATCAGGAAATTGTAAATGGGGAGCAAGGTATTGTCACAACTTCCTGGAATTACCCATCAAGGCAACTTTGATTGAGGTTTTGTTTGCATCAAGGATGGGTCAGGGATATAGAAACTTCCTGGAATTACCCATCAAGGCAACTTTGATTGAGGTTTTGTTTGCATCAAGGATGGGTCAGGGATATAGAATATTTTGTATCCTCATACCAATGTTATAAGCACTGTTTAAAGGAACATGTTGCCTTGGATCGGTCGACTTGGTCTAGGAAAAGCGGTTGTAACTGTCTGTTATAAAATTAGAAGTTAGAAGTAGAATCAGGCCTAAGTACAATATAATGATCCACACAAGTTTCACTCGAAATTGCGTGGTATTCCTTATACCTCGTCGACTAACATGTTCGGCCATTTATGGGAGTCAAATTTTTGACTCCCATAAATGGCCGACCGTGTTAGTTTGCAAAGTAAACGGAAAACCGCACAATTTCAAGGCAAATTTGGGTGGATCATTGTATTCTACTTTTTACACATCTTTCCAACCATTTGCATTTTATAACAAACGGTTACAAACGCTTTTCAAAGACCAACTCGACCAATCCAAGGCAACGTGTTCCTTTAATTACTAAAGCCTGGGTGACTAGTGCGACTAATGTCAAAGTCGCAATTATTGATTGCTTAAAGTTGAGTAATGCAGCTACTTGATTTAACGTGCCACCTTGACTCCAAACATAGTGGTGACGACCTGCTTGGTGAACTAATTTTGTCGCCCACGACTATTCACAAAGACATAATTTACTTATGAAACACAATCAGACATGAGTGACACTTTCCTTCGTGACCAGTGTTGAAAGCGAATGTATTTGAGGCACCACTGTTCGAGTAGTTAATTTTTCTTTTCGCCAGGCTTAATGATCACTACTTTTCAGGTCCCGTATGGAAATGGAAAAACCCACAGACTGCTTGTGTGGGATTTGAGCCCAGGACTACCCCCCCCCCCCCCCCCACCTTCACCATGAACAGATATCTAAATTTAATGTTGTAATAAGCAGCAGAGACCGCAAACAAAACTGCTTCATTAGTCTTGATTCGGTCTACTTTGATCTGTGGATGCTATAGGATCACTTTCTCTTAGTGTGACGTAAAGGCACTAGACCCTATTGGCATATTGGTAATTACTTAAAATAATGTTTTGCATGAAACTTATTTGAGAGCACCAAACTCAAGCAGAGTATGGGTTCGAGTCCCAGTTCTGACACTTATGTCCCTGAGCAACACACTTAATTGCTTCTCTCCAACCAGGGGTGAATGGGTACCTGTTATGGCAGAGATGAGTACAAGGGGAAGTGCTTTGAGATGCCCTTCGGGTGTATAAAGTGCTTTATAAAAACCGATTTATTATTATAATTATTTTATTATTATTATTATTATTGCGTTAAATAGGAGACACGGAGGAGTATAGTGTAATGGTAGACCACATGAGAGAGAAGTTTCCACACAGTGGTTTCATCAGTGTAGGATTCAGCATGGGAGCTAATATCATCGTTAAGTACCTGGGGGAGGAACCAAAGAGGCAGAACATGTTCCTGTGTGGGGTGTCTGTCTGCCAGGGATACGACATTACAAAGTAAGCTCCTGTTTGTTATTATTTTCATTGGAATTCAAAAAGCAAGGAGCAAGTTTGAGTGTTGACCACGATTAACTAATGGTTGATTATTTTGACTCAAACCCAGGGTCAAGTTCTCGCAGGGATAATGGTTAACAAGTGGGTGTTTAGTGACATACGGACATAATTCGCTGGATTTTTGTTTATTCAGAAACGTGACCACCTTTTGGAATGAAATTTTCTTGTTAACATCTACATTTATTGGAAGAAAAATAATCAACGGTTCCAAAAACAAAAGGCAACTGCTTTAAATACAAAGATTTTCATGTATTTGATTCAAGCAATTGCCTTCAAAGAAAAACAGCCCTGTGAGCAAAATATTAATTGAGTTGACGATGCCTTTCACATAGAAGTATTGTGGCTGAGTGGTTATGAGTACTGAGTTCAAACTCCGGTGTTTACGATCAGCAAAGTGTGGGTTTGAGTCCCAGTCGTGTCACTTGTGGCCTTAACCAAGACACTTACATGTAACCACTGCATGCTTCGTCCTTCGGATGGGACAGCTTAAAAGCTGTTGGTCTTGTGTGTTGTGTAATGCACAAAAAAAGAATCCAGTGCACTTATCGAACAGAGAAGGGGTTAGCCACGATGTTCCTGGCTTGCGTCACAGCACCTTGCCATTGCATGGTGCTAGTTTAAAATGAGTTGAGCTCATAATTCAAACATAGTCCCACATACCTTACAGCATGTGTACAGAAAGCACCTTGAGCTTCACTGAGTGACGGATATGCACACTATATAAGAAGCCACTGTTATGAGGCCGTGTCCGAATTAGCGGCTACAGCTACGGCTATGGCTAGATTTCCGCGTCACCATGTGTTGAGGTATAGGACATCCTTAGCAACAGCTGTAGCCAAAGCCGTAGCCGTCAATTCGGATTTGGCCTTATTTTCATGTTTGAGAAATAGTCAATTTCATTTGTTTTCTCCATCACAACCCTGTTTTTCACAGAGCAACGGATGTACTACATGAATGGGAGAACTGCCGACGTCTCTATAACTTCATGATGGCTCAGAATATGTTGATGCAGATACGACGCAACAGCAGCATGTTGTTTGGTGACCAGGCTCGCACCTACTGGAGGTCAAGAAACAAGGAACCAATCACGTATAACGTGGACAAAATCATGAATTCTACTAGTTTGGTTCACCTGGATGAACATCTGACGCAGTAAGTTTCCTCACATACAAGTACTCACTGAGTGGGCCCAGTTTCATGGCTCTGCTTACTATAAGCAAATAATCGGCGCTTCTAGAAGCACGGAATTCTGTGCTTGCATCAAGCAGATTTCACCAGTTAGCAGGGAATTTTGGCTTGTTCGTGTGCGTAGTCCATATTACCAGGCATTCTATGCCTACATAGCTAGCGTAGCGAATGATGATTGTAAGCGCAGAATTCAGCGGTTAGCAGAGCCATGAAAATTGGGGCCCAATTTCATAAAATTATTAAAATTTACCGAGTCGGTTTCCCTCATTTTTATTACTGATATTTGACATAATTGCTTGATATTATTTGTAGTGTTTCATCTTTTTGTGTGCTTAACTTGAATTTGTGCAATGACGTTAAATCAAATTAAATTACATTCCCCTTTCAGATTTGTAACTTCTTTGTTGTAGAACAACAGCTCATCATTTGTGTGTCATTTATTTGTAAATATTTGCTTGTTTGGTGATCTTGCATTATTAACCACAACTGTTATGGATGTGTTTTATTATGTTCAAATGTGTCTTGACAGTGATCCCTTTTTCTGTCACTCTATGAAAGATTGCAAATGATTTTTTGAGTGATTTAACTGTTCGCATAATGTTCATTATGCATTCACTTCATGTATGTGTGATTTTGTTTGTATTGCAGGCTGGCATGATTTTGGTAAATCATTTAAAAAAAAAAAAAAAAGGAAAGACTTTAACAAAAGTCTAGTTACCTTCTTATAGGTGACTGGGAATTTGAATTTAAATGTCTCTGTTTGAACCAAATGCATTTCGTGTATTTTTTATTTTATAATCGTTTACTATTGAAATGTATGATTACATAAATGTTTCATATTCTTAATTTTTGTAGGCCTACATGTAACCTACTCAGTACTCAGGAATGAAAATGTTTAACTTTCTTATTTTAAGGGCCTGATCGCTTTGATTTTCATTCTTAGAAATGAGAAACTTACCAAGTCTTTCATGGGCTTATATTTGTAAGGTGCACCATGTCAGAGACCGTCTCAGCAGAAGCAGTGCCCCCAAGTGAAATGTCCCTTTGTTTGAAACTTAAAATGTTCATTTTGCTTCTGTGTTTTGTTTATTGAACTCTTTATCTTAACTTGTTTGATATTTAAGAGGTTCCAGTCGCAGGCTTAATATCTTTACCATCGAAAAAATGCAAACAAACTTACACAAGTATTTCTTTTAGAGTAAACTGTAAATATTAGAGTAAACTGTAAACATAGAGGTTCCAGTCGCAGTCTTAATATCTTTACTATCGAAAAAATGCAAACAAACTTACACAAGTATTTCTTTTAGAGTAAACTGTAAATATTTTTAAGATAAAAAAGAAATAGTTAGAGAATTAAGTGAAAAAAATTAATTTAATTAAAAGGATTCTTATTAAAGTAAAGAATTATTTAATTGTTTGATTTGTCTTTCAGCAAAATGATTCGCAGTAGGAGCTGTGAAGACTTTTATAAAGAATGCAGTTGCGCAAGTCACATCAAAAAGGTACTTTTTACCTGTTTAGAAGATCTATTAGATAATATGAAACACAAGGAATCTGTTTAAAGTGTTTATACTAAGGCCACCTGAGGAATCTGTTGGGTTCAAAACAGTTATTAAAGACTGAAACACACTACCATGACAGGCATTATATCTACAACGGACAATAAGACCTTTAAACGAGCCTCAATTTTGTTTGCATTTAGACACCCATACAGCCTGCCCTACTTTATGGCCACTTTTACAGCAACAAAGAGGTTATTCGATACAGGTGTGGGGAGCAAAATGAGAGAATGTGCGGCTTAAAGCAGACTTAAGAAGCTTGACTGAGTTTGGTTCCGATCAGTCTATAAGCTAACACAAAGCCCTCATAAGCATCTCATAACCCTGGGAAATCCATCTATTAGTTTCTCTCCTGATAACCAGTTCCTCTCTATTTTTCCTCTATTTCCCCCCCCCCCCCTCCCCTTTCAGATTCATCTACCACTGTTGCTCCTCAACGCAGGGGATGACCACTTGATTCCAAAAAAGTATAACCTCACCCCGCACGAGTACGCAAAAGAAGCGCCCAACGCCCTGTACGTCCTGACCAAACACGGCGGCCATCTTGGATTCTTTGAAGGAGGCCTCCTGGTGCCAAACACGGTGTCTTGGATGGATAAGGCGGTAATCAGTTACACAAACGCAGTCATAGAGACGCGAAAACTAAGTCAGGCAGATATGTGATGTGTGTGTGATTTTTATTACTTTGAACTTTTGCAAAATGTATCTCCGTACTTT
The DNA here is from genome assembly GCF_902459465.1 of Asterias rubens. Taxonomy (NCBI): domain Eukaryota; kingdom Metazoa; phylum Echinodermata; class Asteroidea; order Forcipulatida; family Asteriidae; genus Asterias; species Asterias rubens. The sequence continues at coordinate 6,500,868 of NC_047064.1, read as the reverse complement.
TCAGAGACTGAGCAGCTCGACCAAATGAGGGTAAAAGTCTCCATTCGGAATAAATTTGTGGAAAAACATATCTTTCCTGAAAAATAAGTTCACAATTTATCAAATTTGACAATTTAAAATTCACCAATACCTTGTTATATGTACATGGTACATGTATACATAATGTTCAAAACGCACATGGTGTAAATTGGAGCCCTCTCCACCACTAGCCAGTAATTTTAGCATAGGGGTAGTAAACCCACACTGGGTGTACAGGGTTTTGATAGGGGCATTACTTGTAGACGTGCGGCTTAAAAACCCATCCTAATGATGAAGCAATAATTGTTAAATGTCTTGCTTAAGGACACGTGAGGTCCGAGACTCGAATCCACACTCTGCTGATCAGAAACACAAGAGCTCGAGTCTACACACGCTTGGCCTCGATACACCACACCCATTATTGTAACTGAATTTCGTAAGCAGTCAGAAATTTACTGGCTCATGGAGCAAGTAAAATGGATGGGTGGGGGATGGTGTGTGGTGATGAACAATTTTCAATCTTCATCAAGGGTCTTCTTTCTCTCAACTTTAGAGGAAAAAATTGTTTGCGTCAGTACAATAAAATATAAAAATTGTCACTTGATGAAAACCATGTCTTTAGTTCAGTTTAAAAAAAGTGAAACAAATTTAAAAGTTTTCTTATAAGACAAGATTTATTTTTTGCAATGTCGTTGATTTAAAATGGTTGCCTAATCTCATACATGTATTTATACCAAATGGTTCATTTACTTCACAGCCAAATTAACGGAGTAGTGCCACAAGAACATGTATAGCAAGTTTTGTCAAATTCAAAGTTATTTTTATAAAATCAATCTGCAAGGTTTTCTTGAGCTTGATGGATTCAGGACTGCAGTTTAAAGTCAACAGAACTTTGCAAACGAGCCAACAGCTACCGGGCAATCTCGGTGGTCTAGTTGGTTCGACTCTGCTCTAGAATTGCAAGGGTCATGGGAGCGAATCCCACCCGAGTAATATGACTTAATAAAACATGCCTGTGAATTTTTCCACATGACTCGGGAAAGTACTGAGTATACAGTGCTAACACACATCGGTGAAAGGGTAAAACAAAATTTTTAAAGCTTTATCACACCTGAGGTTGTCTCAAAGCGCTCAATATTGTTTTTCTATAAGGTATGCAGAGCTGTGTTTGAAATGTAAGACCAATTTATTTTCAAAGCACCATAACAATTTACATGGTGTTGTGGCACAGCCTGCAGCCAACCACTGGGGCGAACCCCCTTCTCTTAATGATAAAGTGTAACTTGGCATTACACAACACATAGAACCAACGGCTTTCTGTCCCATCCAAAGGATGATGAAGCATGAATGGTCAAGTGTCTTGCTTAAAGTTTCTAGACCAAGACTCCCAAACCCATTTTTCAGAAATTAACACCAGACCTCGAGACCAGTGTGCTTGACGACTCGGCCACGACACAAATTATGTACTTTAAATTGTTGAACAGAATGCAATTCATCTGCAGCTAGTTAGTTTAATTGCCAATTTTAACTGATTACCTCCATATACTATTAACGGCACTGAACACCTTCGGTAATGATTGTCAAAGAGCGGTATTCTCACTTTATGTACTCGTACATGCATAAAATAACAGACCTTAGAAATGTGGACTCAATTGGTCATCACCCTTGTTGCACAAATTTGTGTGCTTACAGAGATGCATTGTAAAAGGTATCAGCTGAAGTCTTTTAATATTTGAGCGAGAAATTACCTTTTTCTCAAAAACTACGTTACTTCAGAGGGATCCGTCTCACAATGTTTTATACTATCAACTGCTCGCCATTTGCTCGCTAGGTTTTTATGATGAAGATTATTTGGAGTAATGACCAAAAGTGTCCAGTGCCTTAACACATCTTTAAATCTGTCTTTTTTATATTGTGAATATTAATAATTGCATTTAAAATCTGCTTCTATTTATATCTTTATATAGAAAACAAATTGAGAACAAATCATTATGGTATATTACAATAAATTATATCTTACTTTTATAGGGAATTTCAATTTTATTACAAATGCAGCGTCTTTCCGAATTTTTGTAGCCTTTACCCAATAGTTTTTTTTTTTCTATTTGAACATTTTTTATTGCATGTTGTACATCCATGTGTTTTAGACATCCACTTGTCCAAAAAAAAAACTCCTACCAATCCAAATTTGAAAATGCAATTTTTTTAACCCTTATACTATTTACCCATCAATATCATCTGCTGTGGTTTTGGAGTAGAGATGCACTACACTAACATGCAACCATGTGGTGAATACATGAACAGTACTAAATACATGAACAGGCTTAGTGCTGTGCAAAGATTAGCCACAAAACAGCATAGTTGCTGCACCATAGGCCTACACAGTACCACAACAACTATGCAGGTTTCAAATAGTTGGTCAAGTTGCTGGAAAGTGTCACAAGTGTAGGAGGGTTTTGTTGGAGGAAACATTTTTTTTCCAGAATGTAACTTCAGGACTTTCTTATTGTAAAACACACGAACCAAATTATTCTGCAATTTTGATGTGTATCGTTTAAAAACAGTGATGGTGACATTTTAATATTATCTACACAACACACTGTACTCCTAAAGGCACTGGACATGTTTGGTTACTGTCAATTCCCTATGTTCTCACTTGCAAACCTGAGAAATTTGGGGCTAAATTGGTAAACGAATTCGCAAGAGAATAGTCTGCTTTCAGATATATAATAATAGGCTTTAGCTGAAGTTTTTTATTATTTGAGTGAGAAATTACCTCTTTCTATGTTGCTTCAGAGGGAGCCGTTTTCTCACAATGTGTCAAGCCCGATGCATACTTCATGCAAATGTGACACGAATGTTGACGTCACAAATTCGCAAGGGTTGAGTTGTCGGCAACTCTCTTCTGAATATCGCAGAGAGGGCAGAGTTGTGACGTCAAAGTCACGTCAAATTCGCATCACATTCACATTCGCAGAAAGTATGAACCGGGCTGTATACTATCGACAGTTCACCCTTACTCGTTACCAAGTTATTTTGAGTAATTACCAATAATGTCCAGTGCCTTAAGTTAAATCAGAAACTAACCATTTATAACATAACTGATTAAACATTCAGTTTATCGCAGTTGTTTTGTGACTAACACTACAACTCAGTACTAAGACGAACTAACCACAGTCTGTGGAGATTTATAAACTCAGTTTAACTCAAAATTCCTTAATTTATAGATATTTAAGTTCTACCTAATAATGTGTACATTGTACATTACTTATAGAAACAAATATGAAAAACCTGTGATCTGCTCACCCGCTGGCAAAAAGTAGTCTGACACCTTGATCATGTAATGTTTTCTAAACAGCATTATTATCTGCAAAAAGGGGACCTGACCAAGACGAGCACAGTGTAACACACAGCTCTTCCAAAACAATTCTTGGCCGTACATTTGCTTAGCAGTTAAAAGTCACAATCATTTGGCGCTAAGCAGAAGTACACAGGGAACCAGTGATGACAAAGTTGAGCACAACAGTGTATGTTACTCACAGCTCTCGAAAAACTTCTTGGCCAAAATTCGCGTAGCAATGACAAATTATTCACAATAGTTTTCCGCTTAGCTGACGTAACTAGTGAACCAGGGACAAATAGTATACCTAACATGGTTGTTTGTCTGGTAGGCGGGGTCTGCTTAACGTGTTTTTGTGCTTAGTAGCTTTATAAAATTGGACTCGGTTGGCAGGCTGTTGTCATGTATTCAACTACATGTACTATTGAATACTATAAGTATACAGTTTTGTTATAGCGCCCTCATGTGAATGTTAATGTGATTACAGATTGATCAATAAATCGAAACAGTTTGATACACAAACATGGCGGGTCTCTGAAGCACATTACATGGTGTCAGAAGTGAAACACTTCAAAAGTCCATAAAAATGGACAAAATTGAGCTGCCGAAAGGGTTGTCATTGCAGGGAAACCTAGCGGACAACTACAAATGGTTTTTGCAGCGATTTGACCTGTACATGCTCGCCACCGGAAAGACCAATAAGCCTGACAATCAGAAAACAGCACTCTTTTTAACCATAGCGGGAGAAGACGCGCTGCGATTGTACAACACGTTCAAGTGGGAACAACCGGACGACAAAGAAAAGCTTGTAAAAATCAAAGAAAGGTTTGAGGCTCACTGCAAGTCAAACACATCACAAGCGTTCCTGAGACATCAGTTCTTCAAGCGAAGTCAACATCAAGGTGAGACAGTCGACCACTTTGTAACTGAACTAAAAACACTGGCCAAAGATTGTGAATTTGGGGAATTGACAGAAAGCCTCATACGCGACAACATAATATGTGGCGTGACCAGTGATGTTGTTCGGGAGCGAATGCTTAGGGAAAGCAAGATAGACTTGACCAGAGCAATAGAGATATGCCGTGCTGCAGAAGCAAGCAAAACACAGATAGAAAGCCTGAGCAATACAGGAGAAAATAACAATGCGGCAACAGCTGTGCATAAAGTTGGAGTTAGGCCCAAACAAAAGAAGAAGGAGGCAAAAACCCAAAGCACAATAGAAACAAAGAAAAGGACATGTGGCAGATGTGGGACATCACACCCTCCAAGAAGCTGTCCAGCTTATGGACAGACCTGTCACAAGTGTAAGAAACCCAATCACTATGCCAAATGCTGCAGGGCACGCAGTGGTTGGAAGGCTACGCCAAATACTGCAGCTATACACGCGGCTTCAGAACAGATGGAAGAACTCTTCATAGGCCCTGTGGGTACACATGAAGAGACAGACAAACACGAAGACAAGACAAAAGACTGGTTCGTAAATCTGAAGGTGAACCACAAGCGTCTACAACTGAAAATAGACACTGGAGCCCAAGCAAACATCATCTCGCAGAACACCCTAAAGCAAATTAGAAGGAATCCGCAAGTGACAAACACTGCTGTGAGACTGATCAACTATAGTGGTGAGAAAATACCAGTTGTCGGCAAGTGTATAATCAAAGTATGCCATCGTGGAATCTCACATAAACTTGAGTTCGTAGTGGTCGAGAGTGGACAAAACTTACTTGGACTGGATGCAGCAATTAAAATGCAGCTTATCAAGCGTATAGACAACATGGAGAAAACAGACATCACAAAAGAATATGCAGATGTTTTCGACGGAACGGGATGTTTCGACAGATGTCATCACATCAAGCTTGATGAGAATGCTACTCCGGTAGTACATCCACCGCGACGAGTACCGTTCGCACTACGAGACAGACTCAAAGAAGAACTGGACAGATTGGTTGAACATAACATTGTAGAGAAAGTTGATTACCCTACAGACTGGGTAAATTCATTGGTAATTGTAGAGAAACCAAATGGCAAGCTCAGACTTTGTCTAGATCCCAAAGAGTTGAATCAGGCAATAAGACGTGAGCACTATCACATACCAGTGATTGAAGAGTTGGTCAGTAAACTAGACAAGGCACAGTATTTTTCCATACTGGATGCAAACAATGGGTTTTGGCAAGTCCCATTAGACAAACAGAGCTCAGATCTCTGTACGTTTAACACACCTTTTGGAAGGTACAAGTTTATGAGATTGCCATTCGGTATCCATAGTGCATCAGAAGTATTTCACAAGAGAATGTCTGAATTACTAGAGAATGTTGATGGAGCAGTATGCTACATAGATGATATTCTTGTGTATGGGAAAAGTAGGGAGGAACATGATGCAAGGTTGAGACAGGTTCTAGAAATAGCAAGAGCGAAAAATATAAAACTGAACAAAGCAAAGTGCAAAATAGCACAAACAGAAATCCAGTACTTGGGACGTGAGTTATCCCGTGAAGGCATAAAACCAGACAAAGCCAAAGTAAAGGCCATTCTGGAAATGCCAACTCCCGAGTCTAGAAAAGACTTGGAAAGATTTCTGGGAATGATTCAGTACATAGGGAGGTTCATCCCATCTCTATCCGCAATGTCAGCTCCGCTCAGAATCCTGTTGAAAAAGGAGACAGAATGGCACTGGGAAAAAGAACAAGAAGATGCCTACAACAAACTAAAAAACCTTGCAACATCGACTCCTACATTGAAGTATTTTGATGTAGATACGCCAGTAGAATTATCAGTAGATGCCAGTAAGGATGGGTTGGGAGCTGTGTTGACACAAGAAGGCAATCCTGTGGCCTATGCTTCCAAAGCACTAACACAAGCGGAAAAAGGCTATGCACAAATAGAAAAAGAAATGCTTGCCATTACATTTGGCTGCCAAAAATTTCACCAGTACATATATGGCAGGCACGTGACCGTAATAAGTGATCACAAACCTTTGGAAGCAATTACCAAGAAACCTCTGTCAACAGCGCCACCACGCATCCAAAGACTGCTGTTAGCAGTACAGAAGTATGACATAAAAGTTGTGCATAAACCTGGCACAAGCAAAGAAATGATAATAGCTGATACGCTATCAAGAGCATACCTGCCAACAGAACAAACTGGAGATGACAAAAATGAAATAGAAATGCAGGTACACATGCTAGTCTCTAACCTACCAATGAGTGACGTAAAACGTTGTGAGTTCAGAGAAACAACAAAGAAAGACAAAACACTACAGATGGTCACAACCACAGTGTTAAATGGTTGGCCAAACACAAAACAGGAAGTGCCTGATGAGATAAGACCATATTGGGACTTTAGAGAAGAAATCCATGTCGCTGAAGAGTTACTGTTCAAGGGAGACAAATTAATCGTTCCTAAGGCACTGCAGCAAGAAATGCTGAACAAGATACACAGTAGTCACTTGGGCATAAACAAGTGCAAAGCTAGGGCACGAGATACTCTATATTGGCCAGGGATGTCAAAACAAATAGAAGACATGTGCAGCAGGTGTGCAATCTGTCTAGAACACAGAAAATCAAACATGAAAGAACCAATGATTCCGCACACGACCCCAGAACGTGCATGGTCCAAAGTTGGAACCGATCTATTTTATCTGGGTTCAAGAACATATTTGATAGTAGTGGACTACTATTCGAAATTTCCGGAAATAATGTTGCTAGATGACACTACCAGCAAAGGTGTCATAACTGTACTAAAGAGCATATTTGCTCGTCACGGAATTCCAGATCATGTGATCTCAGATGGAGGACCGCAGTACAGTAGCAATGCGTTCAGGGAATTTGCACATACATGGCAATTCAATCATGTGAAGTCTAGCCCTGGGTATGCACAGTCCAATGGAATGGCAGAAAGAACCATTCAAACCGTGAAACAAATGCTAAAGAAAGCAAACAAAAGCAACCAAGATCCATATCTAAGTCTATTGGAGTACAGAAACACACCCATAGATCAACACCTTGGGTCACCATGTCAGTTGCTTATGAGTAGGAGAACAAGGAGCATTCTACCTACACATGCCAAACTGTTGCAACCAAAAGTTCAGACTGATATCCAACAACAACTGATCAATAGGCAAACAGTACAAAAAATGTACCATGACAGAAACTCCAGCAAACTACCAAATCTGAACATAGGTGATACTATCAGAGTACAACAAAAAGATGGAACTTGGAAACCAGCTGTTGTGACACAGAAAACACAAGAACCTAGATCGTACATTGTGAGAACACCCATGGGAGAACTAAGAAGAAACAGAAAACATCTTCTTAAAACCAAAGAAGATCCTCCCAATCTAGAACCGCCAGACCTAGATCATGTGTCACACAAAAGATCACAACAGCTGGACGAAAATCCCCAAACAGTTGTACAACAGAGCAGGAGTGGTAGAATGATCAGACAACCAAGAAGATATGTAGAAGAATGCTAAGAAATAAGTAAACATGTAAACCAGACTTGTCTACTATGTAAAACCAGAGTTAACATTTCGGGCAACAACAAAGTTGATTTCAAGGTAACTGTTAGTGAGTACACAGCTTTGAGAAATTTATAAAAGTTAAATGTTAAGATAAAACAATTGAAAATTGAGTTGTCATTTAAGAGAAATGTTAAAATCTAAATTAAAGTTGCAGTAAGGAGAATCAACAGTATGGTACTACAATAGCCAGTTGTTTAAATGCATAAAAAATTGTTTATTATGATTGTTGAAATTTAAAGTGTTTGAAATTAGAAACTTGTTGAAGACACTAGATATTTTAACAGCACATCCAAGGACAGGGAGAGTCAAAAATGTAATTTTATTTACTTAACAGTAGTTTCAATGTTAACACTATTCTGTAAAAGGGGGATGTCATGTATTCAACTACATGTACTATTGAATACTATAAGTATACAGTTTTGTTATAGCGCCCTCATGTGAATGTTAATGTGATTACAGATTGATCAATAAATCGAAACAGTTTGATACACAAACATGGCGGGTCTCTGAAGCACATTACAGCTGTGAGCAGATAAACAGACCACAGAATGACATTTTTTCCAAAAGGCAACACTCATGACTACAGTACTGCTATTATATGCACTTTATAAGTTATACATTTAAGTGTGAACTAAATTAATAGATTTTCATATTTTTGTATAAATTGGTGAAGATTAAGAGAATAATTTTTATTATTATTAGAATTATAACGGATGTTTGAAAGCGGGTTTAAATTCCTATTTGCATTAATCTTTTGTTTCTCGATTATTTTGAGTGAAATTAAAAATGTAAGGCAACTCCTGTTTACTTTGAATTCACGAATTAAAAAACAGTTAAGTTGGCCTTCTATAGAAATAAAATATATTGTATTTTTAAACCGGTCAAAATTTGTATTGTTTCTCCCCTAAAATCATGCAAAACAATCTGTGTGGTGTTTTTTTTTTTTTCTCGAAAAACTCGTTGGAATAATTTCAATTGCATTTTGTTACGCACGAAAAAATGGTTATCGACAGATACGGACAATAATGGTACGCACCGAAAAGTAGGGACGTGTGACGCTAATTGTACTACTCGCACACATTCGAAAGAGTTGCTAAACACTCATTTCACTTGTCGACAAGACTTTTAGACAAATCGTCACCGACTCCATGAACTGACACACGTATAACCAGTGAAAAGTAGCAGTCGGGAAACAGCCTTTTTATGTTGAACGCTTTTAAAAACCAAGCTTTCCTATAAAATTCGTTGGTATTTTCTATTAGTTTTCTTACAGTGGGGACTTTTGGTATCCAAAATTAACGCAAACGGGCATTTTCGGCTTCGTACCAGTTGCTTGAGCTGTGAGCAGAAATGCCCTGGTTGTCCTGACATCCGGTTTTTTGCACCGACACAAGAGGGCGTTGTTCATTTTTTTTAAATGACTTAGTACGAGCAATTATTTTTAGAACAAGTACAACATACATATTTGTAAAGTTCATTTTGGTGCTACGGATATTCAGCTGTACATGATTTGTGTTTCTATTTATGACATTCCAACACAGTGACTACAAGAAAATAACATTAAAAAAAACGATTTCGTTAAAAGATTTCGTAAAAGATAAATGTATCAGGTTGTGCTGTATAATAAATACGACGAAAAATGCGTTTAATGCAAAGCAGTGCAGAGTTTCAATCTAAATTCACCGGTGCTGTTCCGCGCGAATCGGGTACGGACAAGGTCGGCCCATCGGCCTCTCCAGGACGCACTCGGCTTCGACCAAATCGGCTCCGTACAAGTTGCTTGAGCTGTGTGCGGAAATGGTCGTACTTGTAGCAATAAACGACTGGATTCACACTTATGTTACACATGACTAACTCAGTAAATGCCCCGAGAACGTATCCAACTTGAGGCGTTTTAGTCGTTACGACATTGCTGGTTAACAGTAAACGCATCAACTCAACAGGCGTCCAACAAATGAAGAACATGCAACCAGCGATCAGCATCGTCATTATGACGTTTCTCTTAGCCTTACTGAAGACACCATCTTGCTGATCGGCGTTAGCATTGTCAAGTTTTTGTCGAAGAACGAGGAGTATTTTTATGTATGAAAACGAGATGAGTGTCACAGGAATAGCATACTCCACCACAAAACTTAGACAGAACAGCGTTGCCTCAGCAACACTTCCCATATCATGGTTGAAACTACACTGATTTTCACTGACTTTGTATACACAAAGGAAAACTAGCGCGTACGTAAAACCGATGACCCAAACAGCATACATTGAAACTTTGATCTTGAAGAGTGAGCAGTAGTTGCGGTGTTTGACCGGATAGCACGTGGCAATAAAACGCTCAAGCGATATCAGAACTAGATTGTACGTGGACGTCACACTTAAGCCTAGCACGATACAGTTAGAGTAGATAAGCCTACATAACATTTCGCCCATGAAATTTTCGTCCACATTTTCGAAAAGCGAACTCTGTCTGACTCCAGTCACTGCGAGGAACACCAGACCACAGATGAAGTCGATGATGGATTGGTGACGGATAAGTCGGTTTGTGAAGGAGCTGAACTGTTCACGTCTGACCGTCATGACGAAAATCACCAAACCGTTTCCGAGAATGGCTGAGAATCCGATAGCGACATTGAACGCTGTGGCTAAACCAATATTAGATGCCATCTTTTGAGATTGAAGTAGAAACTTGTAGGACACAACTCGGTTTCGGTGTGGATTTTCGAGTCTCTAACGGCGAAGTCTGGTTATTTCACCGTTAACGTTGACAAAAACGTCTTGAAGAAATCACTCGAAGGAATGTTCGTCAAAGCTTTCAAATTAAATAAAATTCAGAGAGTGTGTCTCGGTCGTCTTGCATGAGAATGATGCCGCCCCAGCCAAGGCAACTATTTAAGTAAAAGCAATTTCATCCATTGTGAATGCCAACCGCAATGTAATGCGATTTACTCATGGACGTACTGTCGATTTTGGTCTTGCTCATCGTCCGGCTTTAATGCAAATCCAGGGTTTCAAAGCACAAAAGATTCATGTTAAATAATACTTCGATGTTTGGATCCTGTTTCTTTACCCAAGGTATCCGTTTCCGAAATGAGCTCTAGTCGTACCTTGATTATCAAGGTACAACAACGAAATATTTTTTTCTTTCTCGAAACTGTTGGCTTTGGAAACGTGACAGATGGAAAAAAAAAAATTATTTTATGATCTTGGGTCTTAAAAGTAAGCTTCTTTTCAATTCGTGCCGAACTCGACCTGACGGCAAACAAAAAAATTAAGGTCGAATCCTCTCCCATGCGATTCAGTTAGGTCAGGCTACATTTAGGGCCCGGGCTACATATGGTGCCGCACAGGCGTTCGTTAGCAGATTGGGCCAAATTTCATGGCTCTGCTTACCCTAAGCAAGGAAACGGCGCTTGCAAAAGCATTGCTTACGTCGAGCGTAGTTCACGGGTTAGCGGGAATGTTTGGCTTCTGCGCTAGCGTACTCCACGTTACTAAGCTTACACAGCTAGCGCAGAAATTCAGTGCTTGCAGGGCAAACGGGAATGTTGATCGTAAGCGCAAAATTCGGCGGTAAGCAAAGCCATGAATTTGGGCCCGGGTGTTCGTCCGACCACCTTTAGACTCACATTTAAACTATAGTTCATAAAACGTCACTGGTTTTCGCTCTATACGGCTGAACCTTTTTTTTGCATTATTGGAGGCTGATGAGAGACTTGTGAATGTTTTTTAACTTTTGTTAAAGGAACACGTTGCCTTGGCTCGGACGAGTTGGTCTATAAAAAGCGTTTGAATTGTTTGTTATGAAATGCATATGGTTAGAAAGATGTTTTAAAAGTAGAATATAAAGATCCACACAAGTATCACTCAAAATTGCACAGTTTTCCGTTTACGTCGCGAATTAACACGGTTGGCCATTCATGGGAGTCAATTGACTCCCATAAATGGCCGACCGTGTTAGTCGACGAGGTAAAAAGAAAACCACGCAATTTCGAGGCATATTTGTGTAGACCATAGTATTCTGCTTTTACATCATCTTTCTATCCATATGCATTTTATAACAATCGGTTACAGAACGCTTTTCAAAGACTAACTCGACCGATCCAAGGCAATGTGTTCCTTTAATATACGCCTCTCTTATGCATGACGTCATAATTCTTACCCAAAATGGGGCTATGGGCGCACGCTCGCCACCACTTGCAGTGACTAGACTGCGCCCATAGCCTCGTTTTGGATAAGCATTGTGACGTACCTTATGCATAAATATTAAGAGAGGTATATTTTAGCATTGAGCATTTGTTGCTTAAAAAAATACCCATGGGCAAGTAAAATGGCCAGACATGAACCATCCTGGAAAATGACCCGACACTCTATACCAATATGTGATCCTTTTAAAGGCTTTGTACCCGAATCGTTCCGGGTTGATTTTAAAAAATCACACCGGCAAAAAAACTTTGGACTATTTTCAACAACCCGCAACAGCTCATTGTCTTCAAATAATTCAATTAAAGAAGAACCTTTTGGTGAGCATAAAATTGTCAAGAGTCTCCACACGTGATTTTCTCTAATGTGTAGTGCACCAAACGGTCCAATAATAAAGCGTGATTTATACTGCTGTTTCAAAAGAACTGTGCTCGTTATACCGACTAGACACAATATAGATATCTTAGCAAAATTGTATTTCGAGACGAAAAATGTAAATCATAATTTGTTTTCTCATCGAACTCTACGAAACATTGTTAAGAATTTTGAGAACAAAGTACTACAAATTTAAATTTTTTCAACCAGCTTAACTATTTTTTTTCTCGGTCAATTTCGGAAAATGGGCAGTCAATTTAACCACGAAGCTATTCTATTTTGCGCGAAATCGAATGCTACTGAAAAGGGTCATTCGATTTCGTTTTATGATTAGTCAAAGGTAATGTTGCGTCATTCGGTTTCACAAAATAATCATTCAATTTAACAATTCATCAAAGCAGCATTCAAATTCGCAGACGCTTCTGAGACGTGTGTGTCTCGAAAATGAATGACGATACGCTAAATTGTACTGAGTGCTAAGGAATTTGACTCAACTCAAAACGAAATTGAATGGCCAAATTCTGAACTCAATTTGAAACGCAGTAATAAGTGGATAGGCAATACAGCTTTAATTCGAACGCATGAAAATGAAATTGACTGCTCATTTACCGAATTCGACCGAGAAAACCTATATTATTAACGCCCTCTCTCGCGGGCTACTCAGACAGCTTTTTCTCTAATCATGATGCAGTTTCTGTCACCGGTATTCTCAAATGTTATGTAGTGTCAAACACTCAACAGTCCGTTTTTCAAATCATTTTTTGTCATGTTACGTTATTCTGGAACAAAATGAACAAACAGCTGACGTTAAGATAATTACAACAAAAATGTGTTTTGTCAACCTCCCCTCATCTCAAATTCGGAACAGGTACAGATCAGTTTCGTGTGAACGACGACACGTAATATTAATGATGAACAGACAGCCGACGTAAAATTTTAGCCAAAATCAAACAAGCAGTGAAGGTAAATCTTCTCTTTTTTTTTTTGAAGACTAGATTCATTAACGACTGTCTCTAGTTTCAAGAAACTTAACGTACAACGTTTCAGAGATCTTGTTTTCATAAAACGGTGACTATTGCGGAAACCGTTAAACGCAACAGTGATTTGCGGAACTTCAAGTTAGTGTTATTTACTCGACTCGGATAACACTGTATTTTGATGAAGCTGCATATAATGAAGATGTTACAATGGTCTGGTTTCGGTCTGCTGTGCTGGGTTAATTGATAAAGATGGCGCATCGGTAGACTCATCTCCGGGACGCACTCGGTTTCGACCAAATCGGCTCCGTACAAGTTGCGTGAGCTGTGTACGGAAATGCTCGTACTTGAAGCAATAAACGACTGGATTCACGCTCATGTTGCACATCACTAATGTTATAAATGTTTGATATAAGAAATCTAGAGAAGGCGTTGAGGCAGTCAGGACACCAATGGCAAAGAGTAGACGAAACATCTCAACGGGCGTCCAACAAATGAAAAACACGGAACCAGCGATCAGCATCGTCATGATGACGTTTCTCTTAGCCTTACTGAAGACACCATCTTGCTGATTGGCGTTAGCATTGTCAAGTTTGTGTCGAAGAACGAAGAGTATTCTAACGTACGAAATCGATATGAGGATCACAGGAATAATGTACTCTATCGCAATACTCACACTGATTATACCAAGCATTGCATTTGGACTAATGGAATAATCAAAGCTGCATTTATTACCAGTGATTTTGTACACAAAAATAAACCTCAGCGCATACGTGAACCCGATGATCCAAGCAGCACACATTGAAACTTTGATCTTGAAGAGTGAGCAGTAGTTGCGATGTTTGACCGGATAGCACGTGGCAAGAAAACGCTCCAGCGATATCACCACCAGATTGTACGTGGACACCGCAGTCAAACCAACAACAACAAAGTTGGAGAAAATGAACCTACAAAGAAATACACCAAGAAATGTTCTCTCCACATTCTCCAGAAGCGAACTTTGTTTGATCCCTGTCATGAGGAGAAACACCAAACCAGAGACGAAGTCGATGATGGATTGGTGACGGATAAGTCGGTTAGTGAAGGAGCTGAACTGTTTACGTCTGACCATCATGACGGAAATCACCAAACCGTTTCCGAGAATGGCTGAGCATCCGATAGCGACGTTAAACGCTGTGGCTAAACTGGTATTTGATGCCATCTTAGATTGTTCAAATTCGAAGAGGGAAACTTAAAATAAACAGCTCTGTAGCTTATGTGTGTGAATAAATCTGTCATGCACACCACATGAACAAACTATTCAAGAAGTAATCACAGTAAACGTTTGTCAAAAAGAATATGTCGAAGAAAGATTGTTGGTTCAGCAACCCCAAGTCTCTTTTGTTTAATATCAATTTATCTTATATAACTTTCAGACTGACCATATCAGGTGTGTACGCCAATCAATAATCTCCAATAGAGACTGACAGATGAAATGAAGACGCCCTGAACATGACAAGAATTTAAGTAGAGTAACATATATTCCCAAAGGATATTCAATGGCTCTATCAGGGATAGCTTTTAGAATTTATTGTTTATCCTTTAGGGCCAGGCCACCAGTGTGTGGGAAAAAGTTAAGGCATCTCATATGAAGCCGGTATTAATTCAATGTCCCCAATCCGCTTGTTAGCCTTGTGTTGTTTCTCGAGCTCGGAAACAAAGAAGAAAACCTTGCGAATCTATGTAAATATTCCGTTGGGAGTTAAAACCCGCTCTCAATGTAGATCACGTTGAATTATAAAATGATCACGTTGAATGGAAATGTCAAAGTGTCACTTGGCGCCATCGAAAGTTATACCATACTAAAGAAGAAACTTGAAGGACCAATTATGTCCATTGCAATCCATTTGGCTTTTCATCGCGATCGACAGACTGTCTGAAAAGAAAATTTGTTTAAGACCTCCAAAGTGGTTATAATCTGCAAGACAAAAACTTAACATTTTATAAGATACCATACGCCCAAGGAACATGCAGTATAATATTGGTTTTCTCGGTCAAATTCGGCACATGAGCAGTCAATTTCATTTTCATGCGTTCGAATTAAAGCTGTTTTGCCTCTCTAGTTGTTACTGCGTTTCAAATTCAGAATTCGGCCATTCAATTTCGTTTTGAGTCGAGTCAAATTCCTTTAGCCCTATGTTCAATTTAGTGTATCGTCATTCTTTTTCGAGACACACACGCCTCAAGAAGCGACTGCGAATTTGAATGCTGCTTTGATGAATTGTTAAATTGAATGATTATTTTGTTATATCGAATGACGCAACATTACATTTGACTAATCATAAAACGAAATCGAATGACCCTTTTGAGTAGCTGTCGATTTCGCGCGAAATAGAATAGCTTGATGGTTAAATTGGCTGCTCTTTTTCTGAAATTGACCGAGAAAACCTAGATGTTACACAGTTTTCTAATAGCTGGGGTCCATCCAAGAAACATAACAAATATATAGCGAGTCTCTTACCTCACGTTAAAACATGGTAAAAATGTGTTTTCTCCAGAACGCTCCAAGCCAAATTTCTGAAAAACGTGGGGTCAAACAAACCCGCGCGACAAAGGAATCGTGACGTCAGTGGCGGCTATTTTGGTGTGGAAATGCCAAAGCTGGAGAACTCTGTTCAAAACCAATAGGGGAAACTCGTCACTGGCGTCCAGGGTCAATATAATAGATAAGCCGTTTTTGAATCTCGGCTAAAAAAGCCGCGCGGCCCGGTGCATTTTTGACTCGAGTTATTTATAACTAAATGCAAATTTTGAGAGTAAAATGGTTAGTAACCTGTATCTGCGATGTCTATTTGGCCATAAAAAGGTAATAGTTGACATGTTGAGATCATCCTTTATTGGCTCTTTAAAGACACTGGACACTATTGGTAGCTGTCAAAGACTAGTCCTCACAGTTGGTGTTTCTCAACATATGCATAAAATAACAAACCTGTGAAAATTTGAGCTCAATCGGTCGTCGAAGTTGGGAGATATTAATGAAAGAAAAAACACCATTGTCGCGCCATAGTCACACGAAGTTGTGTGCTTTCAGATGCTTGATTTCGAGACCTCAAATTAATTCTAAATCTGAGGTCTCGAAATCAAATTCGTGGAAAATTACTTCTTTCTCGAAAACTACGTCACTCACAGAGGGAGCTGTTTCCCACAATGTTTTATACTATCAACCTCTCCCCATTACTCGTAATCAAGAAAGGTTTTTTTGATAATAATTAATTTAAGTAATTACCAATAGTATCCACTGCCTTTAAATTTTTAAGTAAGGGTAGCGACGAGTTCTTACACGGCCGTTTTAAGCCGGCAGGGTCGAATTGCCGTGTGATAAAGGCCCGTGCCGAAGACGAGGGCCTTTAGCGCACGACAACGAAAAATTACCAAGTTTTGACCTCACTTCACTTTATATTTCTAGTGTTTTAGAGGCAGTGGACACTTATGGTAATTGTCTAAGACTAGCCTTCACAGTTGGTATATCTCAACATATGCATAAAATAACAAACCTGGTGAAAAATTGAGCTCAATCGGTTATCGAACTTGCGAGATAATAATGAAAGAAAAAACACCCTTGTCACACGAAGTTGTGTGCGTTGAGATGGTTGATTTCGAGACCTCAAGTTCTAAATCTGAGGTCTCGAAATCAAATTTGTGGAAAATTACTTCTTTCTCGCAAACTATGGCACTTCAGAGGGAGCCGTTTCTCACAATATTTTATACCATCAACCTCTACCCATTCTTCGTCACCATGAAAGGCTTTATGCTAGTAATTATTTTGAGTAATTGCCAACAGTGTCCACTGCCTTTTAATAAAGGGTAGCCGAAAGTCATGTGATTTCCCAAGTAATTCAAGTTGTAATATAATAAAGCATAATTAAATAACAAAAGATTGTTCAAATATAAAACACAAATATATTGAGTCCATGGAGACTGGGTTATGCAGAATATGATATTAATAACGAAATTTTGCCAGCCGAGGTAATTCAAACGTTGCTTGCTCACAAAACGAGATATTAATTTCAACCCAAACCACCAATATTAGAGCAGCGAGTTAACCAAACCTTGAGAAATGGACAGTTAACTTGAAAGTGAAATAACACAAAAAGTACTTGTAGATAATTACCCTAGTGGACTTAAAATTAAATTAAATTAAAAAATGTTTAGTGAGTTTTCGCATTTCTAATAAAGTTCGCACATTTTCAACAGAAAGGCGTAACAATTAATACTTTTAGTAATTGTTAAAGACCAGTTATTCCATATGGTGTGTCGCCTAATACAGTAACAAACCTGTGAAAATGCGGGCTCAATATTGGTCATCGAAACAACTAAAAACACCATTGTTGTGTAGAATTGTGTGCTTCCTGAGAATGAAGTTCTCACGCCTGAAGTTTTTTCATTCCAATGGGAGACTTTCTTGGACGTTAGGTGGCAGCAGACTTACTGAGTAAATCCATTGCTCTCCGAATTATAAGCATGTTCAGAACTACGTATTAAAACAATGGAAGTTTACCCTGTATGTCTGCTGCCACCTAGCGTTGGAAAGTCACCCATTGGTTGGTGTAAAACTACATTACGTAAAAGAGTATTGTTTCAAGTTAAACAATTATTTAAAGTGTGAACAACCAGTCTCCGGTGCTTTTTGCTAAGTAACTTTTTTTATTTTCACTAATTTTGGGATTAATTACCAAAGATAATCGAGTTTCTAATATGCCAGCCGCTGGCTTCGAAGACATCTGCATGGTTTAACATCGGGTAGCTGCAAACTTTCCTGAAACGGAACCACCCTGATCTTTTTTTTTTACTTAGAGCGTGTATACTATTAACTAACTAATGTTAGACTTGGTGACGCTAGGTGGCAGCAGACTTACCAGGTAAATTTCCATTGTTTACGTAGTTCTGTGCGTGCGCACATGACCGAGAACAATGGATTTTTACCTGGTAAGTCTACTGCCACCAAGCGTTCCAAAAGTCTCCCATTAACAAGAGGAAACTATATTGTCCCATAGTTAAACCTTTAAGTCTTTTTAACCAGTTTGAATACGTGTTGCTGCAAACTACTTCCTTTATGTTGAACTGCTACGATACCCTGTTCCAATTGCTTCGTGATATCTTTATAAATGGTTCAAGATGATACAGCTTTATTCAGCCACCCGTCGGATGTTTTGA
Source organism: Asterias rubens (assembly GCF_902459465.1). Classification (NCBI taxonomy): domain Eukaryota; kingdom Metazoa; phylum Echinodermata; class Asteroidea; order Forcipulatida; family Asteriidae; genus Asterias; species Asterias rubens. The sequence continues at coordinate 6,482,249 of NC_047064.1, read as the reverse complement.
CAAGAGAGACGTTCCTGTTCTTCCATTCTAATGTGTAAAATTGTGGTTTCCAATATTATGGATTTTAATCAAGCTCCTTTTTTTTTTACCAATAATCTGAAAGTCTTAATATCCCCAAAACACCAAAAATACATAAAGTGTATATTATATAGAGGCTTCCGGCGCTTTCTTAAAATTTAACCTTCGTTCTCGGTCGTTGGTCGTACTCCTACTTTGTATGTGTTGGTCTTCCGTAAAGAACTGTAAACAACAACAGAAACAAAAACATTAAGAGTTAAATGCGAGTCTAGGAATACAAAGTTTGTCATGGAGGGTTTTTCCTCAAAGATGCCGCTAACATGTCATGACCTTCATTTGAAGTTTCTTTGTGATTGGACTTTTATTTGGGATGGACACATTATTCAAAGGGGTGACTGCTCTATATTCCGACATCCCTATGTTCCGACACCCCTATGTTCCGACACCCTTATGTTCCGACACCCCTATGTTCCGACAACTCAATCTATAATCCGACACCCCTATGTTCCGACACCCCTATATTCCGACACCCCTATGTTCCGACACCCATTTATTCCGACAACCAAAACACCCCTATGTTCCGACACCCCTATGTTCCGACAACCTGCACCAACATTTTGTGTTAGCAATTTTTCAAGAAAAACGGTGCGAGTATAATTTATATGAAAAGTGTTATTCTGCAACTTTGGTTTAGTAAGAAGGGCTGAGTAAATGGGGGGGGGGGTAGGACTTGATTATTTGTTATTATTAATTGTTGACATATCATTCTTACTTTTATTTTTACTATTTTTTTTTGGGGGGGGGGCAAATGCAAGAAATTACAGTTGTAATTTTTATAAATTGAAAGTCACGGACACGCATCTAACAAAGTAAATTGTAAAGTACCGAGCATTTTCTTGTGAGCTTACTCGGGGAGCCATAACTCATGTTTATAACCACAAAACAAAATCACCAAATTCATGTGTGATTCAATTATCTTAATTTGATTCAATCCCTTCTGAAAAAAATGGGACAAAATTCAACTTATGAATGTTCAAACTTATTCCCGGCCGAAATACGCCGGGAAACATGTAATACAACTGGTGTTTTTGTTATTGGTCAACAGAGTAATAATGTGCGAATATAATTTGTCTGAACATAGGGGTGTCTGAACATAGGGGTGTCGGAATATAGGGGTGTCGGAACATAGGGGTGTCGGAATATAGGTTCAGTTGTCAGGAACATAGGGGTGTCGGAACATAGGGGTGTCGGAATATAGGGGTGTCGGAATATAGGGATGTCGGAATATAGGCTTAGTTGTCGGAACATAGGGGTGTCGGAACATAGGAGTGTTGGAATATAGGGATGTCGGAATATAGGCTGAGTTGTCGGAACATAGGGGTGTCGGAACATAGGGGTGTCGTAATATAGGCTGAGTTGTCGGAACATAGGGATGTCTGAATATAGGCTGAGTTGTCGGAACATAGGGGTGTCGGAACATAGGGGTGTTGGAATATAGGGATGTCGGAATATAGGCTGAGTTGTCGGAACATAGGGGTGTCGGAACATAGGGGTGTTGGAATATAGGGATGTCGGAATATAGGCTGAGTTGTCGGAACATAGGGGTGTCGGAACATAGGGGTGTCGTAATATAGGCTGAGTTGTCGGAACATAGGGCTGTCGGAATATAGGGGTGTCGGAATATAGGGATGTCGGAATATAGGGATGTCATAATATAGGCTGAGTTGTCGGAACATAGGGGTGTCGGAATATAGGCTGAGTTGTCTGAACATAGGGATGTCGGAACATAGGGGTGTCGGAACATAGGGGTGTCGGAGTATAGGCTGAGTTGTCGGAACATAGGGCTGTCGGAATATAGGGGTGTCGGAATATAGAGATTTTGGAATATAGGGGTGTCGGAACATAGGGGTGCCGGAACATAGGGGTGTCGGAATATAGGTGTGTCGGAATATAGGGATGTCGGAATATAGGCTGAGTTGTCGGAACATAGGGGTGTCGGAATATAGGCTGAGTTGTCTGAACATAGGGATGTCGGAACATAGGGGTGTCGGAACATAGGGGTGTCGGAATATAGGCTGAGTTGTCGGAACATAGGGCTGTCGGAATATAGGTGTGTCGGAATATAGGGATGTCGGAATATAGGCTGAGTTGTCGGAACATAGGAGTGTCGGAATATAGGCTGAGTTGTCGGAACATAGGGATGTCGGAACATAGGGATGTCGGAACATAGGGGTGTGGGAACATAGGGATGTCAGAATATAGGTGTGTAACCATTGAAAGGTGCTCGCTGAAATCTTTTTACACTGGATGTAAAAAAAAGAGACGCAAAGGTAAAGCCACGTATATGTGACAGTAATTAATAAATACCCAAGGTATCTTTTTCAACACTCTAGTTTATCATCAGTGCGAACGTTATTATGTTAATACTATTGTGTTGGAGAGTGGGGAAATTAAAAGATACTTCCTAAATCGGCCATCTTTACGGGCAATTTTGAACACGCAGCTTTGCGTTTTGCGCGAGAGCGGCGTGCAGCACGCGTACATCACAATTTTTAATTGTGTGTACAGCGCTGTCCTGGTACTTTCCCCTGTTGGTTAAAACGCTTTATAAATACCTTGTATTATTATTGTAATTTCACAAAAGTCGTTGTCTGATTTGGTAGTAAGCAACGTGGCTGCGTTAACCAACTGTGTGTTTGATGAGCCTGCAAACCAAAATGCAATTTGCCCTTAAAGATGGCGTCTCTTGCAACTTTATCTCTAGTTTGAATGATTGTTACCTGGGCCTGAACAAGGTGGCGTAAATTTCAGGCACCCGTCGGCCAGCTTCTCTCCACCTCTGTATACTATTAAACAAGCGTAGTTGTCGCCGGAACAGCCGTTCATTCTCCTCAAAATAAAACTCGGTGTGAAGACCACCTCGTCACCCTGAGCCCTGTCGGCGAAGCTAAGTACGTTGTACCTCGCGACCAAATCTTCCCTGCCAGGGCTGTCAGTGGCGCTTCCGTAGACGGACATTTTCCACTGGCCCGAATAAGCACCTGGTGTATACGCAGCTTCGAAACGGAACTGCACATTAATGTTGCTTTGACTGCCGCTGACCAATGTTGGAGTTGCAACGAAACCCCATGACGCTTTTCCCGTGCTTTGCGGGTTCTGTTCTTCTTCTCCTCCTCCTCCTTAAAAAAACCCAGACAAATACACTGAAATTACACTGAACGAAATCATTTGCACAACGAGTTGTCGCTGTCGTTGTCGTTGTCAGTGTCGTTGTCGCTGTCGTTGTCGTTGTCAATTTCGTGGATGAAATCATTAAACAATTAAAAAAAAAAAAAAAAAAAAAAAACTACTTTTTGACCCGAAAGTGTTGATGGTTTTTTGACCGAAAGGGTATTTATGAATGAGAATCAAAGTGTGTTAAATCGCTTTTCAACTAGTGGTTTAAACCCACCGAGGCCTGGTTCTTGATAATTTACTTCGACTTCGTCTCGGTAAAATTATCAAGAACCAGGCCTCGTTGGGTTTAAACCACTAGTTGAATACCTCTTCACCACACATTGATTCCCTTAATTACCAATAGTGAAGCATTCGATTTCGCGCAAAATAGAATATCTTGGTCGTTTGAAATTGGCTGCTGATTTTCCCGAAATTAACCAAAAAACCTACATTATTTCGTTCCCTCGAAATGCTACTTTACTGGACCGAAATAAAACCTTATTTGGAACGCAATAATATTCCGAGGGGCGAAAAGTTATTTTGAGGAATACAGATAAAAATATTTATATTATTTCGGGGAAACAAAGTTCGTTCCCTCGAAGTAATGGACCCTTCCCATGAAATATGCTAATCACATTCACGCATGCGTACAGACCCTGTTGGTTGGCAAACGCCATAGAGTTGTGCACTAAGCAGACGCGCAATCGCGTCTGCGTCACGCACCCTATAGCTGTGTACAAAACGTACATACGCGCCATTAGCCGTACACAAACATTCCTGGTTCTTCATGGACGCGTTAAAAAGTCACGTGCTGGTTTTAACGCTCTGAAAATGAACATTGAAAACATTCCTTAAACACACGGTGGGCTATATGTTGTTTGACAGGTTTGTCGCACAATTTTATAGAGTGACCCATATAGTTATGATAAATGACAACAAGCAAACTTCATAAACTCAACATAAGCACAAACGTATAAGTATAACAGAGGCTAATCATTTATTTTTTACCGGTATAGTAGCATAATGTCACTTCAGTGTGCACACAGACCGCGCATAATTTGAAGCATACAGTTAAGAAAACAAAGCAAATGCGTATTATATAATCAGTTTGGAGAGTAATTATGCCTGCACTAAACGTTGCTCTAGAAATGGGTTCATGTGAACGAGTGTTAAAGTATTAACTAAAGCAAAGTTTTGAATCCATTGAAGAGAGTCTGGTAACCTGACAACACCGTTACAGTTATAATGTAAAACCTATAAAGAGCTCGAGGTGCACTACAATTTCCGTAACGGTTGTTTCGGTTTTTAAAGAACTTTTTAAATAACTCGTTTCACTTATCTTACAATTTAGTCATTTATTTTTATGCGCAAGTTTCATTAAAAAAAATGTAAAGATGCGAATCACAATAGTAAAAAAGTACAGATGTTAACAATATTATCTAAGAATATTTAAAAATGTAACATGCACTGAAAACTAATACAAGAACAGAAGTTAAAAGCTATCAACATAAATTATACATCAGCCGGCCAAAATGTCATTAAAACTAACATAAAGCCTGCCGAAATGTGTCTTGAGCAACGTTTTGAAGGTAAGCCCGTATCTAATTGGCGATCCTGATAACATGTTGGGGAGAATTCCAAAGTTATGGGGCAACACACTCAAAAGCGCGATCTGGAATGATATTTATAACAATATTGTTTAAAAAATAAATGGAGTTTCCCTTTACAAGCATAAGATAAAACAATGTCGGTATCACTTGAGAGGAGTTGGAATTAAACAACGACTTTAATCACCACCACTACCTAATAAACCTGTTCAATACCGTGCATGCAATAAACACTATATAGCCTATAGGAGTATTATTAGACCCAAAGTCCCAATGAATATTATCATTAATACAGCATACGATGGAGGAAAGAAAAGAGTAAACCTGATAAACAGCCGAAATGAAGCTCATTCACATCAATGGTAATTATTGCTAAAATTAAAAAGGAAAAAAGTAGGCCTACTTACCTACCTTGTCAGCTTACAAGGGACTCAGTCTAGCCTGGGTCCCTTTCTCTTTTCTCTTTTCTCTGCTGAGACTTATGGCTGCAGAGCAATTTGCAACCATCCTTTAGCCTTAAAAGGCATAGTTACATTAAATTACATGAATAATTCGGCTGGAGGAAAGTCTCGAAATTAAACCAAAATGATGTTTTGCTATACTATAACACCACTTTAAACGCAAAACCGCGTTCGTCCCGTCTAGTGCGCCTTCAATGTTTTGGTACCAGGTACCAGCACGTGACCGCTTGGTACATGGCTGCGCACATGCCAGAACCCGCGTATGTACGAGCGGCCGATCTAGTTATTTAATTCTATATATATCTATGGTACAAAACAGCGCGATGTAGTCTGGTTCCCTGACCAAAGATTCCTTGACGTCTCTTGTTAAAAATCTTAGGTCAGGTATCACCCACGGTTAAATATAGAGCATGACGCAACTTGTCAGGGTCGGGGGTCATCTCCAGGGAAACCATGTCTGCACGTACTACTAGTTGCGATAACGTAGCCCTCCTCCCTACGGCCGCCAGGCCGGAGGGTTACGAGATTATTTTGATCGTCAATTAATGAGAATCTGGTTCAACACGTATAATTTCGACAGCTAGTCACCAGATTTTGCCCCATTTTTAACACTTTTAAAAATCATGAAATTTAATCCTCAATCAATGTCTAATGAACACTCAAGTCAAAACATCTTTGAAAAAATATTTTTGAAGAAAAAGGACAAAAACTTAACAGATCCCGGAGCGACTTCCCTGGTTTGTATATTTTGAACTTGTCGCATCGCTTTGCAAACGCTGTATTTAGGCACAACGCCTGCATTGTCAATAACTGGCATAAAAACTCCTGGATCTACGGCCGACAGGACTGACATACGAGTCCGTACCGAACATCAACGATACTGTCCGAATGTTGACGACAACACGTTCGGAACATTTCGGATAACTTCGAAAGAGGAGGAATTCCTCCTTTTTGGTCACGTGATTTTGGGTGATACCGGACCCTAAATTCGACAGAGCCTAGTCGGAGATTTTTGGGTCTGGGAACCAGACTAAGCGCGATGTTCCCTCATTTTTCCAACCAAAACGTTAGTGTGCACGCGCTATGTGCAATTTACATATTTCATGGGAAGGGTCTACTGGGCGGCTACGAACGCCTTCATTTGCTATTGAATTTACACATTGCATTACGTAATTTTCAGGGGCATTGGTTTTTGTACACAATTAATGGGTGCGTTCGTTTAGCTGCCCTGGTGTGTGGCGGGTTTTTTTCCAGGAGGAACGTGGGTAATTATCTGCACACGTTCGTCCTGGAAAGAAAAAACGACCACACGACGGGGTCGACCCAGGGAAGCTAAACGAACGCACCCACAGAGTGCGCAGTAAATGATAATAATAATAATAATAATAATAATAATAATAATAATAATAATAATAATAATAACAAGACTTTTGTAAATAAACAAATGAGTTTTCAACAAGGACTTGACATATATTATAGTATGTCCTGATGATGTCGCACAACTGTTGAGCCCTACAACACATGTAAAGCACCCCTCGAGAGTAAAATTGTAAATGTCCAATAAGTCGTACTTATTTGAAAGAATTCTCATTTAGCGAAATTTATTGCCTCCTTACGAAATTGAAAACAATTAAATCAGCAAAATCCAGCAGTCGAACCAGCTTTGCTAAATTAACGATGATTGTGTGTCACGAAAAAGAATGACGATTTTGCTAATCTTGAGAGAAACGGCTCCTCGGAAGTAACGTAGTTTTCGAGAAAGAAGTAATTTTCTATAAATATTTGAATTAATTTCGAGACCTCAGAATTAGATTTTGAGGTCCCGAAATCAAGCATCTGACAACTTATTTGTTTTTTTCTTTACATTTTTATTTCGCAACTTCAACAACCAAAATTGAGTTCAAATTTTCACAGGTTTGTTATTTTGTGCAGATTATGTTGAGATACACCAAGTGAGAAGACTGTTTTACAATTACCAAATATGTCCAATATATCTTTAAGACAATTGGAAATAGTTATAAAAATATTTCAGCATATGCTGACAACTTACCATTTATACAGTTTGGCGCCTTAGTCGGGAAACAGTGATTTATAACCACATCTTCGCCTCTTGTGACATAGATACAGGCGTAGTTCTTTTCGTCCGGACAACCGCCAAAACCAGCCAGTACCGTCGTACCCTTGAAGTCGATATCCTTGGAAGAAGCCGTTTTGATCAGCTTAGCTTGAGGATTGTCGATGTTAACAGCCTCAGTGTTTGCGTAAGCAGATATCTTCCAGATATCTTTCGCATCGTTTTCAGACGCTGTTGCGTGAAACGAGTAAGTTACTGCATTTTTTGAGTCAATTGCAAGACCTTTTCCCCAACCCTGAACATAACCTGCGCCCAATGAGCCTGTGAAAGAAATGAGATATAAACAAAATATATTCAAATGGCTGTTGGGAATACATTGCTTTCAAAATGTCGATGATTTTTGTTAACGAAAGAGCTGTATCCGGTGTTTTATTATTATTTGCCTTTGGCAGGAGTGAAACATTATTTTGACATAATCTTAATGATGCAAGCACCGCATGAGCTCTAGGGCACAGTTGGAAAGCCTTGACAAAAGGCTACATCGCCCCTAGAAACTAATGCATGTTCCGCGAGAGCACTACAGAATAACAAACCTTGTACACAGCCCAAGAGAGCGATCACTGCGAGGAGTAAAGTTGCGCTGCCCATGTTGACAAGTTCGAATAACACTGAGACAAGAGCGATTTCTTTCTGCGTCTGTTCGGGGGTTGTTTGGTCGAGAGTGCTCAATCTTCAAAATCCTGCATTTTATATACTTATTGATACATACCCTAATCAATACAGGCCTGATGACAGCTGCCATTATTTTGTTTCACAATCTATTCAAATTACATCAATGTCCTTCGTAGATGTCCGTGGCCCTATTTTTAAACTCAATAGATTTAATAACAACTCTAAAAATGGAACCGCCTCCTTAAAAGTGTCATTGGAATATCACCCTACCCTGGGAATTGTGGAGTTGAATTAACTTTATTGTAAAAATTTCAAGAGTAATTCAAGAGTCTTTCGTTTTTCAAATCTATACAAAATAAAATTTATAAACTAATAAATCCCCAGCTTCGTTCTTGTCACTTTCAAGGAAACTGATTGGTTGATATTTAAATGTTACTTGTCATGCTGCAACGATTGGTATTACGTACAAGCTTGTATACGCCTGCAACAGTGGACTTCTTATATCCCTTTTTTGTTCATATCTACAATTTTTTTTGCAAAAGCTCCCATGTTGCGTACATTGTTTTCCAATTGTGGAGCTTTTCCGAACCGTTGACTCTGTTTTCCTCTTAAGGTCCCCGGTTTGAATTTGTGTACCTATACTCAGGTTTACTTTGACTACATTACTTATAAATGCTCCCTAGGCGACTAGTGTCGAAGTATTAGTGTCGAACTAGTGTCGAAGCAATTATAATTTGACTGTTCTGTTGAGCTGCTATTAAAGGCAGTGGACACTATTGGTAATTACTCACAATTATTATTAGCATAAAACCCTACTTTGTAACGAGTAATGGGGAGATGTTGATAGTATAAAACATTGTGAGAAACTGGAAGTAATTTTCCACGAATTCGATTTCGAGACCTCAGATTTAGAATTTGAGGTCTCGAAATCAAGCATCTGAAAGCACACAACTTCGTGTGACATAGGATTTTTTTCTTTCATAGTTATCTCGCAACTACGACGACCAATCGAGCTCAAATTTTAACAGGTTTATTATTTTATGCATATGTTGAGATAAACCAAGTGAGAAGACTGGTTTTTGACAGTTACCAATAGTGTCCAGTGTCTTTAACGCTTTTCAACTACCCGGTTAACTGCACCGACACAACTACTACAATCTCAAAAATTCGAGTATTTGCTGCGTACACTACATAATGTCGCTCAAACGAATACGTAGGCCTACTTCCAAAACATTTTGTTTGTTATGTGAAATTGTTTGTCCTTTTGACTCTTGTCCTTTCAAGTTGGACTGACACACCTCTTGGTGACAGTGCAGGCACTTTTGTCAGTCCTGGCAAACCTGGATTGTTGATGTCTTTCTGTTGTCCTCAGTCGTGAAGTACTTTTTTAATGATTTTCCATTCCAAGTATATGTTTATATATGTGAAATGGCCAAATAAATAAAAAATAATATTAATAAGCACTATCAGTGACCAGCAGGCAACACCATGATGAATAAGCAGTGAACGTTTTAACGTTGCCTGCGCGAACTCCAGTTACGCAAAGCGAAATACACTGAATGAACTTGCCTAAAATATTTTAGTTTGAAACCCATCCTAAAGTTGAGAGGAGTACACTTCATACCTTTGCAAGATTGGTTGCTTCTTCCAATGACAAAGAAAACAATATTTACATTTGGATAGAAGACTATCACAATTGACGAAGTGTTTAGGGATGTCAGTAACCAACAAGTTAAAAAAAAAGGACCGAGTACTGATCCTTGGGAAACACCATAGGTATAAAACGTTTCCAGTTCGAATAGTTTCCTTCTAACAACAGCTGCGACTCAACGAAAACAAGTTTCCTTGCCGGCTCTGTTCAGAGCCCACACTCCCTTAAAAGAGATATTGTATTATGGTGGTACCCGCAAATTACTATTTAGTTATAGTTACTTCTTAAGTTTCCTTGGATGCCAAACTTACTTATGGATAACCGTTGAAAAGTGGATAGCCTTATGGATAGCCTTTGAAAAGTCGGTGTAGATGACTACAAACTAAACCTTCTCGTCCAGCCAACAATGAGACGTTATACAAATTCAAACGAGGACTCTGTAACATAAGAAGACAATAGAGTCCGCGTTTCGGGAGAGGTCCAAAGTGGGAAAACGTGTACAAAACCAATGGGAGCTATAGCTGTTGGCAAAAAAATATTAACAAAAAGGGGGGGGGGAATGAGGTCCGCAGTTCAAGGTGTATATAACAATATCGAAGTCCTATATAGCGCACGTATCTACCAAACAAGGTACTCAAGGCGCTGAGTATATACAAACTTTCAGAAAGATAGGTCATTGCAGTGATGAATTCTTAGACCCAACTATGTAGCACCTTATAAGGATTTACAAGGTGCTATACGGCGCATTAAGCAGCCACAGCCAGGAACACCGGGGCGAACCCCTTCTCTTTTCGATAAGTGCACTGGGTTCTTTTACATGCATTACACAAAACATGGGACCAACGGCTTCACGTCGCCCATCCGAAGGACGAAGCAATGGTAAGGTGTATTGTTTAAGGACACAGGTGCCACGGCAGGGGATTCGAACCCACACTTTGCTGATCAGAAATACCAGAGTTTGAATTCGGTGCTCTCTGATCGGCAACGATACTTCCACAGGCTTGGGGTGCATGAGACAAAACCACTCACCGGTTTCGGGAATTGATTCAAATTGAATTGAGTGTTGTTTTCGTTTTTCTATAGGGTAACCAAAAGTTAAAGAATGGTATTTCTTGCATTTATAACCCGTCTACACCCCTCGTCCCCTAATCTTCTCTCTTATGTGGGGTAAGCGGATAGCGGATTCTAGGTCGTGATGGTCATGTCCCAGATGTTTGTGGTCAATATTTGCAGTATTTTTAAACGTCAAAGGCAATGGTGTTATTATCTCCTCCACCCACCTCCCATTGACCTTGCAACAGCTGGCCACTGGGTAAAGAATTCTGGTTGTTATGACTTTTCTCCTGTGTTGTTTATATGTATGTTTGGCTTGTTTTGACTCTTATCCGAATAACACTATTGTCGAAACCAGTCTAGGTGAAAGGTGAAATGACAATGGGTTGACCTAGGCACTCTTAGCGTGATCACCCTACAACTGTTTAAACGGACACCAACTTCCCCTAAACTGCTCAGACACGTGAATAAATTATACCGCTGCTCAAATATCAACGGGCAGTTTTAAAACAACAGAAAAAACGAATCGATTCTATTGGGTTTATTTAACTCGAAAAAATCATTCGATGATTCCACTGAAATCACAGATAGGCTAATACCCGGAGGTGTCAACTAAATAATATGTTGGTACAACTACACAACGAATGGTGTATAAATATAACAATGGCATTGACACAAAAATAAGTCATGGAAATTAAAGAGAACCCACGATTGATTTTTCTCTAATTTGGTTCTATTTTAACGTTTACTGTAAGGCTATTGATTGCCGTGTGTATAATTCATCGACATAAATTATTTTTTGGGAGTAAAGCAGATAAAAGGTTTTCTTTTTAATCGATCAAAAGCAAGTAAAATTGAAACTGTATTTGAACACCAATGGTTATTTTGTTACCTTTGTGTGCCTACGCAATAATCCATAGCAACCACACAGGGACAGCTATTTTCAGAAAAACGAGCACCGTAACTTTTTTTATTTTTGGAGGGGGGACCTATACGCTCCTGTAGGACTTAGTGAAACTGTTTCAATGATATGTTTTAACAATGTACAAATATAACATGGTTTGAGGGTGACTAGTAGTCGATGTTAGCGTGCGCACTTGGTAACATTATCAAAATTAACACCTGGCACGTGATGATGAATGGACCAATTGGAACTCGACTCTCGGTCATGAATATGTATGAGGTATAGTAATACAAATAAATCTCCTTAACAAATTTATCAAAGATTTGTTAAGTGGCCGCCAAGCGGATAAGAGCACCGAATGTTTAAGCTCTGGTGCTTCTGTTCAGCAGAGTGTGGGTTCGAATCCCAGGCGTGGCACTTGTGTCCCTGAGCAAGACACTCAACTATTATTGCTTCTTCCAACCCACGGGTAAATGGGTACCTGTGAGGGCAGAGATGGTTCTTGGTTCTTGTTATTGATTTAACCTAGTAGTGCATATTAATGTTGCACAAACAGGCTGTATACTCCACATGGAGCTAAGATGGTTTAAATAATAAGAAGACTTGTAATGCTCACATATCCACCCTGCTGGGTGTTCAAGGCGCAGTAAAACCAAAAACAAAACAAAAACAACTCACAACACAAAGACAAACAGACACAACAAAATTAGTCATTGAAAACCTGTGACATAAGATAAGTTTTGAGAAGAGACTTGAATTTTGCGGTACAAAGACAAGATCGAAGATTAAGTGGTAGAGAGTTCCAGATGCGTGGCGCGGCTGAAAAAAAAGACCTGTCACCCCATGAGTGTCGAGACTTGGGTTCAATGAGGAGAAGCATAGAACTTGATCGAAGATTCCTTGATGGAGTGTAAACTTGAAGCAGTTCAGTGGGGAACCTTGCCATTAAGAGCTTTGGGGACAATGAGCATCAGCTTGAAGATGATTCGTTGAGAGATAGGGAGCCAGTGTAGTTGTTTCAGAATGGGGGTGATAGAACAGGATTTTCTAGACAGTGTCACAATGCGGGCAGCAGTATTTTGGAGCCGTTGAAGTCGGGAAATGGTTGTTAGGAAGATGTAGAGAGATCATTGCCGTTGTCAAGACGAGAGTAACAAATGCGTGAATGACCTTTTTAGTGGCACTTTTGTCCAAGTACTTGCGAATCTTACCTATATTCCTGATGTGATATGATGATAAACGAACAATGTTGTTGATGTGTGGAATAATTTAAGGAATGATTTAAGGCCCAGTGACCAGGGGTAATAATCATGTGGAGTCCTTTGGACGCCCATTATGTGAAAAGCGCTATAAAAAAAATTGTTATTGTATAATTATAGTATTATTATGGAATTATTGAAGCTGAGACCATTTGACATCACCGAGGGTCTATAATGTTAACTGTTCCCCGATTATTAAGCAGTCACTGTTATCATATCGAATAACGACTCTTCTAATCAACAACACTCTGACTAGACGGTGAAAGGTCGTCTGCGAAGAAAGGTTGCGTCGTGATACATATAGGGTGCGTTCGTTTAGCTTCCCCGGTGTGTGGCGTTTTGTTTTTCCAGGAAGAACGTGTGCAGATAATTACCCACGTTCGTCCTGGAAAAAAAAAACGCTACACACCGGGGTCGACCCAGGGAAGCTAAACGAACGCACCCAATATTGCGATATTTTCAGAGCGGGCATAATCAATTGACTATGACCGGGCTAGTCACTATGACGTCATCTTAATAGAATTTGATAGAGGAAGACATGCTCTATCAAGAGATTTTATTTCATTGATTTTGGAATGATACATTATTTCAAAAACTGGG